>NW_021319432.1:66485-180878 GCF_001605985.2 Dendrobium catenatum
TGGTTTCGGGGTTTGAAAGGGTCAATTTGGTAAAAATCCCAATTTGAACCCTTAAGGGTCTTCTTGGGTCAACTCTGTTGACTTGGTCAATCAGGTTGACTCAAGAGCTGGAAATGGGTCAGACAGGTTTAAAATGGCATTTGAAACTTGTTGGAAGTTATTCCAAGCAAATTAGAGGTCGTTTGGTTTGAAATCACTATTTGAGCCCCCATAGGGGTATTTTGGTCATTTTGGACTCATGACCACTAGGGGCTGAAATGAGTCCAGAAAAATTCAGTTTATTGTTCAACATATCAGGGTTAATGGTCTGGAAGTGACTAGAGGCTTTGGTGAAGGCTCTAAGGTCAGAATCTTCAAGGTGATAGGTCCAGGGGCATAGGCTGTAAATATTTGAAGGTTTTACAGCCTTTGGATTTTGATTTAGTTTTTGAGGTTAGAGACCTCGAAATGGGCTCAAATTTGGAGGGTTTCCTCCAGAGACATGTCCCATCAGTATGCAACTGACAGACTCTAAATCGGATATCATTTGATTGGTTTTTGAAGTGTTTGAAAATTTGCTGAAAAAGGCTTTTAGGACTTCCCTTTTTAGCCTTGAATTTTGGTTTGGATTTCAAAGATCTGGGTAGATCCTAAGGTCTGGATCTAGGAGAATCCTAGAGTTTAGATTGATTTGGGAATTGAATTAATTTAGGGGCAAGATTGGTCCAAGTGACCTCATACAAAAATGAGGTCAACAAAAGCTTGTAATTTTTATTGCAATATAATATCTTGTTTGAATTTTGTTATAAATATATATTTTTTATCTTTTTATAATTTTGCCCCCCCCCTAAGAATTAAGGTTGGTTCCGCCCCTGAGTGGTATACTACTTTCACAAATTATCTTGTTTCACTTGGTTTCCAACAGGGGAAGGTTGATCCGTCGCTTCTAGTTTTCAAACAAGATGACACCAGAATATATCTACTTGTATGCTTAGATGATATTCTATTAACTGGCAACAATAAATTAGCTATATTTCATCTCATTCAGCAACTTGAATCAAGATTTACTATGAAAATCTTGGCCTAGCACACAATTTTCTCAAAATTTAGATTAAATCAAGTACATATCAGCATTTTCTCACACAAACTGCCTATACAAAGTCTATTCTTCAGCAGGCAAGACTAGCTCAGTACAATCCCTTATCTAATCCCACGTGTACCAAAATGCCTACAAATATTACTGCTGATCCTTTGCTATCAGATCTAAACACTTACATGTGTATCACTGGGTCACTTCAATATCTGACGTTCACACGTCCATATATTGCATTCGCAGTTAATTTTCTCTCGCAGCATATGCATGAACCATCCCAATATCATACATATATGCTAAAACGCCTTCTCAGGTATATACGTGGAACTCAAGACTATGGACTGCCTATTACAAAATCTGATATACAACTAAAAATCTTCTCCGATGCTGACTGGGAAGGAGATCCACTCTCTAAAAAATCAACGTCGGGCTACTGTTCATTTCTTGGTAAGACTCTTATATCTTGGTCTGTTAAGAAACAAACCACAGTGGCAAGATCATCGATATAATCTAAATACAGGGCTTTAGCGGCAGCTACTGCAGACATACTGTGGCTGAAAAGACTTCTTAATGACTTTGATATTAGTCATAATGAGTCATCTGATCTCTTTTGCGACAACGCCTCGGCTATAGCTATCACAAACAATCCGGTCTTTCATGCTCGTACGAAACATATTGAGATATATCATAAGTTCGTTCGCGATCAAATTCAGACCAACAACATACGGCTACTACTAATAAGTACAATTGATCAAATTGCTGATGTTCTTACAAAGCCGCTAACCACTCCAAGGTTTCAAGAGTTAAGATTCAAACTGATGATTGTTCCCAATCCATCAGTTTGTGGGGGATTATTAGAAGATAAAGCACAACTCAAATAATACCACATCAGCTGGTATACAAATAGTTCCAATAACAGTTATACACGTGTACCACTGAAACACAAATGTCTATATATACTAGTGTTATACCTGTAACAGAGGACATGAAATAATACGTTCTCTGTTCTGCCTTATTAATTCTCTTTGTCTTCTTGCTGTTACTGTATCATAAACTTCTTGATGATGGTCTACGATAGCATTTTTCAATAGAATATATGATGAAAAAAAATTAGCATTGATCACAACAATCATATACTTTGTGCACTATGGTTTGCAAGAGGGGAAAAGTATGCAGCCACCTAGTTTAAAGAGATTATTACGTGAGGATGCTGAACGCATTCGGTCAATTATGAGCTGCCATGTCACATAATGCACTGTGCATTACGTGACGTGGTGGCTCTTGATTGACATCCGGACATGTTCGACATCCTCTCATAATAATTTTTCCTCACCTACCTCGCTTGATAGATTTTCTTAGAAGGCTTTTATATGAGTACAATGAGATGATTAAGTGCTAGATTTGGAAAGGATAAACTTATTGATCTGATTAAGTTAAGCTGTGTTTGATTTTAATCTGGAATCAGATGGATTTTGTTTTCGTTGGTTTTAATTTGGATTGGTTTATCATAATCAAATGACCTTACTCTTTATTTTTTTTTTAGTTGTTCAAAATTGATTTGTGATCCGCTCAAATTTTAATGAGCTAACCCTGAACATATTGTCTCCCAATTGTTCAAATATGACTATGTCAATCTCAGAGTATATATAACGTTTCTCCAATTTAGTCTCTCGACTATATAAAATTAATCCAAAATTGTTCATTCGAGGCTAAATTGAGATCAAATTTGTGCAGTCGAGGGAATAAATTGAGATTAATTTTATATAATAATTTAAAAAATGACAAATTTGAATCAATTTTATATAATTGAGGGATTAAATTGGGGCAATATGATACTTTTAGATTAAATTGATCATACATTAATTGTGTGGAGACTATTTTAAAAATTTTTCTATATTATAAATATATCATTTATTTTTTAAAAATAGGATTAAAATTGTTAAATAAAAAAAATTCCAATTTTTATTGCTCACATGAAAAGATTATTTTGTGCTCGGACAGCATTCAGAGACCAATCTGCATACATCACGTCATTTTTTTGCTCGAAACCGCCATCCAATACCACTATGTACCAATTTATGTGACTCGGAACACCGTATGATGTCCTCATTGAGTAATTTTTCAGCTCACATGACCGGATGTCGGCAGACTGAAAAAAATTTTGAAGTTTTGAAACGCCTACACAACTCTTCTTGGCCTATTGGTTGAGAGCTTAGGCTTCCAACTAAGAGATCCAAAGTTCGAGTCCATGTGTATGCGTTGTATGTGTGAGTTTGCCTTAAATGGCCTAAATGTCCCAAAAAAAAAAAGTTTTGAAACGCCTCAGTGTTTGCGATCAATGGCACCAACGTAATTTTCAGCAATTTTATGAACAATTGCTTACGAATCTTCCCTTCAAATTATGCTAACCTCACGCGCATATGCTAATATATGTACTCGGTGCCCGCTAAATTCAGTGCGAAAGTAACCCGAATAACCCTGAAAGCAGCGTGAGGATATTCGCTCTTGAATTTCTCCGTCGTCTCCCTCGCGTGAGATTTTCTACTGCACTCTGTCCGTTATGCTACCAAATCTGTAACCTACAAGCATTCAAAATGCCCGATTCGAACCCTCTCTGCTGGGATTCGATCCCCTGAGATCCCAACGATTTTCTCCGAGAAATGGCGACAGCGGCACTCCGATCGAACGGCCGGCGTCCCTTCAATGGCAGTACGGAGGTTGCCGGTTCGTTCAATTGTATCCGCCGTTCGAGGAGCTTGAGCCGCTGTTCCGGCCGATTCCCGCCTCCTTCGCAGGAGATTGATGAGTATGAGACGCCGAGAGGGAGGTTTGTGAACAAGGTGAGGGGTTCTGGGTTCCTTGATACCAGTCTTGATGATCTCGCGGACGAGTTCTTTCAAGCGATGGCGAAGGAGTGTGAGGAAGATGCTACTCCTGTGGCTGGTCGATCTCGTCGCCGGGTGATTGGGGAAAGGCTGATGGCGGAGACGGAGTCTTCTCGTCGGAGAGGAAGGTCGGTATCGAGGTATCGTGCTGATAGTGCGGCGTCAAAGGGGAAGAGCGTTTCTGGTAGTAGTGTGAATTCGAGGCCGCGGCGGTCTGTTTCAGTTTCTCGATCTCGACTCAGCGAATTGGAGGTAAATTGGTTGGTGTTCCGAGTTGTGGGCTTTTTGATAAGTAAAAACTGATACAAATGTTTTCAAATCCCTTGGAATGGTATCGGATTTTTGTCCATGAAGAGTGGGACATATGTTCTTTCCTTGAATGTATTTTTCAGCTTAAGATGTTTGGCAAAATAGACCCAACTTCAAGCTCTCTTTCATTACTCACATGATGCTTTCTATTTTTATCACATTTCCATCTCAACAATTTCATATTTCCCACATTCAATTTAGTTATATATGACTTTTTTTCTAGCTCTTAGATTCATATAATATAGCATTTATAGTTTATAAAATCTATCTTTAAGCTTTCATCTTTATTTTTTATACTAAGCTATACTCGCTTATCTTCCATTTTAAAGTGATATCCCATCTATATCCCTTTTTTGTATGATATATCCAACAATCATAACTTTATTATATCTAGGAATAACTTGCTTCTCAACCAATATTGAATAATAATAATCCCTTAAACATATATAAGTTACATGCTTGGACATCTAGCAATTATAATTGTTAGTCACCAAGAGTTTGTATTTCATAAGAAAATTATTTAAGATTAATGGAAAAGGGTTCTATATCATGACATCAAATGGACAATTGGACTTTTTAGAATGCAATACTCCAAATCCATTAATAACATGATAAAAAAGCCTATTATAAGCGTTTATGCTTGCCTTAAATTAGAGAAAGATAAAAAGTTATGCATCCATGTTTCCATCTTAAAAAATAATTTGGCTTTTTGATATGAGTTATGACGTGACTTGTTGATATGCATTTTCTGTAGGATTCCTTAGCTCTTTTCTTCAGCTGTAGTTACCATTTCACTATTTCTTATAAAATCTCCAAACAAGAAAGATAGAAATTGCAGGGAATTGGTTTCTTTGGTTGTATGAAAGAACATAAAACTAGTTGGACAAAAGTGCTAAAGGATTTGAATTTTATTGTTTGTCTATAAATTCACAATAACCTTATCTCATAATCCCAACTGCCAAAATTTCACCTAAAATTGTAGAATCTCAGACAACTCCCATGGTTGCAATAGGGATGATGGAGTCAATGAGGAAGAGAGCTAAATGCCGACTTAATGATGTGTTATTAAAGTTTTATACCTATGAAAAGTTGGTTTCACATTGGCTAAATGAAGGCCCAATAAAAAGATGTTGGAACTTGTATACATTGATATTTAGGGACTATCTCTTGTGCTATCTCTTATTAGCTCTCTGTACTATGTCGCCTTCATTGATGATTACATTAGGATGCTATAAATTTATGAAATATATATCTTATGTTTGCTTATATCTGGAGATAGAAAAGTCAAATAGGGAATGTGTTTGGTATAAAGATCAAGTGTTTGAGATTAGATATCAAGGGATATTACTACAATTAAGAATTTAGAGACATTGTACGCTAACAATAACATAGGTTATGGTTAATGACAACATTGTAGGTGAGGGTTGCTGAGCATTTGAACAAGATTCTAAATGAAATATTTAGGAACATGAGGTTGTATGTTTGATTTCTCAAGGCTTTTTAGGTAGATGATGTGAGTATTGTAATTTATTTGATCAATAGACGACACTCAGTTTCTTTGGGTTGTAAACTAGTTAAATGAGTTAGGACTGACAAAGATGTAAACCTTTCTCATTTAAGGGTTTTTAGTTGTCTTTCTAATATGCATGTGGAATCCTTTGGCTATTTTTTGTTTGGATATGAAGTGGATCATCTTGCCTATCAATTTTGGAATAAAAAATATTAGCAGATCATTAGGAGTAAATGTTGTATTTAATTAGATTGTTACATACAAAGATAAGTCTATCAATGCACGAACACAAGCCATTAGAAATGTTGGTGAACTTAGAAAGAGCAGTGCAGGACAAATGGTTTGTTAAAGAGTTACTAAAGGATAAGAGGGCATTGCAAGACAAATTACATTTTATGATCATAAAAGAGCATGATGGCTATACATGGTTAAGAATTTGCTAGGTTTACTGCTTATGAGCTAACACATTGGAAATTTAGTCTCCAAATGTGAGATTATTAAGATATGGAGCCTTGATTTTCCTAATCTAAATTCATATTTTTAATTTGAATAATTCCTAAAAATTTGGGAGAAGTAAAAATTTAACGTCTTGATTTATGGTTGAAATTTATTTAAGGATTTGTATTTATTACCAAATAAGTTATCTCAAATCAAGCCTTGTAATTTTCATTGAATTGTTATATGCTATTGCTTCAAATTCTTATAAATTAGGTTAAACCTAAGTCTAAGATAGAGTGCTTGGGTTGAAATAAAATAAATATCCTGTACTTTCCATGTTGATTTCTTGAGGCTCAAAGTCCAAAATAGCATCCACCAACAAGAGCTTCAAAGTTGTTTCGTTGATTTTGACATTTAGAGACATGCACGGTCCGATGTGGTGATCTTTAGAGGTAGATTACAATGGGTGGTGGGGTTTGGCTTGAGGTGAGCTTGGCAGTCTTGACATGTGGAGTTACAATGAATTTGATCATAGAGGTCTGTGGCGATATGTGTTCTCAATTGGAGTGGTTAGAGTAGGTGGCTTGCGATTTGAGTTAGTGATTTAAGTCGACAATTTACAATGGCAAGAGGCCGGGGGTTAGCTGATTGTTAGGTGCAAGGGCCAGCAGGACAAATGGGTCGCCCATTATTGTTTGATGTAGTAATCTACATGAGGTTGGAGTTGTGGCAAATTCAATTAAGGAAAGAGAAAAATGTTATATATATATATATATATGTGTGTGTGTGTGTGTATGCATGCTCATCTGTTATTGATTTCATTTGGAAGTTATTGGTATGTTTGCTTTGAGATTGGAGTTGGAAAGAGAGAAGAAGAGGGAAATGAGAATAGAACAAAGAGAGGAAAAATCTTGTGAGTTAAAAACGAGGAAAAATATTTTGAATGGGCAAATATTATATTCTTGTACTTTCTCTAAAACTACTGGAAACAACTCTGTGCAATTGTGGATGTAGATGATTATCTCCCAAACATGTAAATCTATTGTCTCTTGTTTTCGGCTGTTCTCCATGTAGATTATTTTGCTTGTTCTCGATTGTACTGATGTTATCACGCCTGCTTTTTCCCCTACATATGCAAGCTTAAACTTGGCTTGAGCTAGGATCAAACTTGCCCTTAATAGTAGACAGAACCTATCATTATCTGGATGAGGCTTGAAAGACCTTGCAGTTTGCCCCAGCATATTAATTGTCTTCTTATTGGTTAAAATGGGGAAATTATTAAGGTAGGAAAATAATTCAATTATTTGTATCTTTCATATAACCTTACCTACTGGAAAGGAGAAATGTGTCATATAAAAAGATGATCTGTGCAAAAGCCATGTATCTGTATGCTTTAAAGTTTTGCTTTAGACTTGCTATTGCATGCTTTATAACGTACCTAACACAACTGCCTTTTGTTCATTGCTCTGTTGACTGGATTATTATTCATCAAAATGGGTTGGATACTATGTGTGTTGGAAACCTTCATGTCTGCTAATCTAGTGTAGGAGCATGGTTTTGTTGTTCAAATTGTTTTAAAAGGCCATCCTTATTTGGATGACTCAGATTTTTAATTTGCTTAATTTTTTTTTTGGCTAGTCTGATATTCCTATCATCTGAGTTATACTACCAATTTTATACCCAAATGCAAATGGTACCAGACAAACTTTGGTCTACTTATGTTTTAGTTATTGATTATTTCGACATGTCTGTTCCCTTTTTGTTCCTTCAGAGGTTGCAGGATGATAAAACTGATAAGTTAAGATCCATGAGCAAGAATAGAGTGAATTCTATTTGTGGGAGCCTTCAAAAGCCTTCATTGTCTAAGCAAGCTAGTGTAGATCGTGCCTTTGAAAGGTCAATGAGTCAAAAGGATTTCTTCCAGTCACAGGATTGCTACTCGGTAAGTGCCTTCATTCTGTAGTGGCATTCCTTAAAACTTGCCTCATCATGCTGGATGTATTGGCTGGTCGTATTTTCCCAAGGAAGGGAGGTTTTCCCTTCTATAGTGTGCATTTACACTTTTCAAACATTTAAATGTGTTGCTGGTGTTTTCAGAGTCATTCATCATCCTTAACTGATGATGAAGCACAGGATGTTCCTTCAACTTTAAGTGTGAGTGAGAAGACAATACGAGAAGTTTATAACCTTGGAAAGGTGAGTGAAAAACCACAGATTCTGCTTCATTTTGGTTGTGATATTCATGGAAATGTGGAGTTCAAACTACTTCACAGTCTTTGTTGCTTCTTTTTTTGAGAAAAATCCTTATCATTATTTTTTCCTAAGAATTCTACATGTTATATTCCACATTTCAGACAGATCACCCTGCTAGGGATGGGAGTGGGTTCAGATCCTATGAAAATAAGAGCAAAGAACAAAATTTGGTAGAAGAGCTGAGGGAGCTTGAAAAGGTACTTTGCCCGGATGGACTTTAAATTTTGTTTAAAATTGATTTATACTAGCATGCATTAGTTTTTTTCCTTTTTACTCGCTATAGTGATTAACTGTTTGTTATAAATCATACAAACTCGATTTGACATCTTTGAGGTAGAGCATGATATTTATATTTCCTTATACTGTGAGGTTTTCTTACTGAAATTCAGTCTTGCCTTTTTGTTTTTAATATTGTACTTGAAGCAAGGGACTTCATTGACTTAGGTAAGCTAAGAACGATATCATGATGCTTAAATAATACCTTTATAATATCGTTGCCTTTATAAAGTCTAGGCCTGTGCAGTTAATTGAGTTGTTAGGGATAATTATGTAAAGTTCCATGCCTAAACTATCTTATTAGCATTTGAAATACATATTGGGCCTGCAGAGGGGGCGAAGAATAGCGGAATAATGGACTCTCAGGTTTAGGAATTTTTATTGGGTCAGGTAACCTGATGTAGAGATCCATCAGGTACTTAATAAAAAAATGCCACATGCACTTTAAACAAAAAGCACTCAGCTTTAAACAAAAAGTAAGTGCATGTGATATTTTTTTATTGGTTACCTGATGTATCTCTACATCAGGTTATCTGATCCAATAAAAATTCCAGGTTTAGGGTGTGACTATCCTGAAACCAAACTTGATTTTCCTCACTTATTTTAACTTGATATATGAACCTTTGACTCATTGAGCTTGAATTATATTAGAATTTAAGGTCGCTCTTTATTTGCTTTGCTCATGAGTCGACAATAAAAATGGGGCGACCCAAATTGGGTATATGATTAATTTTCCATCTCCAAAGGGCAAGAGAATAAACTTTTTAAACAACTTGAAACCTTTATTATAAGAGCCCTTATCATCCTACTTTTTTCCACCACTATAATTATACTCGTTTCCTTCCTAGCTGTCCCATGCATCTTTCTTCCTCTCATTTATGGCTAGTTGTAGGTGTCGAAAGTTGCTCATGCTACACAATGCGGGAGGTTTGTTGGTAGAGATATCATCTGCATGGCCAACACCTTTCTTAACTTTGCGTGCATCACCAATCTCTTTTGAATGTCGGATGAAACCTCTTTTCCCTTCGTTTCAAAAGAATCACTGATGAAGGATGAAGAAATTTTGGCTACTAAAAAGTAGCATCAAAATTTGTTTCATTGTAGGTTTTTCAAGAAAAAAATGTGGAGATATCAGCCACAACTGATTTTCTAATTGATTGCAGAATAGACTTCGCTCCCTTGTGGTGCCATCTTGGTTTTTTATTCCTCCAAATTCTCCATGCTTCTAAATGTTAGATGAGAAGTAAAAGGAAGACTGGCCCTAAGAGATAAGTAAAAAACAATTCATTTGTGTTATATGTGTGTGTGTGAGAGAGAGAGGATCAGAAACATTTAACCGTCTGCTGAAATCCTAAAGTAGTTCCTGGCTGTTTTTAAACTTGGTGCTTATGGGTATCAACACTACTAAATGTCTTTTATTTGGACTCGGAGAGCCCAAAAGATCAGAACCACTCAAACCATCTACTTGAATCCTAAAGTGGCTCCTCGCCTTTGTTTAAACTTCGACCCTTCTGGGATTTGACGCTGCTAACTTTCATTTTGTCTTAATTGCCTATGTAATTTGCTTGCAAAGCTGCGTGATCAGCACTTGTACCATATGTTCGTCTTCTACAGTATTCTATTAATTTCGCTGAAGTTCTTCAACGTCCGCAGTCCGAGAAACGCAAACAGGATTTGCTAGCTGCGTTGGCCGTCGAGGAGAAACGTGGTCAAGAACTCTGTAAAATTGTGAGAGAGTTGCTTTCATCTCCCAAACAAACAGCTGAGCCGGCAAAACAATCACCCTCTTCACTGGTGAGCGTCTTCTAAGCGAGATACTGTTTACATTACTAATTTTATGGCGCTGGGTGCAAGTGATAACATTGCCTTCTCTCCACTTTTTGATTTTTGAATCAGAGAAGCAATGACAAAGTAAGGATTTCAAAATGCCTGGACGAAGAGGCTGAAAGATACTTTGAGGATTTTTTATCAAATGTGGAAGATACTGACTTATCATCCTTTGAAGGTGAAAGGAGTGATGCAGGATCAACTACTAAGCTGGGCGTTTCCATTAATAATGATGAGGCAGGAATGCACAGCGATCTACTAAGGGCTGTTTCTTTACCTTCTGAGACAGATGGTGTCCTTTTTCCGTGGTTGCAGTGGGAAGCTAGTACTATTTCCTCTCCTTCACCATGTAAAAGTAAGACGGCCATTAAGCAGGTATCAGTGTCTCTACCACAGATTATTTATCTTTTATTCTTCTGTCTCGTAATTGATACTTTATATCATGAAAACGATCTGTTGGAATCAATTTCTTAGTAATATTGCTTAGTAAAAATAAGATACAATGGCAAAATCAAGCTTTTATCCCACCATGTAGAGTAGGCTATATGAATCTTTTTTCTTTATTGTGTCCTATTAAGAGTCATTTCGAACAATCATGATATGAATCCTGATAAAGATAAGATAGTGAAAAATAAATTTAGATGATTTGAAACCATATAAAAAAGATAGAGAATGCACCAATTATTTAAATAGCTTAGTTAGCATTGAAGACTTTAGGATGTAAAATGGGTAGACCCTATGATGCACAGACACGGCAACACGACACAGACACGGGTTGGACACGATATTATAGTTTTTATATTTAAAAAATAGTGTATAAAAATTAAATAAGTATAATTTTAAAAATAATTTAAAAATAATAAGTCATTTAACTAGAATTTGTGCTTAAAATGATTAGTATTAGCATATCGAGAGTCAGGCGTTGATGCCGTTTATTAGTCACCGAGAGAGGAGATGAAAATACCTTCACTGCCAAAAAGAAATGAAAATGAGAATATTCGATGTATGAGTATTAAGTGCGGATGTTGATTTGGTGTTGTGGATAAGAAATAAGAAATTTTGTTTAAATCCCGCTAAATACAACAAATTATATTTAAAAAAATTTCATAAAATATTTAAGATACGCGTGTCCAATTTGTATTTAAATTTAATATTTTTTTAATCGGACATGTTTTTGGCGTGTTCGACACGTGTCGGAAGAGTGTCGGGCGAGTGTCGTGTCAGATACGGTGTCGGACACTGCACGCCTCTTTGAGGAGAAATGTCGGTGCATCATAGGGTAGACCTATAGGGAACATAGAAAAATTGTTTAAAAAGATATGCATAGAATATGTTTACAACAACACATAACAGGAATAGATAGAGGATGAAGATTCATTAAGCTAAAACTGAAGAGTTTGAATAAACCAGTGATAATGAATTGCTTTCACCATTGTTATAACCTTAAATCCCCCTCTTCTGCATCACGACAGAGGATACATTTCATGCGAATACATTTACAGGTTTTCCCAGTCAATGTTGCTGCATTTTGCATTTTACTAGCCTAGCTATACCTTCCCTTTTTCGAGAAATTATTTGGTGCGGAGTCCGGACATAGCTGTACTTCGGGACTCTAATTAAATTTGGACACGTGGATATTCACTGCACTCTTTTGTAAGGAAAATTTTCTAGAATTTTACAATGTTTAATTCACTGTGCTTTTGTTGCACTTTTCCTACGCTTTTTTTTGTTGTTGTCCTTTTATTGTGCTTTTGCTTTGTGAGCAGGGAAATGCCACGATGAATAATAAAATGACCCAAAAAAAAAAATGAAATCCAATTAAATATCCACGTGTCCGCTATACTTCTCAAAATTTAATTGGAGTCCGGACGTAGAGCTAGGCCCGAACTCCGCACCAAATAAATTTTTCCCTTTTTCACTTGTACTTTTAGTCTCTCTGTATTGAGTCTGACTAGTTTATTCATGCTCTGCTTCAGAATTTAGATAGTGTTAGTGGGAGTAGGAGCCCTGAAAGCAATGAAGGAATTCGTGCCATTTCTGGAGAATTAGCTAATATAAGCAGGCTTGCTACAGCTGAAAGCCAGAGGAACAACTCCATTGTCCCAGAAAGATGCTCTTCCTTTGACATGGATGAGTATCTTCAGCTGCAGCGAAGAGAGGACCTCCTTGTAGAGATGTGGGAGCAGAGGCAGAGAATAGCTTCAGGTTCCCTCGTTTTGTGTGGCAGAACCTTTATTTGAAGCATTAGTGGTCTAAATTTGTAGTTCTTGGGTATTGTATAGATATTGACAACTGCAATCTCACACCCAAGGCCCTCCTTGTATGTATAATGTAGCTATTGCCAGGAGAAATTATTTTGTGCAGTCACTGAACCGTCCAGAAGCAAATCAGAACGCGCCACGTCATCCGGTATCAAGCGAAACATAGCAAAAAAATGACATGACACGTTCTTATTCGCCTTTGAACGCTGTTCGGTGACCGCACCGATTAATTTTTCCTATTTGAGAGGTTCAAACCTCCTCTCCCTTGTTTTCTTGCAATCATGAGGACTCTAACTTGTTGGTTTATGCTAAATTAATTTAGACACATTTTCAGAATTTTTTTTTCAATAAAAAAACTATTTCTCTCTCTTCAATCTAACAAGTTCAAATCACTTCTCAAATTAATCTTAAATAAGCCTAACATGTGATTATATAATTAATGAGGGATTATATATGCATCACGTAATTTTTATTTATTTATATATTTCACATTTTGAAATTTGATATTTACTTATACAACATCAAAATCTTAATGTCATACAAAAATATTAGGGTTTAGGGACTTTGTTCAAGCTTATAAAATAATTTTTAAAATTAGTGACTTTGTTCAAGCTGGTCTTGAGCCAATGATATGATGATTATAAAATAAATAAAATGTTATATAGTCTTTTTGGGGCAGCTCCAAGTTTTATTAAAGATAGTTATAAAATTATCATGAATTTTTAAAAATCTATTATAAAAAAAAATTTTTGATACATACTTTTTTTAAAAGTAGTAAAAAAATAATAGCCAAATAAAAATTATGATTACAATTTAAAAATTAAAATAATAAAAAAATTATTCCAAACATATTCATAATTCTTCGAGTAACCATACGCTATGTTTACAAAATCAAACTTGTTTGCAGGGCTGTAAGCTTTCAAGTGTTCTTATGGTCAATAAAATTTAACCAATTGTATTTATTAAAACATATATATTATGATCAATAAAAAATGCACTATTTACAAGTTAGCTATAGTTCCATAAAATTTTGCCTAAATTAAAAAAAAAAATGAAATGAATAAGAAGAAGTAGAAGTGTGGAGCATGAACCTGCCGTCGAACTCGCGGTTTTTGAAGGAAGATAAGGTGAGGACTTATGGTTAGTGGTAGGGCTATAAACTAATCAAGTGTTCGACCAGTTAGCTGAGGCTCGACTCGAATATAGCTCGTTTGTGATCATTTAATTAGATAATAAAACATGCTTGACATTTTTTAAAATACTTGATGCTTTAATAAGCAAGTTTGAACAACTATGTATTCGGCTCATTTATATTCATGAATAACATTGTTAGAAACTCATAACATACTTGATACAAGGCTTAACAAGAAGCTTGATTCATATTTGATATGAAGTTCATGATAAAAATCTTAATTAATATTTGATATGAATATTAATTATCATTAAATGATAAAAATATAATATAAGTATTTATATTTATTATAGTTTAAAACTATAGTTAAATTAGATAATTAATTTATACACTAATTATACTATTAATTATTTAATTAATTTACTTAGTTATTAATATTTTAAAATTATATTAATTAAGTTAACGAGTAATGGCTGAGGCGTCTAGGTTTGCTTTTAATCTTCTCTTCTTCTTCGTTCTTGCTGTTGGGCTTCGTTGCTTCGCAGGTGTAGAGATTGCACGTGTTTCTTCGGCTCCTTCGTTGCTGTTCGACTGTGTGTAGAGATTGCACGAGTCGTTTCTTCGGCTCCTTCGTTGCTGTTCAACTGTGTGCAGAGATTGCACGAGTCGTTTCTTCGGACGTTACAACATTTTGATCTGAAGCAACGACGGTAGCTCGCTCGCTGTGAAGGTAACTTTCTCCCTTTCGCGCGCTTCTTCGGCCAAATCCCGTAAATCCGACTTCTAGCGGGATTAGGATTTACCGGGATTTAGCGGATTTATGCCGTAAATCCGCAAATCCGGGATTCACGGATTTGCCGGATTTACCGCGACTTTTTTTTTGCGTTTGGCTGGATTTACCGTAGATCCTACTAAAAACTCGAAATAAATCCGATACCAAACACCCCCATAGTGATGATTTTTTTTTTTCTATTTACTAAATCTAAGTTGATTATTCTGTGTCTCCTCCATTTGCATGTTTCTTCACATAACCCTAATTTGATTCCTTAGCTCGTTTAGCCTCTACACTGTAATAAGCATAGTTTAGCAGTTGTTTGAAAATCGATTTTGTCTGAAATTTTCAAAATTAAGCTACAAATATCTTGCCTTAGCCATCTTAAACTTTTTTTTTTCTTTTAAATCAAGAAATTTAGATCAAATTGGTGAAATTTTATGCAAGGACTACAGGTGGCCACTTTCAGCCTTCTCCACATTCTCCTGCATATAATGGCTCCTAGAGCCATAAAGGTCAACAGAGAAATCGCTGGTTTAAAATAGGATGTGGGTATAATCATGATAGGAAAAACTAAGTGCAGTTAGGGTGTGTGTTCAACTCTCACAGAGATGAAAATGAAAGTAGCAGGGGGAGTTGTTTTTATTTTGCTTCAAGTGTGAAGAATTAACGGAGGTGGAGAGCACCTCTTAAATTCATTTTTCTAGAGAAAAAAAAAAAAAAACATTAGAGAGGGAGTGGGTGGTTTTAACTTATCATTTCTTTTTGTTGTTGGAGGTTATTGAGGTTTAGTTGTTAGTATTTCACTTAATAAATATTGGATAGTTTGGGTTCTTTAAGTACTTTTTAGAATGTTTGATACTTTTTGTTAATCTAAGATATTTTTCATTGTACGTTTCATTTGTATATATTACTTGCTTTTGTTACAATTACAAGTAGTTATTCCTCTCTGAAAGAATGACCTTTGGCATGTCATCCTAAATTATATTTGAGCAGCATGGGCTGATTTAAGCTTAAAATTGATAATTTTAGTTTCTTGTTGCGTTTATTTGAGTATCATAAGCTTAAAACTGATAGAATGATGTTTATTGTTTGCTTGTGTAGGAGCAGCTACACTCACCACTAACGTTGTATATTTCACTACAATTTTTGAAAGGTATGTCACAAAATTCATCACAACTGCTTAATTCCATAGAGCCGATGCCCAATCTTCTACAATTACCAATGTGTGATAGTCCAGCTGAAACTAAACCTATTCTTCATGCGAACATACCAGTAGCTCAAATCCCATCAACTTGTCCCTTTCTCTAATCCAAGTTGGCTTCCTCTTTCTCAATCGATTCCCTTTCTTTACATCAAACCATTCTCCCTTGCAACTGATGATTGCATGTCCTAGCCTTGTCTTCCTTCAATAAACACGTGTCCAGCTGCTTTTTGGAGTTCATCAATTACGAGTTCATCTTCCTCTACTTTTTCAACTTCCTCCTTTCTTTGTTTTTCTTAAACTCTAAGGCAAAAATTTATCGAAATTATAATTAACAAGTAAATCATGCACCTTTTATTGCTCATAATACATGCTCTACATGAAGTCATTCATGTGTTAATAAATATGAGTTATTTATTGAGTTTTCTTGTTAAAGTCATTGGTGGAAATTTTTTTATCAGCAAATTCTATCAAAGTAGTTGTTGGATGGTCAATATAGGAGTAAACTTTCAGCAGTAATTATTTTATTTATGTGATATTTATGTTTATGTTATAGTTCATCATTTAAACTTCTATTACATCTTGAGTTAATTTATGTTGTTGGGTTTTTTCATTTCGTTTTTATTAGTTAATATTTTTTTTCCTTGTTGAAAGATTATTAAAAAATATATTTGATGCAATGAAATTTTAATACTTTTATTTATGCTTATAAATTTTTACTTATAATGACTCTATTTTCTCTTAATACAAAATTATCTTTTTGTTTATATTAACACTTCACTTGTTCGTTAGTCAAGGTTAGCTTTCTCCACTTGTTGTATGTCATTCCTCTATCTGTTTGCCGCTCCTTCGTCCATAGCAATTGCTTAGGGTTCCTTTTTCAAGTTGATCACAGAGTATCAAAGGTAGTCGACCATCTAGGGTTTTTTTTTTTTCTATTGGAGAAACTCCAGTTTTGTTCAATTTGATTTCAAGCACTTATTTCTACTCTTGCATTATGTCTGTTGCTTATTTTTCATGACTTTCTTTGTGAGATTTCTTTTGCCATGGTTGATTTCAAAGATTCATACTTTAATTTCTAAGTGCTCCATCTTTGGTATTATCTTTCTTGGTTTTACATTATGAATTTGCTACATTATTTGTTCTCCTTCAAATAGTCTAAATCCATATTTATTTGCATCTAAAAATTATACAACATTGGATGTTTTTTTGTTCCTTTTTCATGATTTAGGAGCAAGTTGAAGTTTCAAGCATTTTTTTAAGTATGTTGGCTATTTTTTTTGCATAATTTTATCTAGTGCAAGTTAAAATGCTCTCAACTTTGAAAGAGGAATATCTTTTTTCATTTGTGAAAATGGAGTAAGAAACTTATGGAGACAATCATGAAAATTTAATGATTTTATGTGTAGAGAGTTTTAGCAGGGCAAGTGAAATCCATTAGCATCTTATGCATGCATAGTTATAATTGAAAACATGATAAGCTTAGTATTATATAATAAATTTTTAGATTTGTACATTTTGATTTCAAGTGCAAATTCTTACAATTTGTAAAAATTCTCCTAATAATTGTATCCTTGAGGTTGCCTTTACATGCATGAAGTTCATGTTTACAAATTTGAGGCATGAGTTAATGATTTGCTTCATGTTTTCAAATCAAATATTCTTTGCACATTCTTGGAAACTGTTAGTGTTTAACATATTGGAGAATGTATAGTTTGTTGTTAAGCTAATTATTATATCTTATCTAGGGATGTAAGTGAGCCTAGCCAGTTCGAACTCGACTCATTAACGAGCCCATAAATTGAACTTTTTTTTAAACTTGAGCTCAAATTTAAGCTTATATACTATATGTACTTGTGCTTCAACTTAACTTGGTTCGGCTTGTTAGCTTTTCGAGTCATTCCATTAACAATCAATTGGCTCCTGTCTAAAGTCTGAATATCCATTTAATGATTCCCAGTTCGATTCAACATTTCAAAATCCCTCATTGTGCTTCTTAAGTCGTGAATCGCCACTCACATTCATGCGGGAATTGCAATCCTGTGTATTGCCCTAATGAAATCACCCACTCCTATTTTCTTTTCTCAAAACCTAACTTTTACTTGTGTATTGTTGCTATTGATGCCTTCTTCAACGAGATCACATTGTAATTTCCTTCTCGAGTGGGCTACCATGCTATTGATGCTTCTCTAGTGAGCTCCCATCATAGCGTCGCTGTTGACGCATAACTGGGCAGCTCTAATTGCAATGTCTTCTCAAGCAAACTTCCACACCTTTGTTACCTTCTCTAGTGAGCTATTGTGTCGAGTTTGAGTTTATAGTTATTTGAAAATGGCGAGTTTGAGCTTTGCACACAAGCTTGACTAAGCTCGAGTTTGGTGACTCGAGCTTCGATCAACTCGTTTATACCTCTTAAGTTCATAAAATGTCTATTTTATGTAATTTTTATTGTTTACTGAGCTTTTCTTATTTATTTTATGTAACTGCATTTCGATTTCCACAGCTATTTCAATGATATTTACAGTGTAGTATAAAGCAGTGAACTGATGTTTGTCTTAGCTAACTCATTAATTATTATTATTATTGCATGAATTTACATATTTGCAAGAATTTAGTAGGTTCAATGTCATTATGTTTATGCCAATCTAATTCATCCTTAGTCATTTTATACCCTTTTTTATTAAAAGTTGAGTGCCAAGACCTGCTCATTAAAGCAAAATAACAAGAGATATCAATAAGGTTAAATACAAGAAAGAAGAAAGAACGAAATGATCATAACCTAGACGTTATTCAAAATTCACCTATTATTTTTACATGGTCATATTTTATTCATCTGACTAAGTTTAATTATTCACTTATCATAATCTTCCTAAAGAGGAGTTAATTTGTTTATTCTTGGTTTAACTGGCTGAACCACAAATTGCAACAAGAATGAAGCTAAAGAATTATTGCCATTGTGTCCATTTTTTTATGATGGTGGTGGTTGTTTCTTTCGTTTAGAATTGTATGGCCTCTTCTCTTAATTGAACCTTATTGCTGCTGCCGTTTCCATTATGGGTGCTACTATTATCAAATGCATGGCATGTGGAAATGCCATTTTTGATATTATTTATATTATAAATCTTAATTTTATGCTTAATGGTTGTAAATTTTCTTGTTGTATATAATTTTATCAAAAGTTCTTTTGTTTTAGCTGATGGTTAAATTACAAAAGTGGCCCCGAATTTGCATTTTCTTATTGATAGAACTAAATTGAGCTCTTTTAGAGTTTTAGGTTACTTTTGTTCATTAACACAAGCTCCTTGTTCATGCATGTATGGTCAAATATGCTTATTTATAAGCTCATCTAAGTTTTCATTCATAGTATCATTTAAGGTATTATTTATCTCCTTTAGTTTGCTTTTGCTCATGAGAACAAGTTTGTGCATGCTCATTTAGACATATGTGCTTGTTTGTAAGTCATTTAAGGTATTTTTTTAGCTCTTTTGATTGTTTTTGGTCATACGAGCAATCTACTTTTTCATTCTCAGTAAAGTGTTTGTTTAAGTAGCATGCTTGCTACTCATTCAAAGCATTTGTTTTGTAGTTTGCTCAATTAAAATCTTATTACCAAGTTTGATAGGCGGCTCTCATTTATAGGCTTATTTGTTTAGCCAACAAGCCACTTGATAATATAGTCTCATTTAGAGGCTTGATTAATGCACTTTTGTTTGACTTATTAATGATTTGATAATCATATTTGAGACAAACGCAGGCCAAGCTCAAACATTATAAAATATACTTGAATTGAATTCTAGCCAAGCTTAAGTAGGGTTTTAGCAAACAAGATTGAGCTCAAGTTGCTCAGTTCCCTTATTTTAGAAAATTTGGACTTCAATTATATGTATTTTGTCAATTGATATGGTCATTAATCCTACTTTCACTGTTGAGGATATTTTATCAAATTGCGTCATTGTTTAGCTTGTAAGATGTTATATTGATGCTTTTGGAGTCCCTTTTTTTGAAATTTCTCGGAGTAACCCAGGCATTGGTTCTTACATAACTACTTCTAGACAAATTAGATTTCAAATTGGTAAAAGGATCAATTTCATGGACACTGAATGCCGGAGTTGAGGACGTTGGAGAATTAAAGGATACCTACAACTACAGAAATGTTGTAAGGAAGAAGATATATAGTGAAAGGTGTTGATGTTACTTTCATTGTTGATGATATGTTATTAAATTGAGTCATTCTTTAGCTTGTAAGATGTTATGTTGAAGCTTTGGAGGCAATATTTTTTGAAATTTCTTGGAGTAATGCAGGCATTGGTTCTTAAACAACTACTTAGACAAATTAGATTTCAATTTAGTATGAGGATCAATTTTAAGGACACTGAATGCTAGAGTAAAGGACCTTGGAGAATTAAAGGATACCTGCAACTATGGAAATGTGATAAGGAAGAAGATGAATACTAAAAAAGAACTTTACTAATCTATTTCTCCCACCCACAATAATATCCCTCATTTTAACCTTTCACTATGTGGAAGTCCCTATGCCATGTTGGAGTTTGTTTTTTCTTCATATTGGCTTATGTCGCACCTTATTTCCATCAAGGCCGAGATTAGGAAAGACATTGAGGAAATCCTTCTTGATAACCTGTTGGGATCTTCTTGTGTTAACTCTTCACAATCAATTAGGTGCTAGAACTCCATTTATTCAATGTTGGAGACTTTTTCAGGAATTAAGAATGGCTTTCGGGTTTACTGGTGGATAATTTTTCTATGATTTTGGTGGGAGATGGGCTAGATGCAACCTTAAATCTTTAAGGTTTAGGATAAATGGAAATAGTGTGTATATGTGACTAGCGGTTAGTCGATCCAATACTTAAATTGCTTAAATTGCTTAAATTGCTCCAAATCATTCTAGAATTCGATAAGTATCATATTAGTCATTTTGGAATATGATTGTTGTCAAATTGAAATTTGGATGTATGGCTGCAGTTTTACCAGGGCTAGTTCTCCCGCATGGAAAGCTAATTCTCTACACTGTTTGTCAGCTTGTTGCTTCATGCAATGCTATGTTCGATTGTTCGGTATAGATGGTCTTGAAGATTGTGAACTCCACTGTCCCTTCGTTTTAGCAGCTCATCAACTACTTCCAGCTACTTCGATGGAATATTTCTCCTACATGCTTATATACGGCTGGGGTAACCTTTCATGTAGGCCTTGTAATGGAGTGGTTACTATTGAAATATGATAGCAGGTACTGTAAGAAAATTTTGACCATGGCAGAAATTGAGTCCATAACCCATCACAAAGCATCATAGGTATTTACATAACCCTCATTTGTCTACTTAAATATATCCATCATTTTTTGGGATGGTGAGAAGTGTTGTAATGTGATTTTTTTCCAAAGATGGTTGATAACACCCTGTCCTGATAATATCTTATCGACTTTGGCACCTTGTTATGCTTGCAAATCTCTGTGATGAAAATTACCGCAACTTTAGCTACTGTGAATTGGGGTGGGATGGTAGAGAATTGTGTGAATTTTGTGAGCACTACCATGGTTGGTACCTTTTTGTGGGATGTTAGCAACCCCTAGATAAAATCCATGTCTAAGTCCTATGCTGCAGTTGATATTGGCATTGGTTGGAGAAGTACAATGGCAGCTAAAGGCTGGTTCCATGAGTACAACTTAAGATAAATTTTTGCTCATCATGTTTTAGTTGAGGCCAATAGAAGTGTTTTGTGATGTGATGCAAAGTTCTTCTAAATCCTTTATTCCTTGAATAATATTCCTATAGGACGGCTTTCCTTAGTGGTGAATCAGTTGCTAGCACAATCGTTCCGTTAAGTGTGAATCTAAGTCATCCTGGATGACATGTGGCTATTCTTCAGGGTTTACTTGGTTAGCTTCAGCCAATTGGACCGTTTTAAAGTTCTTGCTATCTCTGTCTTTATCTGCTCCATTAGGTAAGGTATATGGACACTAATGGTTAGTGTCATTTTTGCATTTTCTAGTTCTATGAGACAGAACATTAGTTTCCTTTTTAGTCATACTTTAGTCGTACTCATGGAAAAATCATAGCCAAATAAATTGACTAAGGCCTCGTTTGTTTCGGCGTTTTTTTTTTCCTTTTCCGTTTCTAAACAGCGAAATTATTTTTTGGTCACTATTTGGATGAGATGCTTCTATATAAATGCCTTTTAGGGAACTTCATTTTTCTACTATTTTGAGAAGTTTTTTAATATTTACTTCTCCGTTAAAAAACTCTATTCCCTTGATCATTATTTTTAAAACTACCTTTTACAAGAGGAAAGGAAGAACCAAGCGAAACCTAAGAATCATGTTTGCTTTAAAGTTTGAATAATCTATGACATTAAGTCGTATATACTATGATCTGTTCGTATGGTAAGTTCTGTACCCAATAGAAATTTTCGCCATTTAGTTACGACCTTTTGTGATTGTGAATATTTCTCTCATTTGATGTTCCACAAATTGCTGTTGTATAAAGTTGTGCGTTTTAAAAAAAAAAAAGTTGTGCGTAGAACGCCTGCGGACTAGTACTTTTTCTGAGTCTTGGATTGCTCTCCTTATGCGTTGAGTGAATATTGGTTTGCCAGTACATTAAGTCTAATGGCCTCAAATTCCTTCCCCACCTTCTGTCTCATCACTGGTATTAAGAATCGCTTTCATAACCTTGTGTAGTCTTGCATCTTCATTCTCCTCCCTTATCATCAACGAGAACACTGTTCCCTTATAAACCCTTGTATCTCTTTTTCATTATTTTAGTTGTTTTCAACTTCATTACAGATACTAGAGTTTGCTCCATTTGGAACATGTGGAAGCTAGGATTCGGTAATGGAGGTTGAAGCAATTTTAGAACAAAAAGCTAACTCCCACTTCTCTAGTGCTGGTAATCTATGAGACATTGAGCTTGTCTTCAATTAACTTAACTAACACAATAGCTTGATTTGAGAACTTCGACCAACACATCCACACTTTTTTGTGAATGTTTTCAAACCTGATTCAAAGCAACTTTGAAAAAAAAAATATACCTAATTTGAGGGTTATTCAAATCGTAATTTATATTTTGTTTAGACTGTTAATTGTAGATTGATTTTCCTTTGATCATAACCTAAAATATTCTTCTATTTCTCAGTCACATCAGCATCCCTGGTTTTAAAACATTTCTCTTTCTCCCTGCTGTTGCCAAGG
The DNA here is from genome assembly GCF_001605985.2 of Dendrobium catenatum. Lineage (NCBI taxonomy): Eukaryota > Viridiplantae > Streptophyta > Magnoliopsida > Asparagales > Orchidaceae > Dendrobium > Dendrobium catenatum. The sequence goes on from NW_021319432.1 coordinate 89,626, forward strand.
TTCCCAACACTCCGGAACCAATCTTATCTAAAATCACTTAAACTAGGGTTTAATTTCTTGGTGCCTTTTTATTTTTTAACAATATAATGTCTTTTAGTGGATATTTGATGATGAAAAAGGATCACAGAGTAAAATTTTGATGAATTCATTTTTCTCTCTATAGTTTATTTTTTTATTTATTTTCAACTTGCTTGTTATAGACTAAGGCTTCGTTTGTTTATTTTTTGTGCTTTTGTAAAAGGCAGTTTTAAAAAATATTAGTTCTGAAAATGGAGTTTTCTAACGGAGAAGCATATATAAAAAGCTTTCTCAAAACAGCAGAAAAATGAAAAAATGGAGTTATTGCCTAAGGGTTCGTTTGGTTCCCCGTTTCTCCTCCGTTTTTCGGTTTGAAACGGAGAAATCAGTTGACGAAATGTAAGATAATTTTTTTTAAAAACTTCATTTCTATTTCGATTTGACAAGCATTATATATTAGCTTCTCCGTTTCAAAAACTCCATTTCTCATGGTGATGTTTTTGAAACTGAAACGGCAAATAAATCAAATGAAGCCTAAGTCATATTTCACCGTAAGCTAACTCTACAGTTTCTGCCAACTGTAGGCAACAATGGTAATCCCACCCCCAGTTAGGCCAGCACCAGTGACCAAGTTCCTCAAACCATACGTACTTCGGATGCATTTCTCTAATAAATATGTGAGTGCACAGGTCGTCCACACCCCCACTGCCACTGTGGCTGCCTCTGCAAGCTCGCAGGAGAAGCTGCTTCGGCCATCCATGGAGTCGACCCGAGACGTAGCTGCAGCAGCCAAGATCGGCAAAATCCTCGGGGAGAGGCTTCTGTTCCGGAACATTCCGGCAGTCGCCATCTTCCTCAAGAGAGAGCAGAAGTACCATGGAAAGGTTAAGGCTGTCATCGACTCTGTAAGAGATGCTGGTGTGAAGCTATTTTGAGGTTCCTGCATCTTTCAAGTTAGTTAAAATTTGTGATTACATTTTTGCTGGAGAACAGTTTTTGGAGCTTGAATGACTTGCTGGTTTTTTTTTAATGCTTTCATAATCGTTAATGATGCCACTACAACAAAACTAAGGCTTCAAAGAAATTATTCTGTGCGGACACCGGATTGTTTGGAGGTGAATCAGAATGCTTCATGTCACTCGGTACACAGCCATGATATACAGCAAATGGGCGACATGGCAGGTTCTAATTCGCCTCCGGACGGCATCCATTTCCTCATGGAATAATTTCACCTTCATTTAAGACCCTTTTTTTACAGCTCTACTTTATTTTTAAACCTAATTATAAAAAATTTTGGCTATTATTTGTTACTTTTAAAAAAAAAAGTGTATGAAAAAGTTACTTTTTACAATGATTTTAAAAAGTTTTAGGAGAGTTTTAGGTTTCATTTGTGATGATTGTTTTTACTGTTTCTTAAAATAATTTTCTAAATTTTTTGTATGAAAAGATAAAGGAACAATTACGTTTTGAATTATCACTGCTTGAAAATTATTCCTCTCTTTTTAAATATTTTTTTGATAAGAAGGCAAGTGATTGTCAGATGGAAAAGCCTTTGAAGTTTTCTAAAAGTGCTTATTCAAATGCTTCTAGAAATAAGTGATGAAGGATGTTCATTAGGAATCCAAAACATAATTCTTAGTAAGCTCTCGCTGAAAGTAGAGGAATGAAAAGATAAATTTGTTGCAGTGCTAATGATGGATGGTAGTTTCCCATTTCTATATTTTGAATTATTAAATCTATTTTTAAACTAACACTTTTTATCTCTAAAGTATATTATGTTAGGTCTGCCAAAGATCAAGATAGGTAAAATTATTCAGTATGGGTACGGACGATGTCTGGATGTGTATCAGAATGTATCATATCACCCATTTATTGTGTATCACGGTTGTGTACTGGGTGACGTGGAACGTTCTGATTTGCATTCGGACAGACTGGTGTTTGAACAGAATAATTTCTCTCAAGATAGATCTTACTTTTGTGATACGGTTGATAGGGCTTGTGCTTTTATTGCTATCTCGCCATGTAAAGTTTTGGTTGACTCGAGTGCTAGCCATTCCTTTATTTCTAAGACATTTTACTCTACTACATTTATCTTCTGTACTGTTGCCTTTCATTTTATGGCAGTTAGTCTGTGAGCTAACAATGTCTGATAGGAAGTGGATGTAAGGTCTCATAGTATTACCTCTATTTGTATTTGATGTCATTATGGATATGAATTGATCAAGTCAATATGAGGGTACATTAATTGTCTAAAAGAAAAAGGGTGATTGTCAATATGTCACTAAACTCTCTTATCAATGATATCAAATACTCTAGAAAAATTACTCATTTGATGCTTCATTTTTTTCGATGGCAATGCAGTGGAGGAATCATTGACAAATATTAACTTAAAGATTTTTCTAAGCAATTCTACTTTGGAAAAAAAAATAATTGAGAGATGGATTGGGGCAATTTTAGGTGATAGAACTAGATCCTACCAAATAAGAATTGAGAGATGGATTTTCCCACAACTCTACTTAGGATAGTTCAATATTCTTTATAGAGATTCCTTGGAGCTTGCAAAGAGGATGTAATATGCATATAAAAGATAGTGTTTAACATATTTTAATTTAAGGTACTTTAATGTTGAATGAATAATTAATTATGATTAAATAATTTAATATAAGTCATCTGATGAAGTGTTATATTATATTGACTTTATTTATTAAAATGTAACTCCTAAAATATTATAAATAGATTCTTATCTTTATATGGGGAACATCTGCCTTGAGTTTGTAATGAGATTTGAGATTTGAAGAACTATAGATCTTTGTTTGATGTTCAACATGTACATTCATTACTAGCTACTGTTATTGGTCGATTATCTCTTCCAAGCATTCATGTTTGACTAATGTCGCTTGATTGTTAAAGTTCATTCAATCTATGTTATTTAACAACCATCACCAAGCCATCTTACGATTATCATCTAAATATTGTTATTCAACTATCGAAGTCTGACTAATACCATATATGTACTATCATTATCCCGAAACTATAAATCTAACAAGCTCTATTATAATTGTAGGATATCAAATTTAAGTTCATTATTTTGTAATATCATCTTCTCTAATGATGGTGGCCTCACATTTTTAAATAAACCCCATGAAAATGGATTGAACAATAAAGGCAGAAGAAGAAAAAATACATAAAACATGTCATTTCATCAAGCCCTAATAGAAGTGTATATCCGCATATGACTTCACAGATATTTAACATGTAGTCTGATGTAGAACTAAATGCTTTAAAATGATGAAATAAGAATTTGCACGATTTCTTGATAATAGCAATTAAAATTAGAACTATTAGCAAATTCAAACGATCAAATAAAACATAAAAGTGGTCACTTCCGTTTAGGCTAAGTTGCACATTAAGCACTTGGATTATCAAACAACATAGAAAATCAAGTCATGCAAATAGAATAGTTTCCAACAAAAATCCCTAATCTAACAATAAGATTAGAAGCAAATAAAAGTGCACTCAATCCTACGTTTACTAAGCTTAGGCAAAGGTGAAGCTCGGCTCCTTATGAATCTCCATCACCTACATGATTAGAGAGATTAGAAAAGTAAATAAAAAGGAGAAGAAGTTCACCCAAAGAATATGTTGAACAAAGCTCCAGTGTGGTGTTTATAAGCTTGAGAGGAAGTAGATAGCCACATGCAACCTCTAGCTTCCTTGGGACAGCAGTTAGATAACCTCCGGCGGGTGGATAGCAAAATATCTTTGGACTGGTTTCTCTAAACAACCAAATGATGCTCTTGGACAGCACACTATGACCTCCGGGGGGCAAGGCAGCCACCAAAACAGTCCAGAATTTCTGGACAGCAATCTTGGGCCTTCAAAGATGCCGGACGGCACGTCAATAAGGTTGGAAGATGTGGACAGCCAATTGGATTTTCCAAACAGCAGTTAAAGGTCTTCCAAGGGTGGAAGAAGTAAAGCTAGTGCTGAAATTTTTAACGTCAGCCTTGGGAGGAAGAGGGATCCACGTTGTCAGGAATTTGAAGAAAGTTTAGTGCAGGAAAGTCCACGTGAGGGTTTTGAGAGATCTCGGCCTGTAGATGATTATGGGGGAGATTTAATTTCAGTTTTTGGAAAAGTGAGAAGCGCCAAACCTGAATTGTTCTCAGACTTTTCCTTGGAAGAAGTTTTGAGATTTGAAAACAAATCCAAGCAGAAGAGAGAGGGGACGACGGGATACACGGGATGGATGAGGGAATTTTCCTTTTAATTCCCTAAATCAATGAGTGGATTCAGGGACTAAGTTACGGAATATGGTTTGGAAAATTCGGCCAGAGGTTTTGGAATTTAAAAATTATTTCTAAAATCATAAACTGGAATTAGGAAAGAAATCTTAACTGGTCTCCACAGGGAGCCGGCGGGATTTCTGATCAATGGGAGATTAATGAGAGCTAATAAAGTTTATTAACTCAGATTTAGAATTAGGAAAGGTTTAATTAAAATCTAATTGAATTTTGAATTTCAAATTAGATTAAAATAGAAGCTTTTCTAAAATAGATGAGTTATTTTAGGCAGGATTTTGAAATTCAAATTCAAGGATTTGAAATTCAAAATAATCCCAAATCATCTCATACCCAAGTAGGAAACTCAAGAGGGGAAAGGGTCTTGAATGTGACCGGCGGTTATAGTCTTTGGCCAGCGGTTTTGGGAAGGTCGGGTGTAGGCTCGGGCCGTGACGTTGAGGGAGGAGGAGTCGGGTGAGGTGGCCGACGGCTTGTGGTGGAGGAGGTGGGGGGAATTCAATTGGGAGGAGACGATGGCGTGGAGATGGAGAAGGGTTTGGGTGTAATGATGTCCGGGTGGTGGTGGTGGGAGGAGGAAAGATAAAGAAAGACCACGAACCCGGCCGTCTCCAAGGTTGGTGGGTGATCCGATCTCCCTCTCCTAGGGATTTCTCCAAAGTTCTCTCCAAGAACTCTCAAGCACTCTTAACACTACAGGAAAAATGCCCAATATCGGCGGTTCTAACCGGCGGTTTATGGACCGTCGGTTTTACCGGCGGCATAGCCGGCAGTCTGGCCGTCGGCTTTTAACGATACCGGACGGTTTGGCCGCCGGAAACTACGATACCGGACGGCCAATAATCAGCCGCCGATAAAGGCATTAAACCGCCGGTTTATTACCGGCGGTTCGCCGGCGGTTTATATCGTCGGTTGTACCGACGGGTTGAACCGCCGGCGTTCGCCGGTAAAAGACCGACGGTCTACCGGCGCCCTCCGGCAGTTTCAAAAACAAACGACGCCAACTAAACCGCCGGCAAACCGTCGGTATATTTACCGCCGGTAAGCCGTCGGTCAAATAACTGGCGGTCTAACAGCCGGAAGATCGCCGGTTCAAAATCTGCCTGTAACCGGCGGTAAAAGCCGCCGGCAAACCGCCGCAATAATAAACCGCCGGTGAAAGTTTCCTACGCGATTTTTTCCGGCGGTCAAAAAACCGCCGTCAAGCCGCCGGTAAGGAAAAAAACCGTCGGTTAATATAGAGTAATCGCCGGAAAAGCCGCCGGATTTCGACATTTTTCCTGTAGTGTAACACACAAGGACAAGGAAATTTCATAATATTCATTCATTAACTCATGAAGGGCAACATGAGGGCTATAAATAGCCTCTTACAAAATGACTCAAAATAAGAAGACGACAACGCCCTTAAGGCTTACATACGACCTCCTTTAAGTAAAGGGGTAAAACGGGAAAATAATTAAAACATAAATAATAAAAGACAAATAACATAATAAATGACAAATACATGAAAATGACTAAAACAAAAAAAAAAATACAACGACTCGATCGTGGCCGTAGATCGGCGGCCACACCTTGATTCATGCTCTGATGTCCCCATCATAGTCTTTGAATTATAAGAAGAGGACGTGCATCCACTGGGCTACATAGAGGAACTTGTCCAAAGAACATCAGGCCCCACTTGCCCAGGCTTATGAAGGAAAGTTGACCCTCTTAGTGGCAATATAGGATCTCGTCGACCAAGTAATTAACTTGCCACTTTGCTTATGGAAGGGAGGCAACCATACATCAACTTGCTCAAAGCCAGGGTAAGTGCCTTCATCCCTACACATCCAAGTCTAGCAACAGTAAGTGCCTAATTGGAGGGACCTCAACTTGACCTACCATGACAAGCTAACCACTGAATTCATCTTCTGCACAACATCGGCTCATTTTCTTTCTCTTCTAAGCTATCAAGGCTCAATACAGGCGACTAGTGACTCCCATACATCATTTAGTCTTTAAGAACCCCATGTTCAAAACTTGCTCATAGACTCATCCACTCCTACTTGACACTACCAAGCTCACCTTGTGCATACTCGACAATATGGAGCTCGAGCATCAGAGCTTTATAGCCCTCATTCTTCCTCAGCCAATCAAGAGGAGACACATGTCTTAGTCTGTGTAGCATTGTAATTTTTACTTATGTTGAGTGCAACCATTCCTATTGGCCTCAGAATCCTATAAATAAGAGGGTGATGAGGAACAATTGACACTTTTTAAAATCTTTGGTATCTCTTGAATTTTTGGGCTGATTAAGTTTTTAAGCACTTCTATTTCAGCTTTTCTCTAGTTTTCATTATTTTCTTCATTCTCACACAGGTTCCAACCGTTCTCGTCGCACATTCACATAATTCGCTTGCTAGTAAAGTCATGTGTCATTCACATATAAATTTGGATCTAACAAGAAGCCCAACTAACCCAAAAATAAATAAACAAACTGAACTAAAAACAGGTAATGAACCAAAAAAAAAAAACTATCATAACTACTAACCACAATTCAACTCACAACTATCACTGAAGAAGTGGATAAAAACAATCATAATAGAGATACTTAAAATTCCCAGAAAGAAACATATATGAACTCAAAACAATTAAATAATATTCTCTTTCCAAATGTTATAAGTTGCATAAAAAAAATAATAATAAAAAGAAAGGTAGCTACAGGCAAGCCCCAATGTCATGAACTTTTATTACATCCAGTGAACGTACACTCTTCTACGTTCGGTTTTAGACCAAAATAGCGCAATACCGAGTACCGAGTACCGAGTTGTACCGAGTTTTTTAAAAAACTCGGTATTGCACTGTTTTGATCTAAAACCGAACGTAAAGGAGTGTATGTTTACTGGATAAAATAAAAATTCCAATGTCATCGCATACGTACGTTCATAACTCAATATTCTATTTCTATAAGAAGATTATTACAAAAATCGCGTTCAGCTAGCAATCCAGCTTACATTGCGACCACCAGATAGAACTTCCATCTCTGTACTCGAAGGTGCAGAGTAAATATGTGTATTTAATTAGTATTTACTGGAGATGTGAAAAGAATATTCAACATACAAAGATACTTCACGTTGAAGTGACCCTATCTCTCCTCATAGGTGAGCTTATAATTAATGAGACCCCACAGCCATGCATTCAATGCAACCTGCATCTCTCTCTCTCCTTCCTTTCTCTCTCTTCTCTCTCTCTCTACTCTCTCTCCTTCCTTTCTCTCTCCTTCTCTCTCTCTCTCTAAATCATTTGAGAAAAGATTATTTGCTGAAGAAGCTCTGGGGAAGCATAACCATGTGTCCAACATAAATGCGTTGGGCACCATGTATTATTTCATTCACAACTAATGTTACCTAACACCCCCATACTCTTTCTCCAACAAAAGATACTGAGAAAAAAACAAAAAACAAAAGATATGAGGAATTTCTCTTAGAGAGAGAAAGGCTATTTACAAAGCATTATTATATAATAATATTAATTGTCTTATTAAATAAATAAAAGCTATAAGTTGATTTAATGTGAAAAAATTTTAATGAGTAAATATGATCCTCTTTATTTGAAAATGACTGAAATGAGAAAAATCTCGCTACAAAATGATATAAATATACTATAATAGGAAGCTGGGTTTATGTGTTATTCCGGGTCAAATCGGGTCAACCCGAACCCGACCCGATTTTGCAAACGGGTCGATTTTTCAGACCCGAACCCGACCCGCTTTGAGTTTGGGTCAACCCAAACCCAAAATTTTCGGGTCGGGTTCGGTTCGAGTTTTCGGGTCATGTCCATTATTGACAGCTCTACTAAAAACACCAAGATATAGAGCCAATAAAGAAATATTTTTCTATGCTTCAAAGATCACCAAGAACTTCTTGAGATCACAAACCTCACTACAGAAAAAATGTCATTTTCAACAGTAAATTTCACCGGGAAATAGCCAATTCCATCAAAAATTAGTATTTTTGGTGAAAAAATTTACGATGGCAAAACGCATGTCAGAAAATTGCTATCGACGTAAAACACTCTGTTGGAAAAATTTTCAATGGAAAAAAATCATCAGAAATATTTTCGGCTGAATATATCTGCCATAAAAATAAATAAAAACCAAAAAAGGTCCAGCCCCACTCAGCTGTGCTTACCATCCGACCCTCGCGGCCCGCCAGAAAATACGCTGGAAAGCTGCTAGAAAATCCTACTGAAAATCTATCGGATATATTTCATCGAAATCCGTCGGAAATCCACTGGAAACTCTTACGAAAAATATTTCGCTCACAAAAATCTGCCGATAATGAATGATTTTCTTATAGTGCCTCTTACGAACACAATGCAGCAAATTAATCTTAAAACAACCACATCTTGCTACATGAAGATTGCAAGGTATAGAGAAGAAGAACACAACCAATAGAGCACACCTCTTAGAAAAAAATCCTTAAAATTTGCTAATGAATGGTCAAAGAGTTTCTCTCAAGAAAAGTTGCCTCTCTATGTTCTCTCACTCTTCTTCCCCTCATACACCCTTAGGGTTTCATAAAAATAGATTATATTAGTTGCCCCAAAAAATAATCATAACTCTGTTAAAATAAATAAAGTACTAATTGACCATATAATATGTTAAGTTAATTTGATTTGTATCTATTAACACTTAATTTTAGATCTTAATTATATTAGTTTTAAAAAAATCTATAATGTAATATGAAGTGCATCATATAGTAAGATCTATTTAAAATTTAAATTATTTTAATTAAGAAATTACAATTGGTGTTTTAGCCACCGGAAATAATACTAGTCGTATGGTATTATAAAAATACATTTGACTTAGCTTGATTAATGCAAATTGATCTGATTATGATTCGCTAATTTAAGCCATATGTCTTAATCTATTATTATTAATTTAAATTAATTTAAATTTATTTTATTTTTTACTTAATTCTCTCATGTACATGTATGTGCTAATTGTCTTAACCTTAAATATGCTTTAAATACATATAAATAAAACCTTAAAAAATAAAATTATATTTTTAGCACCTATATCTTCTATCTTGCTTTTTCTTTTTACTACCTTGATCTTCTTGCATTAATGAATTTCTTGAATTATTGTGTTCATAAACTAGCCTTAAAATTTTGAGCTACGTACATGCTTCTTTTAAGAGTCTTTTATGTTATATTTCAATGCATATAATATTTGAATTTGGTTCTTCTAATGTGTACCTTTAATTTTAGTACTCATACCTTCATAAAGATAAATCAATGACCATCAATTCAACTAAGTTATATTTTCCATCATCAAAATACTACATCACTACTATAGGTTAATGAGGTAAGAAGAAAAAAACTCAAATGAAGCAAGTCCTTTTGCAATTCACCAAAAAATTTATGTGTTTTACTATCTTAAGTTGTTTGGTAGTGCATCCATCCTATAATGGATCAGGAAGAAAATCTACACTCTCATTGGTTATAAGATATAGATTCTAGCTGGCCCAATGTGGACTACAACTTGAAGGAGATTTGGCTTTTTAAGCAGTGCTTAACATGGATTTGAATTTTTCCTTTCAAGAAAGAACACTACAGGAAATCATACTTGCCAAATTCTAGGACAAGACTCAAATGATCCAGAGAGCACTGCAGATATTCTAAAACCACAACTAGAGTAAAAATGCCTAAAGGATCCTTTGAGTCTATTGCAAGTATGATATATAGATCCAAATACTTGACCTCTACTTAAGTCACAAACCGCTCACTAGGTCTATTGCTACTAAAATTACACCCCATATATTCAGTTTTAGATCTACTCAAGCGAAATACATAAAAGAAATAAAAAAACTTCACCTCACAGGAGGCATCGTGTACGGGATCGGAACCAGATGTTCGTCGGCGGCCTTGCAGTGGGAGTTCGAGGGTGGCCGGTGTGATCGTGGCTGCCGGAGACAGGTCGTCGGCGGCCGGAGGCAGCTCGATCGTGCGATAGGAGGGCGGAGGAGACGGGCAAGCACGGCCGAAGAGAGAGATGAGGAGAAGATGAAATGAAATGGGAGGCTCGGACTGGTTCATTTTAGGGCTTTTACTGGCGGCGTTCCCGCGGCTTCTACCGTCGGTAAATAAATCACTTAACACCGGCAGTTTTGGCCGCCGGTACAGAACCGGTAACTTTTAAAGCCTGCGGTTTACCCGGTGATTTTTTGATCACCGTTATTATTGGCAGCATAAGCTTCCATAACGGCCGGTTGGGCCGCCGGTATTCACCGACGGCCAAACCGCCGGATAAACCGCCATTAGTACCGGCAACCGCCGGTAATGGCTGAATTTCATGTAGTGGATGTTATTAACAACATGATATCATTTCTCTTTATTTCATTGTTATTTACATTAAACACCTATGTAGTTCTATGGAGCATGAAATGTTTTTTATGCACACACATACACACACTCACTCACACACACAACCCTTATGTTTCTTATGTATCTAGTGCTTGGAAGGATTCTATTACTTCATCAATTGAGGCATCCTCATCTTACCATTTCCATGTTTGCACACATCCAATGAAGGGTATAAAGGCAAGTATTTCAACATGTCTATTAAGAAAGGATGAAAGTGTTCAACCCCTCCAACCATATTGATATTGAAGCTCTAGAACTTTCTGCCACCTTGGTAGAGCTACAGGGTTGAGAGAGAGAGAGCTAGGGAGAGGGTGGTCAAGCAAACTTAGACTTGAAATATTTGAGGTATTTGATGCTAGTTATAAACTACCCAAATGAGGCCAATCTTAGTTTTATGTTTTCTAAAGGCAGTAAAGGTAATATTATGGAAAGGAAGAGTGTTACATGAAATGTTGTCCTTGCATTATTATTGATATGAGAGAAACCCATGATTCTCTTAAGAAAATGAATGGTAAGAGTTATTTTCCATCCTTAAGAGAGCCTTTTAAGGTAGCCAAGGTGGAAAATGAGGACCATAAGCTAAAACTTCATGTCTCAGCTAGCTAATAAGGGTAAGCAAAGCCTTAAGAGATAATAAGGAAATCTATTCGAGATATCATTTCTCTTTCTTTAGAGAGGATGAGGTTTATAACGCATAAATAAACTAGCCAAGGTGATATCTATCCTCATATGTAGGCCCTTAAACATGCTAGTTATTGAGTCAATGTCCTAGAGAAAGTTCAGGGACTAGAAATATATCTTTATAAGGGAGCATAAGGTCATCTTGGCTTGGTGTCTTCTAGCTCCTCCTTTTATTCCTAAAAAGTTGGATATTGCATTCATTAAATAAAATAAAAGAGTATAAAGGGTACAAGTTAGTATGGAAACCACTATTTATGCCTTTCCAAAGAAAAAAAAAAGTGGGAAGAACTATGTTTTTATATATCTCTATTAATCCACACATAAAAGCAATAAAATGTCCCCCATGTACTTGCATCAAGTTCCAACAAGATAACTAAGGAGCTACTTGGGGGTTGGGTACTAAAAGATGGGTTGAAATTACCCAAGGGTTGGTTAGTATACATAAAGTCATCATTACTCACCAAAGGGTACCATGTCCCCACTAAAAATATCATTTAGAGCCTTCTTCTTGCTTTTCTTTGGTTGGTTGGCAATTGACCCCAATCAAAGTAGCTCCTTCTCAAAATGGGCTTTGAGAATTAATTTGCTCTGACGCCTGTTGAGAGTAAGAATCTTGGAAGAAGAATCCTCCATTTGTTGGATCTTTTCAATAGAAAAAACTACATGTGGTGGGTCATTCACTACAGGAAATTTAGGGATTATCAGCGGCTTTTACCGGCGGTCCTATAGCCGCTGGAAGTACCGGTAGTTTGACCGCCAGCAGTAACCGGCGATTTATTTGGCTGTTTTTAATAATACACCGTCGAAATTAGCGGATGCATAATAACCCTCGGCAAGGGCACCGATTTTCTATTTTACCTGCATCTTTACCGGTGGCTTAGCTGCCGATTTTAAGTGACTTTTTTTTGGTGGTTGAAACCGCCGAAAAATTGCCAGAAATGGCCTTAATATTTGCCGAACTGAGCCTTCCTCTTCATTTCTTCTTCGCATATCATTTCTCTAGACGCTCGCTCGAGATCTCCGCTCCGAATAAATGTGCAAGAATTCGACCAACGACACGTTATCTCCGGCCAACGATCTCACCCCCACTCCAGCCACCGTTCACCTCGCATTCTACCCACTATTTTCACTGATCACCATGTGAAAATCGTCGATCGGCAAAGCCCTGAACCGTGTATTTAAGGTTTGCATTTTTTTTCTGTTGCTAAATGTGGGAAATAGTTATGGAGCATATATTGTTGGATTACGTCACGTAAGGTTAACCTCCAGAAATTGACAGCCGGAAAATATTTCCTATGCGATTTATATCGGCTGTTAATGAACCGCCGATATTTTATGAAACCGCCGGAAAAAAATATATGTATAAACCGCCGGAAAAAATTAACAGAAATTCCTAATTTTCATGTAGTGATCACTGTTGCTAGTAGAGTGCACGATTTCCATTCTGCTAGACATTGAGTGGTTTCTTAGCTTAGGTTTCCTCTTTCTAATTACAAGGGTCCATGACCCATATTCCTCTTCCTTTCCAACTTTTGGAAGTTGGCTAGATGAAGAACAATAATAACGATCAACCATTACTCAATGACATATCTACATTTATTTTTAGGGCTGCAAGCGAACCAAACGCTCGATGAGCTACTCATTGCTCAGTTCGATTAAAGCTCATTTGTTATTGTTTAACTAACTAAACTAACAAACTTGAATAATATTTTTAATACTTGATCCTTAAATAAACAAGCTTGAGTACTCATGTGTTTTGTTCATTTATGTCCACGAACAACATCATTTGAAGATCGTGAACAAGCTCGATAAGAAGCTCGATTCGTATCGATTTAAAACTCGTGAATAAGCTCGATAAATATATTTATATAGATTAATCATATTTTCATTTTAAACAGACTATTGCTTTTATTATAAATTTATTTTCATTTTATTTTATATATTCAATAGAATGAATTTATTCGAGAACAATAAACATTTTACATTTGTCAATGTTTGTTAGATTATTTGTGTAAGATGTTCATGATCAAATATAAGATGAATCATAGATCGTTTGTTCGTGAACGAGCACATTTGGTAGCTTGAAAATACTAGTTTTGTATATATTCATGATCTTGCTCATTTGATAGCTTAAGAGTAATCATTAAATTTGTTCATGAACGTGTTTGTTTGATAGTATAAAAAAATTTGCTAAATATGTTTACGAACATAGCTCATTAAGGCTTATTTGTTTAAGCTCGTTAAGAATTGAACATGAATCGAACATGAACCAAACATGAACATCAATAATTGAAACAAACCAAATATGAACACAAACAATAAAACTTAGATCAAACACGAACTGAACTTGAATAAGCTAATAATAAATGAACTCAAACATGAATACTCACATACTCGGCTCGATTCAGTTCATTTACAGCCCTATTCATTTTCAATGCATTGTAGTCAATAAAATATAATTGAGCTTAATTCAGAAAGTGTCAAAATATTCTAACGATGGACAACATAAATCATACTGAGCAAAAAATTCATATTTTCAAAATTTAACCAAATTACCAAATATTGTATAAAATAATATTATAAAGCTTTAGTTGAATTAAATCATAATTTTTAGACATCAAAATAAATTTCTAAGTAAGCAAAAATCATTGTGTTTTTAAAATCACATTGTGAAAAGTTTTAAATAAATACTCAAAATGTTCATAATCTCAATCTTTATACCATATAAAAAAGTATCGCCGTGAAAGTTTTGCCAATACAAAATTATTCTCGTTGTTCACTAACATAAGCACACATTTGATCAGAAAAATATCAAAAATAAAAAATCCTTGAAGTCAGAAATAGAGTCAATATTCTTTACATCAAGACGAGCCAATCTTCAACTAGGCCGACTAACAAAAATCAATTTGTGACCTCCAAATCCTAAATTTTCGTTTCCCTCTCCTCACATTTTCTCTCAAATTACCTAAGTTGCTTTTTGTTAATCGATTTAATAAAATGGAAAGGGATTTTTTTAATGGATTTTAGTTAATGACTTAAGATATTTATAATATGATATTATTATTTATTAATTATATAAATTAGTTAGTTTTAAATATAAAGATTTATATAAATCATTTTATATCTTGAAATCTATAACTTCAAAAATTATAAGAAAATATTCATAAAATAACACTTTTTTTTGTGAAATTAGTTTGCAAAACAGACACTTGACGATCCTAAAGTTCTTATTTGTACCAATAGATGCAAATTTCTTAAAGATTTCACAAGTGCCTAAAAATTATAAAAAAATTATGTAATTAAAATATTATAATAACAATGCTATGACAAAGGCGATTTGTGATTTGGACTTATATTGACTTTAGAAAAAAAATTTAGCTGAGTCAAAATACGAGTTTTTATACACGCTCACAAGTGTTAGGAGGATTAGTAGTGGGTGGATGAGTGAGCAAAGAGGGCATACATAAGTATATATGATTATAATACTTCAAGAAATATTATAAATGATGGTTATACGATGATTAATATTTTGTTATACTGTGTAGGATGAGTATACACGTCTACGAGAGACATGTTGCAGTTGGCAAGGGATCCTATAGGGGTTTCATAGATATTTCTAATTACCGCACATAGTCATAGGATATAGGTGGAATGCAGAAGGGATGAGTGTATGGATTAGACGCACGTACCTATGAATATAAGGTACAGTTCTCTACTGCCTCCAGCTACTATGTATACAACCAGGATAGTTAAGTTAGCCAACATGTGGCTAAATTATCAGTAGAATTAGAAATGTCTGGAAAGCGCAAGCGGGCGTGAACGCTTAGATATTGGATGAGCATAAGAGAGCATATTGGTGGAAATCAACCTGCGCCTACTACATCACCAGAGCATGAGAGAGGGGATACAACGAGCGATTGGATATTATATGTGCATGGGTTTTGTTGTATTTTATTTCTTTTGATGTATAGAACTATTGCAACTTGGATTGTTATTACCGTTTGGATTGTTATTTCTTTTAATAACTTTTTTATTATTACTGCTTGAATTGATGTTACTATTATTATTGTTGGAAAGCTCAATAAATGATTATAGAAATTATTATTATTTTTTAATTTTACTACATGTTTCCAATGGATTTACAATAGAATTTTCACTGCAAATGTCGATATGAAGATCAAGTATTGACATTTGTGATGGAAATTTCATCACAAACTGTGAAGGATTTGTGAAGGGCAATCTGTCGCAATTTGTGATGGAATATCCATAAAAAAATTGAGGCTAATTGCCCCCACAAAATCCGCTGCAAAAAAATTACTGTGGATTCACTCCATCGTAAATAAGTTTGCGACACATGTTTTATCGTCAAATACTAATCCGTCACAAATCCACCACAAACTAGTGTTTGTAACATATTTGAAGAGATTTGCTGTGAATTTTGCTATCACAAATAACTGATTTTCCTGTAGTAACATTATATAGCATCCTAAGAGCATCCACCCGAGAATCCAACAAAGACATCTTAGAAGAATCCACCAAAAAATCCTTAAGCCACAAATAGTCACAACAACAAGCAAGAAGATCAGCAATTGAGCACCCCAACAACAAAACAAAACCTGAGAAGGAAGGGGGAAAAATAGCAAATAAGCAATAATATACAAAAAGGATTCAACCAAACCAGTATATCTAAAAATTAAATAGTAATAGGCAAAAAATCTAACTCCAGAAAAATCGCACAACCTAATAAGAAAAACAACCAACAAACACACACAACCAAAGCTTGCCTGAAAAGACCAAGGTGAGAAGCATCAGCCATAAAAAAGCCAAAAATCATGTCAACATAGAGACTAAGACTGAACCATAACAAAGACACATGATATTTCTAATCAATAAAAATAAGATTAGGAGCATAATTAGATCTAGTGATTCTAACTTCAGATGGAATGTTATTCAAGCTTTTCTTTTTGTTTTTCCTCCTTTTTATTAAAAACAAGAAAGGAATAATCTTTGGCGACTTGTATAACATTTAAATCAATATCTTTATGACATACACCATCATTTGCAGAACTAATCTCTCCATCTTTCCAAATAGAATTACAATGAACAGATGGGAAAAATCTAATAAAGGGATCATCACGACCCTCATCAGATAGCATATCCTCATGATGCAAACCCTACAAGTTAGTCTAATACACATTAGTAGAGGAGGGAGAAATATGAATGAAAATTATGGGAAGTAAATTAGAGATTTGTACACTGCTAGATTAAAAAAAAAAAGACAACAAACAAAAGTAGTCATTTGATTGCATATTTGAGATTGAGGTTTTTTTTAGCTTCAGGATTAGTATTAGTAATAACATAGATATGGTTTGGGGGCAACATCAATAGAAGATAAAGTTCCAATTGATTTTGGGCTCACCATGTGTTCAATATCACATTTATCATCATTTTCAACTAGGAGGGAAAGCATGAGAGTTGTTGAAGATGACTCTTTTTGTTGACCATTAGGGATAGATTCATTAATAGGGTTAATAGAGGTAATCAAAATTGGTTTTGCTATTTTGTCAAGAAGATCATCCAAATTATCAACATTAGGATTCTCCAATATAATAGGGTAGATGTCCTTTTGAAATTCAAAATCATTTAACTCATTTGAAGATGAGAGGGGATATGCCTTTGGAGACTCCTTATTAATGTTACCTTTAAGACAAATATTTGATAGCTCCAAAGTACGATTTTACTCACAATTATCTTCCAAATGAGTTTTATCTTCTTGGGATTATCTGATTCTTTATGTTTAATATTTTCTTTTCTCAAGTGAGGATGCAATATAAAACAATCAAAAATAGAATGACCATGCATTTTATAAAGATTATAAAACGAAGGAGTGTTCTCAATTTCAACTTTTTTGCAAATATCTAGAATTTTCTGTGGGCACCTAGCCATATTTCTTTAGTACATTTATTAGTAATATTAATTTCCACTAATGCTCAAGTGACAGAGGGCCTAGATTGCGCAACAATAGCTTTTGTTTGTAAGGACGACAAAAAATTGAAGCTAAAGAATGTAGAACCTGAGTATTAAATAAATGCACCCTCAAATTAGGAAATCAGATCCACACTAGGACAATAAGAGACTATTCTTTGTTATCAAAGTAAGACATTCATTTCAATAGCATAATGCGTGGCAATAATTTATATAGTAAGACCACCAAGAAAAAAAATCAACTATAGTCAAGATCATTTGATAATTGAATAGCAACATGACGAGCATCTAAATATTCAAATACCCACAGAAAATAAACTTGAAAGTTTTAGGTTAGCAAAAAATGATCAGATCGCATCAAGATTTGGCCTATGACAAAAAATTTCTCCATAAGAGTAAATTCAAATGGAGCAACAAGCTAAACCACACCCTCATCAGAATTTTTTTTGGATCACCCTTAAAAGATGAATACACGAACAAAATTACAAGAGCTAGCAATTTGAGGGATGTTAATATAGACAATATCTTTAAACGATCGAGTGTTCAATGGATTGACAACACTGGACAATCCAAAGAAAATATTACTTGTAAATGAAGCATGAGGTTTACACAAACCCCATGGGTTGGACGTCGGAGCCAACGCTATCACCATACGAACGTAACGGGATCTACGACCACTGGGGTCGATATCGGCCCCAAGGCCTCTTCGTACAAGTTATGGCATAAGAGAAATCTACGACATGAGATGGACATGGGATTGACACTGAGAGAGGGAATCAGCCTAGTTTGAGAATGGGATCTAGCAGGTAAACAATCGCAAGCTCGCTAGGAATGAATGGTGAGGCGATTGAGGGCTTAAGGGCAAGAAGGCAAAGGACGAGGTGGAGGCAACGACTGGGAGAAACCCTTTCAAAGCCTTTAAGGTAGTGAAGTTGTTCACTAATTGGATGATGTTCTTTCTTCTCCTACTCTAGCTTTAGGTAATCCTCAGCATATCCCTATTACTAATCCTATGGTCCCACCAAGTAGACCTTTAACAATTGGAGTCTCAAGGATACCGTGGTTAACATTTAACCCATGATAATATAAGATTTGAAGATATAATGTTCTATATCTTACAATTTATTCAAGTAATCTTTGTAAAAATGATGAAGTGGAAACAAGAAAAAATAATATGAGAATAGCTCACATTTATCGATAGCCTCTTTTATTTTCATAGACAATAGAAGTCCTTAAAAGTGGGTCGCTGGCTATAGACAGTCTCTCATTTTTTATTGCTTGTGGCTTTTGATTTTAATAAACTTTTATTTTATGCTTTCCTTTGTTTTATTTCTTTGTTGTTCAGACTAAACTCCCTTCTCTCATATTTTTATTTCAATAATAAAAATATTTTTCTTTTTCTTCTTAAAAAAATACTTGTAACTTTTGATTATTTTTTTTATATATGTCTTTATTTTATTTTATTTATTTTTTTTGGATAAAACCCTAAAAGGGCCACGCTTACATGTTAATAAAAAAAGGAGATACAAAGTATTTCTGTGTGCTTGATTGTTGTAGCTTGTTGTTCGGGCTAAGGTTCCCAGCTCTCATATTTTTATCTCAATAATAAAAATATTTTTCTTTTTGATTGAAAAAAAAAAAAACTTGTATCTTCTAATTAATTAATTAATTAATTAATTTCTTCTTTTTGCTTCATTGCAGTGGTTTGAGTTAGGAAGA
Source organism: Dendrobium catenatum (assembly GCF_001605985.2). Taxonomy (NCBI): domain Eukaryota; kingdom Viridiplantae; phylum Streptophyta; class Magnoliopsida; order Asparagales; family Orchidaceae; genus Dendrobium; species Dendrobium catenatum. Next base: position 108,735 of record NW_021319432.1, read on the forward strand.
AGTTTCAATGAATTTTAATGGTTCTAATGCTAGAAAACATGATATTATATGCATTATGATGATGATCATGATGTTTCAATAGTTATTTAAAGAAATAATTTTATTTAAGAAAATATATATATGTCAACCTAAGCTGTTTATATTTACTGCATAGTGCAAGCACATATTTGCATATACATACAAAAGGAAAAAAACAAAAGAAAAATACAAAATATCCTCAATAATGTCAAATAAGTAGGACAATAAATGATGTAGATCCTTACAATAAATGTTTTTAAACATGACAATACATATTTTAATGTAAATAATAAATTTAAACATCTAATACTCACAATAGAAGAATTACAAATTTATTCTCCTCCATTATGTTAATTTTTTTATATAGAAAATTTTAATTTATCATTTAAAATAATAAATAAATCAAATCCCTATCCTTTTACAAAGACACATCAAAAACTTATTTTAATTTCTCTCAGAAGTCATATATATATACCCGTAAGGATATTTGCTCATCTTCTTCAAGTCCAAGCGAAGTAGCTACTGCTTCTCCTCTCTCTCTCTCTCTTTCTCTTATATGTACACGTACAGGCAAGCAGCTGGTGCATCCCTTCCCTTGGAGCTTTTATTCAGTATGGAGGCCGGACAGGAGAACCGTCCGATTAAGCATTGGATATCCAGTAATACCCAGTGGTATCCAGCGGTATCGAGTGCGGGTACCGAGCTGGGTACCCACCAATGAGATGATGTGGCTCATTTTTATTAGTCTCCGGATTCCCTCCGCACTCCACACAGAATAATTCTTCTTTCCTTGAAAGTAAAATGAGTGGCTTAGTTTGGCTTAGTAGCTGGCCATAGCTGTGGATGGTGTGACATGGTTGCCTATGGCTATCTCCCATAGGTAATGATATGAACCCACATGAATATTAAAAAAGGAAGAAAAGGTACTCAGATGATATGCTTTGGCTGTGAAGATGTCTGTCCTTGGCCTGCCCTCATGTGGACCTACTTCTCGACTTGGATTCTCCTAATCAACTCCTCGCACTGTTACACCTATTACTCAAAATGAGATGCACGAAGAGAGAAGCATGGATGACTGTCATCATCATATCATGTCTTAGATGAAAGCATGGAGGGATGTGATCAATAAAAATCAACAATAAAATCACTCAAGATCTTTCAAGTCAGTGCAAACGTGCAGTTGATTCTCCTTGCTCCATTCTTTAGTTTAAGGACCATTTTTTTCTCTGTGCATGCGTGTAGAGGAAAGGAAAGTATAACAGTAGTGTTTGATCTCATGATAGCTTATTTCAATTTGGATTATTAGTTGTGATCAGCTTAATGAAGATGTTTGATTACTAGCTATGAGCTTCATGAAGCCAGTAGTTTTACTAATGTTTTGTTTGGGACGATTTTTTTTACTATTTCTTAAAACAATTTTTCAGTCAGAAGTTTTAATTTTTATACTAAAAAACCGCTTTAAATCGCAGGAAGAAAGCTGTCCCCAACAAAGCCTAAGACTAATATTTGTTCAGCAATGAACTCAAAGCTGTGACTGTTTATTTATGTAGGCTTTCTCCTTTTTGAATCTTAGGATAGAAAGCTTTATCATATATTTTATTTATTTATTTTGTTAATCGTGTAAAATTTTATTTGTCAGAGCTATAGAAAAGTATATATAAATGAGTTTGATCTGAAGTTATGAATTCTTGTGCATGTATTAAACGATCAGAATTAAGAAAAAAACAAGTTGGGATAATGCATAAGATCTTAAGAAAAATTTCCCTATGCAAAAGAATGAAGTTTGATGTGATTTATTAAATAAAAAACAGGAGATAAAAAGAAATCAAAATGAGAGTAATGAGATATTCTTCATGAATTTTAAAAAAGGAGATCATTTGTAAAGACTCACCAAAAGGTTATAAGATAATAAACCACCCTTTGAAAAACACATGTATCTTTATACTAGAGCCTAATAGCACAAGTTTTTTTTTTTTAAAGCTCAATTATGGACATGATTTTATTTCATCATAAATAATGCATGGTTACAAATTAAGTCCTTAAAGGGTTCAATAGCTCACTAACGTTCAAAGACCTACAATTAAAATAAAAATAAACCATAGAGGGCCATTGTTCCTTATAAATACAATGAAAAAAGAAAAGATAAGGCAGGCCAGCAGCCTAACTCAAAAATTCAATTCGGAGCAACAGGCCGAGGCAAAACATCAAGTTCAAAGTCAATATAGGATAAAAATTGCACCTGTGCGAATCAAAATTGTATAGATAAACCAAAAAATTATATCAAACATGCCTGAATAATGAGGGATTCTACTAGCGATGAATAGGAGGCAAACCATGCAGATTACTACCAAATGCCTTGAACAGTGAAAACCTACAAAAAAGAGATAGGCCATATATAACACCATAAAAGCCACAAAAAAAAACACCCTAAAAATACCCCTCCATAACACAATGAAAGGCAAATCTTGCAGCACATACCACCTCAACAAAAAAAGATAAGCATCGATATCAGCTCAAGAATGATAGTAGAGAATGCTCCAACCAAAACCAAAAAACACAATTAAAGTAGCATAGAGAGAAAATGAAACCATAACTCAAAAGATGCCACTAAACAAGAAAGATATATATGTATATCATAAAGCAAATTCCACCAATTAAACTAGCAAACGAGGATGCTAGAAATGCAAAAAAGATTAAAAGGGTTGAGCTCCAACCAAAACCCAACTACACGATAAAAATAATACATCAGAGAAAAAACATCAAAAATGTATACAGAGATATCAAGAAGGAAAAATTAATAAGGGCTCAAGTAGGTGTAGCATCACAAAAAGCTAATCTTTGGCAAAGCATATAGATACCAAGCCAGCCCCAAGTAGATAAATGCATGTACACAAAGCTCGATTATGAATAATAAAATCCTCCCAACACAAAGGGTGATAACAAAAAACACTAGAACATGCCCCAAAGAATATACACACTCCACTATACCACCCAAAATAAAATGAGCAACCACCCACCAATCTCATCCAAGAAAAAGTCACATAAGCATCAGCCAACATGCGCCAAAACTAAAATTTATAGGAAAAGGGCTGGCAGAACCAAAAGACTTTCCCAAATATTAGATAAAGATAAGCAATCACAGTCCACATGATCCTTAGAGAAAATATGAATAAAAGATTTAAGAAAACAATCAAAGAGTCACTATGAGAGAATTTAGTTAGATACTGTAACAATGGGACAGAAAGAAGCTGAAACAAAAAAGGGAAAATATATTAAGTTCTTAAATTTGGGATCCCCAAAATATCGAGCCTGATCATGCCTTTGAGAATGCCCAAACATCTGCCTTTGTTGAAATAAATTGTATTAGGAATCTTAGAGCCTTTCTTAGCCAACCAATTAGCATAGACATTGTCTTCTCTCCAAATGTGAGAGATTCTATAATTAACATTGCAAAGCAAAGCTAATGACTTGTAAAACATATAAAATTAATAGATTGATATTACGACATTTGAGAGAGGAAACTAATGACACAAGTATTTTGGAATCATACATAATTCAAATATTGTCAACAATTTTCTTAATACAAAGACTAATACCCTTATACAGAGTTATTAATGCATAAAAAATGATATTACCATTGGGAATGCTAGAAGCAAAGTTATAAATAAGTTTTCCTTGATGATTCCTAATGAGACCACCACAACCAACACCATATTGTTCATCGAGCCATCAATATTGAGTTTGAACTCATTAGTGTGAGGTTTTACCCACCTTACACTTTTGGGACTTTTGGATCTTAGGAAATTATTAAGATCAATGTTAAAAAAAGAAGACAAATAGGGGTTGCCTCTAATATGAGAAAAACCATTTCTAACACCCCATTGAATAAAAGATTCCTCAAGCCATTTAGCCCTTAATATTTTCTTTTGGCTTAAGCATTTTAACACAATTCATTTTGGTGGAAATAAACTTCTCCAAACTTTTGAAACTTAGTAAAATAAATCGGTTCTTTTAAGTCATGCAAAACTCCTTACAGGAAGATAGATGAAAATGATTTGTATGACATGTAAAACATGATAGAAAACATGATAATGAACATTTTCAAGATGAATTGTGGATGGAGTACTTCATTAGTTCAATTCATTTCTTATTTCAATTAAGTTTCAATATCACTTGAGCAAAAAAAAAATGATGGTAAATGCTAAAATGAAGACACAACTGATTGCAATAACAATAAAATTAAGTTAAAATCTGTTAATAATATGAAACATCATAAGCAACCTCATACCAGGTACTTAATAATAGAAAAATTATTGCAGTTGAAATTTAAAGCTACGAAAAAAAGGATATTTCTTCCATAACATCCTTTTGAAAGGGGTTTCCCTAGATCAATCTAGAAATAACATGGATATTTCTACTCCTTAAATTGTTAGTATTAGAGACGATTTAAATCTCCACTAAAAGCAATGAATTAAACTGACACTAAAATATTATATATATAGCAATGATTTCCAAAATGTCGCAATTGAATACTATGAAAAATGTTTTTTTTTTAATTAAAACCCACTCATGGGGCCTACGTGTTAATATTCGAAATTCGGTTACAAGGTTCTTATAAGGAACCTCCAGCTCACTAATGCTCGAAAGAGCTACAAGTAAAAAAGCAAAATAAAAACCTATGAGCCGGTGGTTCCTTTTTCTGCAATTACAAAAATAATGCAACATTAACCTAGGTCTGTGAGTCAACAGATCCTAAAAAAGGAAGCACAAAATGATGACATTCCGCTCAGTCTTCCTGCAAAAAAGCCAGTAATAATATCCAATAATGGCTAAAACCCAAAGTAAACTAACCTTGCACGCCGCACAGCTTTTACGATTAATAGTGTATAACTTCCTGCAATTATAAATCACAAAATTCGCATAATAAGCATAGAGGAAAACATCATTAGAAACCAACGAAATACCTGCAGAAATATACGAATTGTTCCATAGGATAATAACAGCACAGCAGAACAAAACAGAGCCCAAACCCGAGAGACCGATTAAATTGAAGGCATTAAAGATAAAATTACCATCTTGAAAGAGATAACCTAAGGTAAAAACACACCAGGACTTCCCCAACCAACATTTAATAGTCTCCGAACAGATAAAGGGCAAGTAAAAGCCAGAGGCAGCTCCCCCGTCCAACAACACAGAGCAAAACAAAACAGACTCCAAAAGAAACACCAGCACCATAAGAAAACAGCAGAAGTAATTGCAGGATAACACCCATCTAACAGAAAATAAGAAAGAAACAGCCCATAACCGAAAGACCGAAGCAACAAAAACACACCCATCAAGTTTCCCAAGTGTAAGGAAGCCCCAGATTATCACATCTAACCAATCCCAGCAACTGATCAGGCAGCTTATCAATCTCAAAAATAATATCATTACTAGAGGAACAGCCAAATTTCGCTAACCAATCAGCACAAGCATTACCTTCTCTGAAGATATGATTTAAAGTGCAGTTAAGTTTAGACATAGCCATCTGAATCTTTCTAATGAGATAGAAATACTTCGGATTAACAGAAATTTCCTTCTTAATCAATTGAGTAACCAGCAAAGCATCCACCTCAACTTGAACATTATAAAAACCCTTAGAAAGACACAACTCCAAACCCTTAGCAAGACCCAAGAGCTCAGCAGAAATGGCTTCACATGGATTTAAAGGGCCCGCAAAAGCCAAAATAACCTCACCCGACCAATCAAACAGAATACCTCCCATCCCAGCAGAAAACTGATCAACATAACCATCCGTATTAAGCTTAAGGAAAAAATGGGTAGGTTTTAACTAGATGACTAACCGCTCCCTACTCCCCACCTGAACACCATTTAAGTCAATACCAATAGCCGCAACATAACTAACACAATTTTTGAAATCTTTCTCCTTAATAAGCTTAGCAGAGAAACATTGGGAAATTTTATTATTAACATTAGAGATAATGACATTAGCATTAATCTTAATACCCCTATGCTTAGCCTCATTTCTAGCCTTCCAGATGAACCACAAAATGAAAATAGGCAGAATGTTAAAAATATGACCCTTAGCAGGAATCATCCAATTAAAAAGCATAGCATAAATGTTCTCATTACCTGTGACAGTGTAAGCTTTGTTTACAGAATTAGAAAAAAACCTCCAAACAGTGTTGGCCGTATGACTACTAATAAAAACATGCTCAATACTTTCAATATTAAAACAACACTGACATTTAGAGGAAAGAAAAAAACCTTTGTTCCAGAGACAATTATCCACAGGTAAAAACCCTTTAATGCATCTCCAAGCAAGAATAGAATAAGAAACCGGGGTGCAATTATTCCACAAAGCCTTAAAAACCAAAGACTCAGCTTGCTTATCTCTGAATTTATCCCACACTAAATTAAGCTTAAAAAGACCGTTAGAGGAAAGATTAAAATGTATACAATCTTTATCATTCAACTGAAGCGGAAGACATAGAATTTGATTAAGCACATCATTAAGAATAATATTACCAAGCTCCATCATATTCCAATTACAATTCACCAACAAACTAGACATTTTAGTGTTTATAAGAGTATGAGTATTAAGCATGCTATCAATAGAAAAATGTTAACTTTTTTGTAGTGAAGAAAATAACAACTAGCATAAGTGCAACAACAAAGGCCTTCATATGGTGGCAAAAAAGAGAGGGGCATCAATGCCATTAGGCAAAAACATTATGGAGTAAATTCTAACTTGATTTGTTATACATGAGGAACAAGTTAACGAATGGGTGTAGATTAGGAAGGTAGTAGGTTGAAGTGAAAGAGGTTAATAAGCACATGACTTGAGACAATTGAGTGGATGGAGGCTTGAGGGTGAAGAGGCTGGTTGAAATTATGAAGGTGGTGAACAACTGTAATAAGTAATATTATATGACACCGATAATTGATGATGGCAAAAAAAGATGGATGCATGCCCTAGGGTTTTAGCCGAGTAAAATGGCTAAATATGGAGTAATGTAAGGGAGGGTGTGTAGAAGATTAATTGGAGATTCAAACTCAAGTTGGGTGCTATGGAACTTCTTCACTTCACATCAACCTGTTATTAAACTTAAGATAAATACCTAACAAATTAGCCAAAACATTTTGATGAATGGTTAATATTATTATCTGCTCAAGATTTTCAATGAAACTTTAATTGACAAAAAATGCTAGTCTAAGCCTGCAAAAATGACTTTGGTTCAATCTCATGTCTTAAGCGTCGATGATATATATAATTAATGTGCGTATGAAAATGTTGGGATATAAACTAAGAATGAAACAAATAAGAAAAAAGAAAATGTAGTTTTTTTTTGTTAAAACCCACTGATGGGGCCTACGCATTAATATCCAAGAAATCGGTTACAGAGTCCTTAGAAGGCTCCTCCAGCTCACTAATGCTCCAAAGAGCTACAATCAAAAAAGAAAATAAAGTTCCTAAGAGCTTGTAGATCCTTTTACTATGATTACAAAAATAACCTAATAAAGAGCTAGGGCTGTGAGACGACAGCACCCAAAAGAGGAAGAGCAATAATATCTCCTTCAGCACAATCTTCCTGCAAAAAAACAAAAACAAACGGAAAAAGGGAAACGAAAAACACACTAAGAGTACCTTGCTGTCATTGAAACTTGTCACACGAAAATCGTTAGGATACCTGCAAGGACCTCTCTAAAATATGGTGTAAGAAATAAAGTTGGTAAAAGAGGAAAAATACCCAACAGTGTCATGGTTACACCTAAAGAAAATATGCAAAGCAAGACAAAGAGCCTTACTGAATAAGTTCATCGCGCCAAAATGCAAATTTCCAATACCACCATAACAAGACAAAAACCAAACAAAACAACTAACTAAGTACCCGTCAACATAAACAACAGAGGAGATAAGATAAAGGTACCAGAAAGAGTAATTGCTTAACTCACATCTCAAAACAAAGCTGCCAGCAGACAGAATAAAATTCTCACAATGGTCCTTAATAGTCCAGAAATAAGTGACGGAAGGCAGGAGATAACAACCAAAGTGAGACAACAGTAACAGTTCCAGTTGCCAATGAAGAACCAAACTAAATGCTTAGAACTAAAATTGTAACCACTACAGCAACCTAATATGGAAACGAGAACAGCAAGTGAAGAATCTCTGCTAAACATCAAGATTGTAGTTAAGAGGGGAAAACATCAAGATTTAATATGTGAAAATCTAAAATCAAGAAAAAAAATCATAAAGACACGCCATAATAAGAAATCCACTATAAAAAATGAGAGAAATTGTACATATCTTCAATGTTAACACTCTCTTCTTCACTTTACACTAACTTCCATTGTCTTCATATGTGAATGCAAGAGTTTCTCACAAATTACACCCTTTCAATTGGATATAACTCTTAAGAAGGAAGAGAAAATGGACTAAACTGACTTACAACACCACAATGTTAACCCATTGTACCTCGACATTGACTCATCTGTCTCAAAATAGGTAAACCGTGCTACAGTAATCTATCTATAGCATTATGTCACTATGAATACAACGTTGTAGTGTTAAGACTATGTCTTGAAGGGGATCCACAGTGCTTTAGCACTCAATTTATAGTGCATTAGCAGTAGATTTACAATGTTTGATGTTGTATAGTTTTTTTTCACTGGGACGCTTTGACCCCCTGCACTCTCCAATTAGTTCCTCATCGAGAGCTCGATCGAAAAAATTGAGGTTTAGGTTAATAGTACACCCCGATTGATCAACATAATCATATTCCACAAATAACTTAAAGAAAATTCATAAGAGAATAGCTTTTAAACAATTTCTATTGGGAGATCTAAGGACATTTGAGACTTCTCTTTTATTAAATGGTATATATGTGCAAGAAGTATTTTTTTTTAATTTAAAAATATTTTAAGAGGAAAATTTTAAAGTTATATCTGATTTTTTAATAGAGATATTTTCAGGAATAAGTTTTTATTCATGGAGACTTCTTCATGAATTAATTAAGAAGTTTTTTGGTTGAAAGTATTATGAGCGTAAAATAAAATAAGAAAAAATGAGGGAACCCACTTTTAGCTTTGTTTTGAAGAAAACCAATTGTTAAGCATTTTTGTAGGGATTTAGAGTACTATAAATTCCTTATTTTTGGCAGATTTAACATTATCCAAATTATGTAAATTTAAAACATTAAGAAACATATTTCAATGCATTTGAAATAGATCATTAAAAAACTTGAAAAAAAACATTTCATTGCATTTAAACTGTGTTGAGACTTACAGCTGCGCAAAAAGCTGCCTTCTCACTTCTCTTGAAGAGAAGAAATAAATATAAGAGATCCCTATCTACCAATATATCACTTGTTCATAAATAAACTTCTTTACATCTGCATGCCAATAAATCTCAATTTACAGCATAAATTTCATTTTTTACTATAAAAAAATCCTACTAAAATTTCTGATATTAATTCCTTCCATGATTTTTCTCTGCAAGTCTCTGCACTACCCCATTATACTTAATGATATGCACATATATGTACAAATATGCTGTCCATTGATCTCAAAGATGCATTAACTGAAGCAAACCATGTAGTTGCTAAGTATTAATTTATGACATAAAGAGTGAGATTACAGCTTATGGCAGTACAGAAAAGATGTTTTCTAAGATCTGGCGATGAAGAGATGAAAATAAATATGATAGATGCCAATTTGTCCAGTAGATGATATGCCATGAATTTGATACCCTTCTCCTGAGAATTCAATCATTAAGAAATTAAATGCACATCTCTTTGACAGATACTGAGCCATAGATGATGTCTCCATTCCGACCTATCATTGCAATGAATGCATGCAGTACTATCCTGAATTCGGCCAACCAACAAAGCTACCCCATTGCTTCACCCATACACACACATTTAATATTTAAATATAAACATAAGAATCAGTTATTTTTCCTTCACATTTAATGCATAGACAAGCCAGAAATGAGGCCTTGTTCTGTACCGCATTATTCATTTTTTCCTGTATTGTGCTATGACATTCATTAAAACTGGAGAAAGCTGGAAACTTAGAAATCTCGCGCAGATTTACTCTAGCACCTGAGCAGATCCAAGAACATAAATTTATATCCATATAAGCGTCCATTATGTCTTATTTGCAGTCCGATGTGATCAATATATAACAACATAGAAAATACTTTTCAGAGTTTTAGCTCTAGCACAGTTAAGTTGCAGCTGCTGATATAAATGCTATAGTATTTACCATGTATTTGCACTAGTAGAGCCAATACATACATACATTACAAATACAAAAAATGTTCATTACATTTATTTAATTCAACACAATTAGATGTAATTTATAAATTTTCATTAGAAAAATGATGTTGATAACCATATTTTATATATATAGGCAGATTGTGCTTCATTCAAGATGTCATGCAAGAAATTTGTTTAAAATGTGTTACTTTATCATTTTTGGAAATATACTATAAAAAAATTTATAAGAAAGGAGATAGAAAGCAGAAATTTCTTATGACATAAAGCATAAGCAATCACAAACACATTGAAAAACACCATGTTTTCTTAAGACTTTACAAATTAATTCATGTGAACAAACAAATTTAATGCTTATTAAAAAGCAGATTATGAAAATATCTTAATGCATATATACATTACAAGTATAGAAAATGCTCATTACATTTATTTAATTCAACACAATTAGATGTAATTTATAAATTTTCATTAAAAAAATGAGGTTGATAACCATATTTTATATATAGCCAGATTGTGCTTCTTTCAAGATGTCATGCAAGAAATTTGTTTAAGATGTGTTACTTTATCATTTTTGGAGATATACTATAAAAAAAATTTATAAGAAAGAAGATAGAAAGCAGAAATTTCTCATGACATAAAGCATAAGCAATCACAAACACATTGAAAAACACCATGTTTTCTTAAGACTTTACAAATTAATTCATGTGAACAAACAAATTTAATGCTTATTAAAAAGCAGATTATGAAAATATCTTAATATGTTTTGAGATTTTTTTTTCTTTCTTTCTTTCAGATTTCTATGTTTCTCAGGGAAAGACAACAGTCAAATCTTCTGACGTTTTCAATTGATGATAGTATATATATATATATAAAATGTTTCTCAGGGAAAGGAAAAGAGATGTAAGCGCAGATGTGTATGGTAGTGTTATTATTCAAGAAGAAGCAAGGAACAAGGAGCAAGGAGCAAGGAAAGAAAATAATCATTGAGTGGCATTTCTTAATGGTCGAAGAAGGCATGGAAGATACCAAAGATGGGGCTCCAAAAAGTGAAATGATTTAAGTGCTAAGAAGTAGGAGGCAAGGTCACAACAAGCACAAAAGAAACAAATTGAAAATTCCTGTCTTTGCTTGAGGCAAGAGGCATCATGAATTTAGGATGGCAGAAAAAAAAAAAAAAAAAAAAATAGAGGGCACTCATGGAGACAATCAACAAACATAATTCAGGCATGGTGCAGAAAACAAGAAGGGAAACTCTCCTACTTGTGGAACAAAAGACAAAAGAGAACCAATTTAAAATGAACACAAAGTAGCCTTTTGAAGCTAATGAGGCTTTGTTAAAAATGATGATATCCCTTGTACAACACCAAGTCCTATAAAATATGCTGAGAAATGTTCTTTAATACTGCGATCGTGGTGCCAGTTCAAATAAAAATATATTCATACCTCATCATATATCTAACTCCACGTGCACTTATATATTATTTTAAAAAACTTATTTAATAAAATCCTAGCTAAGAGCAGTTATTCTATGTGGAAGCTAAGTTTCGTCCGAATATTTAAGCCCGCAGCTCGGTACCACGATATTGCCGCTCGGTACCGCGGCTCGATATCGCTGACATGACTCATTCTAGTTGGTATAGATCTAGATCTGTAGAGTTGTCTTCGGCATCCGCACAGAATAATCTCTCCTAAAAGTGGGTGCATATATAAGAATGCCCCTTATCTTAAATTGTATTAAAAAAAGATTAAAATGTGGATTTTTTATCATAAATTAATATAAATAGTAATATATAGGATGGAAAAAAAAAAGTTTTAAACAACCACAAACTCACTTGAACAAGAAAGAAAACTATGAAAACAGGCTATAGAAAAACTCTCTTCTGCCATAATAGAATAATTTAAAACCTTGAAGCACAGCTTCTGCCTGATTAGGCTACAGCCACAGTCCATTAGGGCATTACTTATTTAAAATGGAAATCCTTAAAGGTGAAGAGCAAGTTGAGCAACTAACACTAGGTAGCTAAATAACTTTCATATATAAAGTTTCAGGAAATAGAGCAAAGGAGAGAAGCTAAGCACTCAAGGGGGGACCTTTCCTTTAAAATAAGTGCTTGCACTATACAGCAAGAAAGCAAATTAAGGAAGTTAGCACCAACTACTATAGAACATTAATGACATTAAAAAACATCTCAGTAGTGAGTAAGCACTACTGAATAAACTATGACAATCCTTTCCTCTCTTTTATTTTTCTTCCATTCACCTATCCCCAAATTCCCCATGCAACGTTCACCAGTACTAGGGTTAGGGTTAGGGCTTCCAAGATCGCTTGTCATAATAACTTTATTTATTATTATAATATTATAATAAGGAATAAGTTTAGAGTGCAAAGAAATATTAATTATATTTGCATTCATTAATTGCAGTGCCAAGAAGAAACTGAGAAGAGTGGCTTGCTTTTCCAACCAAGGAAGCAGGAGCCCCTCACCACCTGAAGTCTGTACCCTTCTGCTGGATAGTGCAGTCTAAGAAGTAGCCTCGCCTGTGACAAGGCGAAGGCACTCAGTGGAACTGGCAAGAAGCCAGCAGCCCTCATCATCTCCTCCCACCGTTCGAACCGTTCGTGCTTGTCTTCTCCTGATACAACTCCGGCAATCTCCCGCCCGAACCATACTCTCTCTACCGTCATCCGCTCCCCGCTCGTGGGCGGCAGTGTAGCTTCCAACGACTCGAACACAGCCGTGTAGTGCTCGAGGGCCTCTGCAAATCGCTCTTTGAACATAGGTGAGCTGTGGCTCGCCTCACGCTCTGCGAGGGTCACTACCACTGGGTTGAGGGCGCGAACTGATCGGAGGAAGGCATGAGCGTCACGGAAGCCATCGGATTTGAGGAGGTTGTTGAGGAAGAGGACGCAGTTAACGGCTAGTGTCTCACCTGGACGAAGATGGAAGGCAGTGGCGCCACCACTGATGTCGGTGTTTGTGGCGGATGCTGTGGTGGAAGGAGGGACGAGGAGTGGGTGGAATTGGAAGGGAAGGTGGAGGGAGGCGGCGAAGGAATGTAGTCGAAGGGCAGTGCGGCGGAGAACTGAGAGATCAGAGCCGGTACCTGTGATGCGGATTGAGGGGGGATCGGAGGGGTCGGAGCGGTCAGCGATGGCTTGGAGGAAAGGGGGCCATTGGAGACCATGGGAAGTGTCGAAGTCAAGGATGTGGATGTGGCGGTGACCCTCTATGGCTTCGAGGATAGCTTGGTTCGCTGTAAGATGGGCAAAGCGGAGGAAAGGGGTAATCTGGTTGAGCGAGAGGTAGGAGGATTGTGTGGCATCACTGGACTCTGTGGGAGAGGGGGAAGGGAGGAGGGAAAGGCGGTCGAGACGGAGGGACAGGGCGAGTGTGAATTGATGGGCGATACGGTCGGTGGAGTCGCCAAATGGAGAGGTGGTGGCGGAGAGGAGGGAGACGGCGCGGCGTGCAGCAGGATGGTCAGCACGGTGGATCAGTTCGGCGCAGCGGAGAAGGAGGTAGCGTGGGGAAGGGGGATGGTGATGGAGGTGGTGGGGGTGGGAGTCTTCTTCACCTTCTTCATGTGATTTGAGTGAGCTCAACATTTCAGTAGCTAGATAGAACTGTTGAGATGAGAAGGAATAAGTGGCTTGAGAAGTGATGAAAAAGAGAAGAAAGAGGACGAAGTGTTTGCATTTTCTTACTTTAATATAACATCTGCAAATGAAGCTTACTTGAAAGGACAACATCTGCCAAAGAAGCAGTGGGGAGAGGGGGGCTGCTGCTTCTCTATGTTGATGGACTGCACACAAATCTCCTTTCTCTATCTATTTCCGTCTCACTAACTCCATGGCTCTCTCTCTCTCTCTCTCTCTTTCTCTCTGTGGGAATTGGCCATGGTGGGGTGTGTAAGCAGATTATTTGTAAGTTGTATGTGTCATGTATGTATTGTCGTAGATTATTTTAATAGATATTTATGCACAAAATACATGACAATACGTTCTAACATATAGATAAAAAATATTAACATAGACACCCTCTCTATATGCGTAGTGGGATATAATAAAGGCTATTACATATGCTCTTCTTGTCTTGTTTCATATGGACTCTAGTGTCTTTGGGATGAAACCTGATTTGCTGTCGGCTTAGGAAAGATGGAGAGGGATAAGCCAGGATGAGGGAGGAATCTTAGTAGTATCCTGGGCATGAGGGGACTTTGAGTTGCTAAGGGAATGGAGAGCTACAGATGTGTGAAAAGTTAGCACTAAGGAAACAGAGAATGATTTAGATAGCTCTCTACAGATAAAGTGGAAGTTTGTGCACGGGAAGAGTGACTAAAAGTTGTAACTATGACTTAGAGATACACCAGAGGAAAATATCTTTTTGTTAATCACCTGCTGAGCCTGAAACAGTTCGAAGAACTATCAGCCTCTCTCTCTTCTCTTTCCCCTCTCTCTCTCTCTCTCTCTCCTCTTTCCTCTCTCTCACAAGAAGAAATTATGTATATTTTTTTATGATTATATACATACTATTCATAAAAATTGTTCTCCATACAATAATATACATAATTCTGTAACAATACATAATAATAATATACAGATTAAAAGGTATAACTATGACTGAGAAAATGGTAGCTAGGAGGTTATATTATATAATATTAGGCTATATTATATAATAATTAATTTTCTTTAATATAATATATTTATAAAATTATATTTTTATCTCCATCTATGAATAGTAATCTAAAGGATAAACCTAGCACACAAATCTTTCTTTTACGCTCTTGATTCTCTTTTTATTCATAAACAATTTGGAATTCAATAGAATATGATAATTTCATGTAATATATTATATGGAAAAAAATACATTTGTAAGCTTTTGGGGAATGTTCAGACAAAATTCTTATTTAGAATCCCTCACAAACTATGGGTCAGAACTATAATCATTAGTGATTTTATAATAAGATTTTTGTCTGTATGCCCCTATCGATTATAGAAATTTATTTGTTTTTTTACATAAATCCCATTATAAGAATAGTGATAATTAATAAATAGTTTGTTCCTTATAAAATATTATATGTTGAACTGCTTATGATTTGGCCCCGTTTTGACCGTTTAAATTTATTTTAAGCATTTGGATTTATTAAAACTATTATTGTTATTTTCTCTTCCCTCCCTCCCTCTTCTGTGTCTCTCTCTAAAATTAAACACGCAAAGCTTTAAATGAATGAATAGAGACTACACACACCCAACTCCAACCATCCTTTGTTTTGTCTCCTTGTGGGATCTGCATTGATGGCTCTCAGATAACTTCCTTGCAGCCCCTTCCCTTGTTGTCAGTACAAAAGAGACTGTTAGCACAAGCAATCCCCATTCCTCTCTCTTTTAAAAAAACCAAAGGTCTCTCTCTCTCTCTCTCTCTCTCTCTCTCTCTCTCTTCCTCGTTTCTTCTCAGGCCTTCTTTTTTACTTACAGATACAGTATTGTGCAGAGAACTGCAACAAAATAAAATTGAGGAGGTTTGGAGCAGATGAACACAGTATTGTTCATTCACATCACAATGATCGAATGGCATCTTTACACAGCCCATTAGGAAACAAATGGAATATAACAAGCCCAAGAAAGAGAGCCCATTTGCCCAATGGATGGAATGTTTCAGACCCTCCTCCCCATATGAGGAAACCAACTCATCAATAGTACATAATCAAGCTGCAGAACCAAATCATCATCACCTTTGGATCAAAGATCCCTTCCTTGATTCCTCGATCTTTTGAAAAAAAATATTACATGAACAATAATATTTTATCTTTGTAATATAAATATTTTGTAACATTGTGAAATTGTAATGATCACTGCATTCCTAATGATGATGAAGAATAACAAGTAAAAGATTTTATTACCAGAATATATATCTTTATTCTTTGGAGGGAAAGATGCCTGGATATAACTTATGAGTTATGTATCAATCTTTTACGAAGAGGAAGATTGATCAGAGAGCTCCCATCCCAAAAACTGCAAGGGAATCTTCTGCTCCTTCCCTCCGCTCTGAAAAGCGTCAGGAAAAGGTTAAAGGGAAGTAAATGGGAACAGGCAGCAAGCTTCCAAATAAACCAATTAAAGTAAAACAATGAAGTGAAAGAACGAGGGGGAGAGAAAAGGCAAGGAGGGGCAAATGAGATCAATTAGCCTGGATGAAGGGACGAATTGGCAAAAACTTGCCTTGATGATTAGGAGGAGGAGTAAGCTTAGGGGGAAAAAGCTGCTCACTTTGGCTGATTTTTACATCCGTCACATTAAATTTGCTGATTTGACATTGTCAAAAGTCCACCCTTCCTTGGAGAATCTCATGCCATTTGTTGTCTTGCTCCCCTCTTTCTCTTCCTCTCTTACAAACACAGACAGCTTCTCCTTCTCTCTCTTTATTACCTGTTCTTCTTCACATTACTTCTACAGCAACCCACTTTGCCCAAACTAAGTGATATCATGTCATGAAAACGAAACTGCATGGTGAAGGAAATAGATTTTTTTTTTTTTTGAAAGTAGGTTTGAGTGGATTTCAATGATGGAAAAGAAAAGACACTCAGAACAAATAGGTGGCAAGAAGATGATGGTGTTATATTATGAAAAGAAAATGGAATTGGCCTAAAGCAACGAGCTCCTCCATAGCCAAACTTCTCCGCTTCTTTCAGAACTGAAGGACGCCCGTTCCCTCCCATTCCATTTTCTAAAACTCTTACATTATATATATTAATATTACTAGAGATGTGAGCATCAAAGTATAGTTTACAAAAATTTAATATGTTAAGATATTTAAGCTGTTCGAGCCGACAGCCAAAAGCTCTCAGCCACTTGTCTATGTTTGTATTCTCTCAACTCTCACTTTTACTTTAAACAATGGAAAAATAATAATGTAATTGTATTTATTATAAGCTTGAGTAAAAGTCTATTTAATTATATTTTTTTCAATTCATCTCATTATTAGAAAAGTGGTGTTAGTTAAACAATCAATATTTACATTAATTAAAAAACATGGTTATAAAATTATTTAAAGTAAGGCTAAAGCTGTTGATGGTGTGTCAAGCTCTTCCTTGCACAAAGTATGGTTCCAATTATCTCCTTGATTCTAGCACTCTAAAGTTTCGTTTGGGACAATTTTTTTTCTGCTTTAAAAAGCAATGAGGAAGCCTGCAATATAAACTGCACTCGGTTCCATTCCTCTAGCTTGGGGTTGAAGAGCTCTCTCTTCTCCCATTGAGCTAATGTCCCAAGGAAAAATTTTAGAGAGGAGCTTCCTTCTTGAAATTATAACGAAAAGATCCTCTTATGATAATTTCAGAATAAGCCAATCATCACTAAAGAGTGAAAAGAGAAGACAATAATAAATATAGAAAACTAAGCTCTCTCTCACTGGATACATAGTGAAAATTAATCTATTTATCTCCCTAAAAAAAGTGGATTAAACTGCACTTAATGCTTATGCTATTTTCTTTTATCTTCAAAGGAGCCTTATCATGTGCTATTTTACTTTGAAATTTTATTAAGGTTCGGGTCAACCCGTTTGTAAAATGGGTCGAGTTCAGGTTCAAATTTCTGACCCGTCTGAAAATTTGTTCGGTTTGGGGTTAACCCAAAACCCCGAAAATGACCTTGGTGACCCTGATCCCACTGTGGACTTGAGTCCTGGCCTCGCGCCTGCTTTGCTTGTGAATCCCAATCCTCGCCCCGTCGCCCACGCGTGCCCTACCAGTTAGTTCAGTGGCCCTAGCCCCACACTTGCCTTATTGCGGACTCACAGGACGAGTCGCTTGACCGGCCAGTCGATCCCGCCTCTGAAGTTTGGCGCGCCCTGCCAGCCTCACTCAAAGCTCACCTGTAGACCACAATCCCACGCTCACCCCTAGCCCCGCATTTAGCACCACACTCGCACTCGCTAACAAGACCCCTGCCAACACATTACTGAGCCCACAAAATTCGCCTGAGGCCGCTATTATATGTTCATGGGTCTGGTCAAGTCAACCAAGTAATCTGTGTGGGTCAGTTAAACCTGGTAACCCCGCGGGTCTGGTCCGGGTTAAAATTTTTAACCCGTTTGCAAAATCTGGTTGGGTTAGGATCAACCCGTTTAGTCCCGGGTCAATTTGAGTTAGACTCAAATCCAACACATTGACCCATTTTGACACCCCTAAAATATGCTAAGATCAAAGGCTGATCATGATATCACTAGTGAAATACATTATGATAATACATGTTAACAATTAAACTAAAAATAATTGTGCGCAATTCTTTGTTATGGTAATATTCTCAAATAAATTTAAAAATTAAAAAAAAATAAAAAAAATACATTCTCCATTAACATTCCACTAAAAAATATTAATATAGTACTAATTTCTAATATAAGCATTGATTAAAAATTGGGTTTTTTTTTTTATTTGTTAAGCCCTACTCATTGATTAGGGAAACATTTATAGGTCCTTAAAGGATCAAATGCTATGTAAAGCACAAAAAAGTATAATCAAAAGAAAATAAACCTAATGAGCCAATGATCATATCTATATTGTAAGATAGAAAAATAAAAAGCAAAAGGGAGGCATGAAGCCAACCCTCAAAAAAATTGCCCCGATGAAATCTTTAATGAATTCAACACTGATCATCTATAAAACAAATGAACAGAGAATATCCAACTAACAAGCGAAGGAGACCAACAAAAAGATCCTAATCCACCAACATAATGACCAAAGCCCGAAATAAAGCCAACCAATCCACCAAAATAGCAATAGAATCAAAAGACCTGCAAAACCTTATATAAAGAATTAGTATCTATATCGCTAAAGAAGAAAACGATATACTGCACCCATCAATGAACCTTGACAGCCTACCCACAAATGGCAAACCACCCATGGAAGCAGAACACACAAAGGTCGTCAACCCGACCAGCTAGCCAACCCAGAAGATAGAAAAAAAATCTCAAAACTTATCCAAGAAAAATAGCAAACAAAAGCCACCACACCCATAAAACACAAACGAAAGATAAGAGACACAACCAACACAACCACAATATATGACATAAACCAACACCACCACCCATCCACACCGAAGTAAACATGAGCAAAAGGAATTAGCAGAGGGCCAAAACCAACCCGAAGGCCCAAGAGTAAAAGGAAAAATATAATCGATCAAAATACAATAGCTGGACATCATTTGTTCATGAAGTAAAGAAACCCAAACTTATCCACCCTCAACATGCCTTTCAATAAATGCAAATTTGTAAAATCAGTATACAGCTCAGTAGATTCATGGTGAACACCTTTTCTCACCGACCAATATACAAATGAATAACCAATTCTGGAAATATGAGAAATAATATAATCAACATTCTTCAAATAGTTCATAATATTCTTAAACATATAGAAAACAAAAGCATTATTACATCAATTACTCTTGATAAGGTTTACCAGAATTAAAGAATCAGACTCAATCTGAATATTATGAATATTAAATTGAGAACATAATTTAGGACCAAGTAAGAGAGCAATGGACTCAACAATAATCATATTTTCATTACAGACATTAGCAACAAAAGCAAAGATCATATCACCATTAAAAATCCTAATAATACCCCCATAACCTGCTCCAACATTAGAAAGAGACCCATCAATATTTAATTTAAACAGGTTAAAAGCCGATTTAATATAGTAAACAACACTAAACATATGTCTAGTGCTATCCTTCTCAAAAAGAATCTGGAAAAAGTTGGTCCAAGAAGGAACACCATTAAAATGCTTAGACATCAATAATGTAGCATTAACCATCTAATGAATTTTCAATTTAAGGCCGAAAATGATTATGTAAATATTCATTTTAATGCCAAGATGATTGGTATTGTTCATCTCAAACCATAAAATCTAAAAGACAACAAGAGGAACAATAATACCAATATGACCAACAGGTCTATTGGAAAACTAGTGAACTAACAAGGAGTAGCAATTATTAGCATTGGAAACCAAATTAACTCCCAAAGATTTCTCCAAAAAGATCCATACCTTACTAGCAATGTGCCCCTCCAAAAAAAACATGATTGATAGTCACAACTTGCGAAGAACATTGACATTTAGAAACCATTTTGAAACATTTGGTCGTTAATCTCTCATCCACAAGAATGAAGCTCTTAATAAGCCGCCATTTAAAAATAAAAAGGATGTAGGAATATTAGAAGCCCAAATTCTATTAAAAACTTTATGATCAGGAGACCTATCTCTTATATAATTCCAAACATCTTTAAAACAGAAGTCACCATCTTTAGAAATATTAAAAATCATCTTATCATACAAAGTGATGTCAAAGGGAATGTTAAGCCCATTGACATATTAGAAGCCCAACTTCTCCTTAATCAACATCTTTGAAAGTTTGATAAGGATGTTAAGCCTAAGTGAACTTCTCCCAAGACACACCAAGAGAGAGGTGAATTGACGAATTTTAGAAAACTAACCACTTACTTCAAAAAAGTAAATATGATATTTTTGAATTTTTCAATATTTGAAAAATAAGTAACAATTATCACTTAATGCAAAAGAAAACGAATTTACCAAAACATCAAAACAATGATGATGATATTCTAATAAATAGAATGAAGCATTTAGAACAGTTTTCACCAAGCATTTATAATGGAATTAAAATGTAAAAGAGTAAAAATTTGAGAATAAAAAATCTGAACAAATATGCTAGATATTTATAGTGAACTTGTTGGAGAATTAATTGCTCTCCAGCAAGTATGAACTAGAACCTTCACTCTTTGCTTCTAAGTTACTCGTGCACAGCTAAAACCCCCAATAACATTACTTCCAAAAATGAAATATAAAAAATGAACTAGGCATTCCCTTCTATTTATAATATGAAATTCAAATCATTTACGTGCCCCTCCAACCTAGGATATCCCTTTTCTAAATGATAAGGAATGCACATTTGTGGGTAGCTTGGGATCCTTTTCTTAAAGGATAGGGAAGGTACATTAGTCTTCCCCATCAACTTATGATCCAAGTTTAAAATGTGTGAAGATGTCATTTTGAAACTCCTATTTTATATTCCTTGAGTATTCACAAGTTAGTAAAATATGAGTATTAATACACCTAAATACATGTAATAATTATCTTAAGGTGCATGGTAAAAGTAAACATTATTTATTTTCATATGAAAATTCAATTACATTAATAATCACCACGTGGGATATCTTCAATACATATATAATTATCATCTCAATTAAACACTCCATAACAAATTAAAAGCATTAATCATATTGCAAGTCATGAGTGCGCAAGTACCCCCAATAACATACATGTTAGTTACCTAAATTAAGGGGATTCATATTTTCATAAATGTGTCGTATATCCTGTAAACTATTGCAAGTAACAGTTGGTACGACTTTCTCATTCAAGTGTATGAGATGTGCTAAATCACCAAAAAGAAAAGTCTCCTACATGTATCTTGATCATATAGAACAATTGCTTTAGCTCCATATAAGTGTTCTATACGAGCACACTATATAAAAATTCCTACGGGTAAAAATAAAAAAAAAAATAAAAACAAAAAACGCAAACCTATGTGACTCGGACGACAGATTCATGGAGGAGTTGGAGAGATCTTCGACCTTGCTTTGATGCTGCAGTGGGATTGAGATCTTCGGCCGGAGGGAGCTTGCCGACAGCCTGAAGAGCGTCTCGATCGCTCGAGAGGGCGGAGGATACGAGGCGACTATCAGGAGAGAGAGAGGATGATGTGAGCAAATGAAATGGAAGGTTGAGGATGACTTATTTTAAGGCTTTTTCCGGTGACATTCCGACGGTTTGGACAGCCGAAACGAAATCACTTAACACCGACAGTTTAAACCTCCAGTAATAATTAATGTAGGCAGAATAACTGGCGGTTATTTAACCGCTGCTAATTCCAGCGGTGGTCATTTAAAAAACTGTCGGCAAATATCGGCGGTCGAACTGCCGGTTAAACCGTCGTTAGTACCAGCGGTCACATAACCGCCGGTCAGGACTGTCGGTAATTCATAAATTTCCTGTAGTGAGTCAAACAATGACCTACGTCCACTCCCTAGAGTCCTCTTCGAGTACTATTACAATCACTATAGTGTCTCTTCTTTTACCCCCACAGTAAGAGGTCCTTACACAAATCACTTCTACTAAACCTAGCTAATACGACGGAGAGCCAAAAGCTTTATCACCCTCATGATGATGGCAGTGGACCTTCAATCATTTTTCTCCCTCTTAAAAAAGGCAGAGAATCTTGAACTTCTTTCTCGTCCTCCTTGTGATGACAGAGTATCACGAACTATTTTCTCACCCTTCTTGTGATGACAGAGTACCACAAACTCCTTTCTCACCATCCTGGTGATGGCATAGTAACTCATCCTTAAGCTGAAAATTTTCTTTCTAGAGCCACCCAGGAATTCCTAATTTGAGTAATTTGGATAAAATTAGAAATTTAAGAAATAATTGTTAAAAGGTGTTATATGCTTATATGACATGCATATTGATCATAATATAATTATTGTGAATACACACATCTAAAAAAAAAACACACTAGATTTTTTTATGAATTTCATTAATTTTGGTTCATATATAAATTTTATATGCATTAATATGATACATTAAACTAAATATTCCCTAGGATGTTACAATGTCTATTTTAATTTCATTCTTGAGCATTTGATCATGTTCCTTTCCTTCCATTTGCTCTTTAATTTTTCATTTTCCTACAATTAAATAAAATCTATCTTTTTCCAAAAAAAAAAAAAAGAGAAGGAGAGAGCGTTAGTTGAATTCAGCTATTTTTTTACTGACAAGTATGAAAAAACCCATTTGCATGATGTGTCCTATTTAACTCCACATTCATTTCGGTGTATAGTGCATGATTGCACAGTGGGTGGAAATTCATTAAAGGAATATTATGGACTTCATGATTCATAATTTCATGTATGTGATGATACTATGTGTGGAGATTTGTGTCCCATTTCACCTCTCCAAGGCATTTAAGCAGGCACCTTCATGGGACTTAGTCAATATCTTATACGAAAGACACTGCAGCTCAGCAGCACTTGAGGCCCCCATTCAGCACCCACCTTCCCTATCAATGTATTCTCACTGATTTTTGTCCTTTATTTATTTCATTTTTATATTTTTGGCATTCTTGCGAGTGAAGAACAGTAAGCCCTCATAATTTTTTTTGCCACAAAGGCCGAGTGGAAAGCTCTCTCTCTTAATTTCTAAGCTACGCAACTGAGTGGAGTTAAATTGATCAGTATCTCTTGATCATTTAATAAAATAACTTACAGGACAAAGCATCACTACTCTTATAAATTGCTTCTCAGTTGAGATCTGAGTGGCCATGGCTGTGCTCTTTAAAAATGGATCAATTTGACCGGCCTTCGTTGCCATTAATTATTCTATGTAGACGTCGAACGTCGTTTGAAGACCAATCAGCATGCGCTACGTCACCCTTTCGCTCGGTACCGCTAACGTGATGTATTATGATTGATCTCCGAATGATGTTCTACATCCTACCTCTGCACAGAATAATTTCTCTTTAATTTCAGTGCTTATTCTTTAATAATATATTATCATTAGCTAGCCATAGCTATCCTATATTATTTCGTCCTAAAGTACAACCAAAAGAGCAAAGGCCAAAATGATATCCCTAGCTACTCTTTTAACTAATGGAGGTTGCATCCCCATGATCATAGTGTCCACCACCTCGGCTCATGTCCTCTTATGAACTAAAAAATTACATGTGATTGCTCTTTGCTTTGTATTATTGGCACATGATAATGATCGTAGATTAGACGTTTACTAATTAAAGTTATTGAGATCGTTTTTTTATTGTTTCTTAAAGCAACTTTTTTTAATCGTACGTTGTACTAAAAAGTTATGTTAAGAAGCAAAAAAAAAGCTGTCCCAAATGAAGTCTAAGATGTTTTGAATTGAGCTGAATGGGACTAGAGAAGCATCGTGTCTTAACTCTTAAATCAGTGGGGAAAGGAAGGAGAGGGGAAAGAGCGGCATCCATAGTGTCAGAAGGGTTGGAGAGGACGACATGATCATGACTTTTTGGATTCAATAATGGCAGGAATTATAAGCTTTGTCTAATCTAGGCATACTGGTCATATAATATTACTTTTTAATATAAAATTATCAAACTGCATAATGAAATTTTAAGTTGTTTAATAAATTAGCAGATGATATAATAAAGAAGTGAACATAAAAATTTTGAAAAGATAAATCTAAATATAAGTTTACAAAAACATCCAAAACATTTTCCCTATTTGTTTATGAATGCTTACATGATTAGAGATTAATTTAAAAATATGATCAACTAAGATTTTGAGGGGACTTGAAAGAAATTAAATCTAAAGCAAATTTAAGCAAATTTAATGTTTATATGATATTTTATAAAATTAAAATGACTGGTTTGGGATATGTAGCTCTATGTTATCTCTTTGTTGTATACATTAAGGCTTTGTTTGGGACCTTTCTTACTATTTTCTTAAGTAGTCATTTAGTACCAAATTTTTTTTTTAACTAAAAATTTTTATACTAGAAAGTTGTTTTAGAAAGTAATAAGAAAGTCATTCCAAACGAAACAGAAAGCTTTAATTAGCTTCAAAATTGGCCGTTAATGTCAAGGCAGAGATGCATGGTCGAGAAGAGCCTATAGAACTTTACTAATTTAAAAAAAAAAACATGTCATTTAAAGGTTTATTCCTTCAAATTTATTTCCAAGTGTTAGTTATCATTAGAAGTGATTAAGATTAGAAGTTATTTTGTTAGTTCAATATTCAATGGATGAGTTACTATATTATTTAAATATATTTATGTTTTTGTGGTTGAATTAGATTATTATTTATATACTTTAATGATCTTTTTATGAACAATAATTACTGAACTCTTGTTTATAATTTTTTAAAGTAAATTGTTAATTTTAATTCACACTATCTTTATTATTGAATTTATGCCTCTGAAAATTAACCCAATGCAATTTATAGCTCACCATGCTTTAGGAAAAGTATTATAGGCTTACTAGGGTGTCTCCTTGAGCTGTCAATGAGCTTAGGAAATTTCTTAATTCATTTGAAAAGATTAAGAATTTATATAGTAAATATTTGATTTTGTAAAATAAAAACTAGGAAATAATTACAAAGAAAATATTTTTTCTAGATTCCTTATAATCTAATGCATCTTAGGTTAAATTTTCATAGAATATGATTCACAGGGTGATCATAATAAAAATCCTAAGAAAGCACTATAAAAATCTTTAAAATAAACCCTATATATAGACTCTAAACCCAATTAAGCTTAATTTGGATCATTCATTGCCAATCATACAATATTTATTCATCTTAATACTAGAGGTGTTGATAAATGTAAATAAGGTGTATTATATGTATTATATTTTCATTGAAAATTTATTATTTTAGTTATAATGTGCAGGAAAAATATAAAAAAGACACAAAATTTTAAGTGTCATCCAGTGCCGCGGTGTTAGACAAATCAACGCTATTGTGCCTTCAAGAACAACGCCAAAGCACAACAAAAAGTACTTTATGGCGCCGACTTCTCTATCGGGCAGTGCCGCAGCATCAAAATATCAACTTCACAATGCCATATGATCGACCTATCTTCTAGCGCTACAACGTCACAATCTATAATGCCTCGATACCAAAATTACTCTTCCAGCACCGTAACATTCCAAAGTCAACAATGTCTTGGCATATCATATTGTAACTTCCCAAGAACACATCATGTCAGTCAAACGACATGACTATTCACTAAGTAACTGATCCACGTCAGCAAGCGTCACAGTGAAGTCAAAACAGTAGCACATTGGCATTAGTTCATTTGTTGGGCACAGTGGTGGCAATCTTTCAAGTGTCGCAGGGCTAGATGCCTACTTTATGTTTTCCAATAAATAGTCATCATGTTATATTTGTAAGAGAGTTCAGTCACTTAGATAATTTTAGTACAATTCAGAGTGCTTTTCTGAATTTCCCTTAGGTTGACAACTAAGAGAATATAGGGAAGTATTTCATACAATCATTAGAGTGTTTGGCTTATGTTTGTGGAAGAATCTCTGTAAGTAAAAAGGAGTGTAGAGGAGATCCATTGAATCATTCTGGTGATATCTATCTATTGTATTTTCTTTATATAATGTTATTAATGAAAATAAGTTTGTTTCAATTTTACTCCATGTCTAACTAAATTCTTTAATTTTGGATTGATGATATGAATATTATATGTAGTACTAATGAGTTTTCTTATTCCTTAAACAATTAAAAAGATATTTTTAATATTACCATATCTTAATTTAATGCACATAGTGGTCATATGTGCAGTTAAAATTAGGTGTAATATGGAGCCTCATGGAGGGAAGTATGCATAATTAGGAATATTGAATTAGTATACATCATACATAAGTATAAGTACAAAATGTACTAAATTCTCAAAAAAATGATATAATTGCATGCAGGAAGTCGATGGACACCCTTTGTTCTTACAAGCTCGACAGAGATCGAGGGATGTATATGTTTGGAGTAGCATCAAAATTAAAAGAGATTCATTAGAAAAAATATATTATTTATATTAATCAATCAAATTGTATTTAAGTGATTAAATCTCCACAACATTCATTTTTATTGAGTAGGATAATTCTTATAATTTTAGTCGATAGTACTAGTATTTGTAAGTGAACATATCTTTCTCGTGGGATTTATACCCTACTCTATCACTATATTACTTGATTTGTTACATATACTTGGGTATATTAAGTGGAGTTTTTATAATTTTTTTTATATCAAGGAAAACCTACTCATTATTAGGGATTGATAAAGCCCTAAATTATTTTACAATTTTATAGGTTACTCCATAGCCCCATCAAGTTTTTGGCACCGTTGCTGGGGAAGTATATCAGTTGTTGCAAAATTTTGACTATATTATTGAATTAATTCTATAGTTAGACATACTAACATTTTTTAATTACTTTGATTATTTGTTTATTTATGTTGCATATTTTATAGACATAGAAAGGAAATTTAATTATTTTTTCTTAAAATTTATAGAACCCTTTCTAAAATTAGGAAAACTAAAAAGATTTTGAACATGACTAAACCAGAGTTAGAGCCAAATTATTCTAGACCTCTTAAAAATTATGCAAACTCTTTAGTAAATGAAATCCATCGGAGCATAAATATACCTACAATCCAAGCTAATAATTTTGAATTAAAATCAGCTATATTCAAATGGTTCAAAACTCTCAATTTGAGTGAATTGTTGTAGAAGATCAAGATTTACATTTAGCCAGCTTCTTAGAAATTTCTGTAATATTTAAGTATAATGGTGCAAATGATGATTCTATTAGATTTAGATTATTTCCCTTTTCTCTAAGAGATAAAGTTAATATAAAACATACACATTTACATATGTGTCACGTTCAAGCTGAATCAACATGTGCCCATCGATCTACAGTTGGTGTTGTGATAGCCTATGTGGAAGGCCCAACTAAAGTCGGGGTGGAAGATCCAACTGCATAGGCCTGAGGGGGTGGTTGGTAGTAAAATGACATAACATATGGCGGATAGGCATAAGTAGCATGTAATTCCTGCGAAGATTTGGGGGAAGGTGGATTATAAGTCTTATATATAGCAATTTTTTAGAATTTTTCCTTAATTTTTAGGGGAATTTATCTATCACACAATAAGCCCAATGCATTCCTCCATTTCAACTATCCAACACGAATTCTGCTAATAATATCTCCATCCATTACACCATCACCATGAGCAATAGACTCTAAGAGTAAAGCCACTCATCCACCTAAGCATCTTCATATATACAACACTTAACTTAATATTATGTTTCTCTTTTAATGGCCAACATTCTATACCATAAAGCATTGCTGGTCTCACCACCATTTTTTGGAATTTTTCCTTAAGTTTGAGAGGAATGAACTTATCTATCACACAATAAGCCGATGCATTCCTCCATTTCAACCATCCAACATGAATTCTGCTAATAATAACTCTATATATTACACAATCACTGTGAACAATAGACTCTAAGAGTAAAGCCACTTATCCACCTATCCTCATCTATGTAACACTTAATCTAATATTATGCTTCTCTTTTAATGACCAACATTCTACACCATAAAGCATTGCAGATCTCACCACCATTATTAAAAAATTTCCCTTAAGTTTGAGGGGAACTTATGTATTAAACAATAAGCCTGAAGCATTTTTCCATTTCAACCATCCAATATGAGTTCTACTAATAATATCTTCATCCATTACATCATCACCATGAACAATATACTCTAAGAGTAAAGCCACTAATCCACCTAAGCATCTCCCTGCAACACTTAATTATTATGCTTCTCTTTTAGTGGCCAAAATTCTACACCATAAAGCATTACAGGTTTCACCACAATCTTCTAGAATTTTTTTTAAAGTTTGAGGGAAACTTTTCTATAACACAGAAAGCCTTAAACTATGAATAATCTCCATGCATCTCCTAAATAACCCTAGAGTATGAACAATAGAGTTATAAACTGGAAGGAAGATTACCGTCTAAATGAGAGCCGAACAAATGCTATAGGAAGAAAATCATGGAAAGAGACAGGGGCAAGGAAGTGTCCAAGGAGAACGACGGATGCGACAAGAAGGGTTGTCGTCAAGGAGGTGACTGGAAGAAACGCCATCGAAGGAGTAAACATGAAGGAACTTTGTCGAAGGAGGCGACAACTTGCGGTGAGAGGGGAGATGGCGGCTGCAAAGATGAAGAATGATGAGAGAGTGTGATGAAGAACAATGAGGAATTAAAGGAACGTCATCGAAGGAGATGATGGCACAAGGAAAACCATCGAAGGAATGCTGTAAGCACAGCTCAAATGAACAAAACGAGAACGAACGAATGAAAGAAATGCTCAAGAAGTTGATTTAGATAGAGGTGTTTGTGATGGATTTGTGACTTGCGACGAATTTGATGCCGAAAATCCGTCACAAAATAAATGATGCGAATTTTTGTCACAAATCCGCCGCAACTTAAGAGAAACGTTTTTCAATCGCAAAGTCCGCCACGCAAATTGCTAACTTTCTAAAGTGTCAATCAAACACCCAAATTATTTTTTTGTGATTTAAATGATTCTTCAATCATATAAGAAAATTATGATTATTTATCTTTTTCACCTAAATCTTAGTTGGCTCTTCGATAATTAGGATCAAATTGGAGATGATTTACAAAATAATGTACTTTATTCTAGTCATTGGATTAACAAACAAGAATGCAAGATAATAAGATACTTTGACCCAAAAAAAAAAACACAAGTAAAAATATTTATAAAATATATAAAAATAACATCATTCAAATATTTTGAAATCAATAGTAGAAGGTGTGATTATGTGGCAAATTAATCCACATGAGCTGCCATTGCATCATTTTTTTTTTTTGAGTAAAAAATTAAGTAGCGCAGTATTTCTCCAAGTAATAAATGCTCCAAATTGATATGTTTTCTTATAGTGGTCATCTCCACAACTTTATTGACAATTGAATTAGGGAAATTACTTAGCAAATTTTTAAATAACATTGCATATTTTTTTTATCATCAAATCACAAATGAGTCAACTAACCTTATGAAATAAACATTAAGGTTTCATTTAGGAATGGCTTTTTTCCTGCTTCTTAAAGCAGCTTTTTAGTACAAATATTAAAATTTTGTACTAAAAAATTGCTTTAAGAAGCAGTAAGAAGCTATCACAAACAAAGCCTAAATCTAGATTCTAGAGTGTTTGGATTACTTCTTGAAAGTGCTATTAAATGTACCATTTAATCGTATGACCCAATAAATATCACAAAATAATTCTCCATTTTTTGTTGGGAATAATCTCCCTTCAATAAGAATGTCGAGCTACTCTATACCAACAATTGAAATTCTCTTCTCATGTTATAACGAGCTGATTTATAATATGGAATGAGTAACTAAACCATAAGAGAGGAAGCATGTCCTCAATTCCCCTATAGTAATCAATGAAATATTGCCTCGAATCAGTATCCTCATAGCCAAACTATGCAAGGTATTTGTATATAAAGATATGAGGCCATACTTAGGTTCATTTGAGACAGCTTTCTTACTTATTCTTAAAGCAGTTTTTTAGTAAAAATTTTGCACCAGAAAGCTGTTTTAAGATACAGTAAGCAGTCCCAAACGAAGTCTTAAATAAACATAAGAGGCCATATTTGAGGTGTCCTATTTTCTATATGATTATTTGTAGCAAAAAAAAAATTCTTGCTACCTTCTCCTTTTAAGGAATAATATGGACTGAATGATCCGTAATTTCAGGTATGTGAGCACTATCATGTGTGGGGACTTCTGCTACGACATGAAGAATGATTCTTCAACTGACATTTCAACTAAAGCACCCAATTTCTCTTTTTCTCAATCACTCATAAGCTTTGCAACTGTTGCTGAGAATTTTATTTTTTTTTCCATTTAGTTGAGATCTGAGTTGCCATGGCTTTGCTCTTTAGAAAGAGATCTGTTTGACCACCCTTTATTTTAGTGAATTATTCTCTAATAGTTTATTGCCATTAACCATTATATAATCCTTCTTAAAATACAAACAAAAGAACAAAGACTAGCATACAAAGATAAGAAGATTCGATATCCCTCGTCTTCTTGCTGAAGGAGGTTGCAGCCCCATGATTCCTTTGTCCTCTAATGGTATTAAAATTAAATGTTATTGCTCTTTGCTTTGTATTATTGGCACATTATAAAGATCATAGATTATATATTAATCTTATGCTATGATGCTCTGAATTTAGGTGATTGAGACCTGAGAAGCATGGTGTGCTAATGCAGCTGGGGAAGGAAGGAGTGGGGAAAGAGTAGCACTAAAAGGATTGGAGTGGACATGACAGATTTTTGGATTAGTTAAATGCATAACATCTAAAAATAGCACCTCCCATTACATTTTCCATCACCCCATCACCTCGCCTGATGCTGGACCTGAGCTGATCAATCCTGTTTTAACTTCAGTCTAGTTTTAATTCTAATTGGTAGATATATGACTGTATAGAAGTAGTGCTTTCTTTTATGGCATGTAGCGTTTTGTGTTGCTTTAATTGTCTATAAATAGGTAGTTTTTTATTGTAATAGAGTAGTTTGTTGAAATGAATAATATTTGAGTAGTTTTACTCTTTTTGGTTTTCTATATTCTGAAGGATTTCAGGTGGTGATCCCTCTCCCAAGAAGGAGTTCTTGTAGACTTGCTCGTCCACGGTCACCAGAACATTGACGAGGAGTTGTCGACCCATCCTGTCTGGTGTCAGCACTCTTTGTCATGTTATCCATTCGTCATCAATCTTGTTGCCCTTCACACGTGCCAATTTCTTCCGTTGGCCTCAAAGCTTCCTCATTTGTCTTTATCTACTTTGTACTTCGCTATTACAGAAATTCTTAAAGCCCTCAACAAAAACTAAAACAAGATAATCGCATGAGATCTCACAGGTGAAGACATCGACAAGTCCAAGCTAGGTCTCAAAGTCATGCAAAGTTCATGTGAGGGCTAAATTTTTTAATAAAAAACTTCAAAACATTTTAAAAATTAAGCTTGAAAAAAAAAAGTACCAAAGGAAACATAATTGATCAATTTGGAGCTTTAAGCTTTATCATTGCATATAATGCGGAGAAGTGGGGTTAATATGATAGAAAACTCTTCCACAACCACCTTACCAACAAAGGACAACAAAGGCCTAAAATATCACTATTGTGCCTAAATACCCTATCATATTAGCAGACACTTTACCACCATAAGATATCTCAAACATGAAAAGTGGAATCTAAGGGGAAAAGAGAAGGAAAACCTGAAATTAAGAATGATTGAAACAATGAAACCAATAATTTGATGCACAGTTATTAGCTCACGAATTTCAATCTCTTTTTGATCTTTCTGAAAATGATTGCCATCGGATGGGACAATATTTTTCAAATCAAACGGTCATTTTTCATCTCACCAATAGTACTAAAAGGGATTGAAGATATTTCAGAGATGAGGCACTGCACATCTCTAAGGTTTCTATCTCAATATGTGAACTTGATATACTCCCTGAGAACTGAGAAGCCATATTCTCAAAAATGATTGAGGTTATCCGTTCATAAGCAATAGTAGTTCATTGTAGAAAACTTCAGCATCTAATCTAAAGGCCAGACAGAACATTCTGCA
The DNA here is from genome assembly GCF_001605985.2 of Dendrobium catenatum. Classification (NCBI taxonomy): domain Eukaryota; kingdom Viridiplantae; phylum Streptophyta; class Magnoliopsida; order Asparagales; family Orchidaceae; genus Dendrobium; species Dendrobium catenatum. The sequence goes on from NW_021319432.1 coordinate 141,295, forward strand.
AGTGCCCTCTGGAAGTAACAGAAGGAGAGGGAGAATAATTCTATCTACTTGAGAGAATTATAAGTTGAGATCCACTTGAAGAATTAGTAGTATTAGCAAAATAAAACTTTTCATGTCTACAGTTTGTAACAGGCAGATTTCCTCCTCACCAGATGAGACTAGGGGAGGATTGTGGTAACACTTTTCAGTGTGGAAAACTTCAGCATCTAATCTAAGGCCGGACTGCACATTCTGTAGTGTCCTCTGACAGTCAAAAAAGCATGAGCAGCAGAAGCCACAATGCCACAATTTTCTGGATGGAAAGAATAGTCAAAGATCAACACATGAGAAATATTCAGTAATCTATGGCAGAGATTAAAAATAGAAAAAACTGAATTGGTAACGATTAGTTCCACATCAACGTGCATAAAAGGCAGTTGAAATTATGAAGAGAAGTAGAAAGCTGTCACGAGCACATTTGGACTATATGATGCATGAAAGTTCTCATTCTGAGGAGTCATGTGTTCAAGTAGAATGATGAATTATAATAGACAATATTTTATCAATGAAAGTATTGGTAGAAACTAAGACTTTGTTTGGGATAGCTTTCTTACTATTTTCTAAAGATTTTTTAGTTCAATTTTTTTTTTTTTTGCTAAAACCCAGCTTTAAAAAGTATTAAGAAAGTTGTCCCAAATGAAGCCTAATATAGCTTAAATGGATCCAAAGAGATGAACAAAACAAATCCGAAGTCTAAAGAGTCTAGTTAACTTAAAATTTGACTTTCAATATGCGGATTCACGCAGGAAATTCTTATGGACAATGGCACGAGACACAAACACGACCTGACACTAATAAAGAGACACAACAAAATCGTTAAAAATCGGACTTGACATGCATGGAAGCAATTTTATATTTTATAAATAATTAATATAAAGCGTATACTCAAAATACCTGATGAAAATATTTTAATACCAACATTATGGTATTCACAAAACATACTAAAATCCCAAAATAGTCTATAATCTTTAAAATAACCGCTCAAAAGATTAATATGTTAATGTATGATCATTACGTGAACCAAACAAATTCAATATCACCTCATCATCACTATCATCAATGCTCTATTCAATAGCACATTTACCATCATCAAAGAAAAACATGGTTGTAAAATTAGTGACGCCAGACAGGAGGGAGAAACAGGCAATAGAAAGAGACACAAGCTATAAGAACCGGTTGCTCAAACAAACCCCATGAATTGCTTCTTGGATGGAAAAACCACTTGTTTTACTCAGGATAAATAACCCAAAACTAATCTCCAAATCTTTGTTATCTTCTCTACCCTTGTATTACAAAGGCTAGTTGTTTATATAGACAGATTAGCTAAAGACAATGTCACACACTATGCTACAAAATAATATAACAAAATAATAGAGAGGAGGTGGGTTTGGTTGGCTGAACCGGTCCGGATAGACCTATCCAGTGCCATTAATGAAGCTAGACAGGAGGAAGAAACGAGCGGTGGAAAGAGACACGAACTACAGGAACCGACAGCTCAAACAAAACCTAAGAACTAGCTTCTTGGGTGGGCAACACCACTTGATTTACTGAGGATACATAACCCAAAGACTAATATCCAAATCTTTATTATCTTCTCTACCCCTTTTTTACAAAGGATAGCTATTTATATAGGCAGCTCGGCTACATACAAGTTCACACACTCAGCTACGAAATAATATAACAAAATAATAGATAGGAGGTGGGTTTGATTGGTTGAACCGGTCAAATAAATCGACTCGATGCCATTCTCTCTGTCTAGGAGAGATGCTGAAGTCGATGAACTTGATTATGTTTTGAGGAACCTCATGAATGCCAAGCTTGAGGTTTTTTACAAACTTTTTGATGGAAAGTTTATTTTTTGGTACAAAATGACCAGAGTGTGCCCCAAAAAAATTATAAAAAAGCCTTATTTTTGCACTTTCAAAAATGACTTTTTGTGGAGAGAATTTTCAAACTTAAAGAATTTCAATGTTATCCTTGCCACCACCCTGCATCATATATCAACAATAAACACGCTCTAACACCACCACTGTCTGACACCATCCATCAATAACACCAATGCATGCCATAATTGTAATCGACCCCCATCATCAACCAACGCCGATGCCTATGTTCAACTCTTATCATCCCTAGCATTCAACATTCGTGATCCTTAGATGTACTTCTCCTAAATTGATTGATCTCGCATTCTATCAAGAGAATGACTGAGAACAATATTACTTGACATCTAATTTGCTGACTTGTTTGTTGCCTAAATGTTGCCAAAGAGCCACATCTAATGTCCATCAACAATTAAAATCCTACACTAGTATAATTGATCGTATAGACTCACCTCATATTAAGAGGATAAGAAAGCTAATCGTTGATTATCACCTAACATTAACATTCTCTTTCAATTATTGATCATTGTCTGACTCCTGAAAAAGGTGAAGTCCATATCTAACAGTCATACCATAACATGTACATCTTCCCCATTGCTAGTCTCCTCTCGTGTCAAGAGAATTAGTAATCCAATCCTCGTATGGCTTTTGGTATTCATTATTTTTCATTGCCTAATGTTATCAAAGATTAACGTGCATTAGCTGTTGACATTTAAAACCCATCTTCCTTACCCCCCAATATTTCTTCTTACAAGGAAAGCAACAAAGCCAACAATCTGGCATTACTCAATCTCCAATATTCCTCATAAGTTTATACTAAAAGCCTAACAAATATCCAACATTTGTTAGCCACAAATACTTAACACCCATTTTCCTAGTTGAATGGTCTCCCTTCTTATATGGAAAGAGACCAAGATACATACCTAATTTCACTCAACATCCACATTTTTTCATCCACTATCATTCGAAGCAGATTAAAATCAACATCCATCAACCATCAAATTGTGGAATTCATCTTCCTTGTCTAGGAGAGTGACCAAGCCATCTAGTCAACATCACCTGACCTCTAATGTTCCAAGTTGATCTTCACTCGACACCCATCTTCATAATTATGAAATTTCCCTTTCCTATAAGGAGAATGACTAGCTTGATTGATAGACTATCACTTAACCTCAAACATCCTCATCAATCTTTGCTTATCACCTAACAATGACAAACCTTCAATGTTTGCTAACCATCGATGTATGGTGTCCACTTTTAATGTTACCAGATTTTTCCTCATGTTAACATAATAACCTATTGTATCATCATGAGACTTCTAACTTTCTCAATTATGTGTTAACATATGCTTACAAAGAGTTATTTTAACATATGTTAACCAGTGAACATGGATCTTCTCACTCACCCAATCTCCCTATCTATTATGAGAATAAATATGTCAACTACTATCCATAGCTTGACTTCTAATATTCTTCATTATATTATAATCTGATGCCGACCAAATAGTGATATATGATGATCTTTAGTCATTTATGTCTAATGCCCAACCTATATATTGCTCAAACTCCCTTCATATTATGAGAAAAATAATTGTTGTCTGACCTTTAACATTCCTCATCAATTAATTTCTGACATTTGTCAACAAAAAATATCTAATACTCATCCTCCTAATTATTTCATCTTTCTTATTATAAAGAAGAAGACAACAAAGTTGACTGCACAAACATCACTTGACATCTAATGTTTCTTGTTTACCATTACCTAACACCCACCTACAACCAACATCAGATTCTAAGTCAATGACATTTGATACCTTCCTTACTAATCACTCAACCTCTAATATTACTCAACATCCATTGCCCAACACCAGCTAACAATTATATATTGTCTTTTGAATCTCATAGTCTTTGATTAAGCATACAACCCACCATCATTTGATCATGACACATATACCTGATCACAGGGGCGGAGCCAGAATTTTTTTCATGTGGGGGCACAAATTATTGAATTTAAAAAACCCTCAATCTTTTCTTCCGGGCTTAGGACCGGCATAATTGATTTTAATCTGCTTTTTAAAATCATTAGACTCAACATAAAATAATAGAATATATGATAAAAGAAAAAATTACAATTGAGAACTTTAAATCATGATATTTTTCTTACATATTATCTATAATTTCTCACGCCAAATCTTCTTTAAGTTGAATGAAAATATAATTAGCAAAATTATAATATTGAAAGATATAATAAAGTGTCAAAAAGAACATAAAGTCTTAACTTGTATTGAAAAAATTCTAACTCCGCTAGTGATCTTAAGTTACTTGTCTCAAAACTTTCAAATCTTATCAGGAATTTATACGACTCTAATTTATTGAAGTAAATAAACTGTGATAATCCGACAAAATAATTTACAAATATTAACAAAAAGTAGAAATTAAATTTTGTTACAAGCACGTTGAGTTACAAATTAAATAAAGAATAATTATTTAATTTCTTTTACTATTAGTAAACCTTTAAAAAAATCTTAAATTTAAAATTTTATCTTAGATATATCAAGACTATATCCCATATGAAAACCATCTAATTTTTTTACCTAATGTTATCAAAGATTGACATGCATTAGGCACTGTTGACATTTAAAACCCATCTTCCTTACCTCCCGATCTTTCTTCTTACAAGTAAAGCAACAAAGCCAACAATCTGGCATTACTCAATCTCCAATGTTCCTCATAAGTTTATACTAAAAGCCTAACAATAATAAATATCCATCATTTGTTAGCCACAAATACTTAACACCGATTTTCCTAGTTGAATGGTCTCCCTTCTTATATGGAAAGAGACCAAGATACATACCTAGTGTCACTCAACATCCACTATCATTCGAAGAAGATTAAAATCAACATCCATCAACCATCAAACTGTGGAATTCATCTTCCATGTCTAGGAGATCGAGTGACCAAGCCATCTAGTCAACATCACCTGACCTCTAATGTTCCAAGTTGATCTTCACTCAACACCCATCTTCATAATTATTAAATTTCCCTTCCTATAAGGAGAATGAATAGCTTGATTGTTAGACTATCTCTTAACCTCAAACATCCTCATCAATCTTTTCTTATCACCTAACAATGACAAACCTTAAATGTTTGCCAACCATCGATGTCCGATGCCCACTTTTAATGTCACCAGATTTTTCCTCATGTTAACATAATAACCTAGTGTATCATCATGAGACTTCTACCTTTCTCCATTATGTGTTATCAAATGCTTACAAAGAGTTATTTCAACATATGTTAACCAGTAAACATGGGTCTCTCACTCACCCAATCTCCCCTTCTATTATGAAAATGGATATGTCAACTACTATCCATAGCTTGACTTCTAATATTCTTCAATATATTATAATCTGATGCCGACCAAATAGCGATATATGTTGATCTTTAGTCACTGATGTCTAATGCCCAACCTGTATATTGCTCAAACTCCCTTCATATTATGAGAAAAATAATTGTTGTCCGACCTTTAACATTCCTCATCAATTAATTTCTAACATTTGTCAGCAACAAATATCTAATACTCATCCTCCTAATTATTTCATCTTTCTTATTATAAAGAAGAAGAAAACAAAGTTGACTGCACAAACATCACTTGACATCTAATGTTTCTTGTTTACTATTACCTAACACCCACCTACAACCAACATCAGATTCTAAGTCAATGACATTTGATTCCTTCCTTACTAATCACTCAACCTCTAATATTACTCAACATCCATTGCTTGACACCATCTAACAATTATATATTGTCTTTCGAATCTCTTAGTCTTTGATTAAGCATACAACCCACCATCATTTGATCATAACTCATATACCTCAATACTCATACTAATATTATAGGAGATATCTTCTATAACTTGTATCTAATACATAGTATTAGCACATGCTCAAAAAATGATGCTCTTTGTAACTCTTGGCTAACACTAATGGGATTATTTCAACTTAGCTTGGCCACGTGGTTATTCAACTTATTGAGCTTTCCAGGTAAAAAAAATCATGTATATCATGTGTATTGCCTCAACATATTTATTTGTGCATGGGATTTTCTTACAATCGTAAGATGATAAACTCTTCTTCTAATTGACCTTCTTCAATGTTCAAGGCCACAACAACCTGCTAACTGTGTAATTCATATTCTACTAAGAGTATACCTTTATCATATACGATAACATTAAAGTAGCTTGACTTGTAAGGTGTTGTTTATAAGGGTTATATAACATATGAAAATTCTTAAATCCTTTTTTCGATTAATTCTTCCACCTTTTTCCTTGCAAGAAGATTAACTTTTTTCCTCCACACTCATGTTGAATCTTGGATGAAAAACCTATATGAATTTGAACCGAATCCCTTAATTTTGGCAAAAGTCTTTGATTTTCTTATTTGAAAATTGTAGCTAACATATTAGGGCTCATTATACACAGTTTGTATAATCTTTTACACAATATTAATTACAAATGAATTGTATTTGAAAGGACTGAAGGGATTAGGGCTCATTAGATGTCATTGAATCAGCCCTAATCCCTCTAGTATTGAGGTGTAGAAAAGTCTCCAAATCTTCCTTGATAATTTCTGAAAAATTATATGACATTATGCCACTTATCTTGTATAATGGATGAATTTCCATCAAAATTTAATTGTTTACACCTCCAGCTCGACGGTAATCATAATAATATTATATCACCTTATGCCACCTATCTTGTATCAGGTCCACACCTCTAGTTTAACATTTAAAAGAAAGCTCATTAAAAGCAATATTAGGTTGACACATGTCCATTTCATATTAGGTTGACGCATATCCAACCAGCCTCCCCTTTAATTTTTAATTTTTAGTATAAAAATAAAAAGTTTTGGCCACTTAGATTTCAAAATGATCACTCGAAAGCTCGTGTTCAATTTATTCATGAAAATGGAAAGCATAATCCATTTTACTTTCAATCTACATCAAAATAATTAAAGGTTGGATTATAAAATAATATCATGAATATCCTGATCTAGAGGGTCCTGTCTCTACCCTTCTCTATTATGTCAGACCCTTTCATTTTCTTGAAATGTTAAAAAACTCATACAGTGAACTCAACCAACTGATTGGGCTTTTATCATCAACCCATCACATATATCAATCTCCAATCAAATTATTAAATAATAATTTAATTAAATACTCAATAATAACAATATAATAAATAAAGTGTCGGCAAGATATGGTTTCTTAGGGTTAACATACTATAATTAGGTTTAGAAATACTACTTAAATTTGTACAATTCATTTCCCATAATTTCTAGAGATGCCATAGAATACTTATTATAAGAGTTTCACCTGCACTTAACTTTCTCATTTCATATAGATATTTAAAACTTATCATAACTAGATTAAATTATAAACTATACTTGACTTATTAATCTATTAAAATAAGTAATACATGAATATAATGCATATGTCCTTATGCTTGATTATAACTCCATTTCCACTTTTAACTCCATTTAAACTCCCCCACATGTATATAACATGTGGAGCCAGAATAAGAATAAAACAGAATAACCTCCTACACCCACTTTTAACAAGTGGGGCTAGAATCCCTCCCATTTCCACATATACAAGGCAGCAAGGTCTATAATAAAATAAATATATAGGGCTCTTGTAACATTTCAAAGAGTGTACTTTTCATTTTTTTTAGAAAAAAAAAAAGAAAAAAAAAAACTTCTCCAATGTCATGCCATGCCATAAATTATGAAATTTAAATGCAATAATAATTGATTATGACTTTAATACATTATTTGGATGATGCATATAATATAAGAATTTCCTACATTACTACTACATATTATGTGTATAAAAGTTTACCCACTAAATATTTTTCAATCCACTTAAGATTTCAAAGGGATACTCAGAACAATATTTCATTCCTTCTATAAAACTATATATTGCATAAATCAGAAAAGTCTTATTTGTCTAGTACACATGAAAATCTTTATAAAGAAAATCAATTGATAGATTTTTTTTTTATGGTAAAAATGTTAAGAATAAAGTATACAACAACATACTAAAATTTATATAGTGAAAATGTCATAAAATTTGGGAAAAAACACATTTTTAATCATATTTGAAAATCACTAGAATTTAAATATGGGATAGAAATTCTGAAGCCTACCTCAAGCTTAATGAAATCCCTAACTGACCCGACGAGCAAAATTTGTGGTTTGCCCTAAAAAATATCTCTATTTGTTTATCTTTCATGTCTTCTCCTCCCCTTTTCATATTTTCTTCTCTAGCAAGATGGAAGGAGGTGTTGGTGAAAATGGATTAAGATATTTTTTTATATATAAAAACACTCATTTTGGCCTCGTGCCATAGCGCTAACCTCTCCAACGCCACTGTATTGACCTGAGTATTTCAGATATTCCCAAAATATTTAATTCAATCTGAGAGCTTGGAATATTTCAAACTGAGAGCTTGGCACGGTGGCGGTGCCATTCCCAGCTACCCCAAAACAATTTTGGGAGTCCGAATTTATCTTCACTCATTCCAATTTCTTAACTTATGTATGGCTAATTAAGCACCATAGAGCTTATAATTGCTAAAGACATAAAGATTAATCAATTATTCATTCTAAATTATAATGGTTACCCGAATACTGGAATAACGGGTGCTACACCTTAATATGAGCAAAAAATATCTTTACCATAGGAAGTATGTCAATATTCATCCTCTAGAGAAACTCAAACAGTTTCCTAAGTGAATTTTCTCTAAAATTTTGCTTACTTCACTTTCTATCATGCATCTCAATTTGACAAAAGCGATAGAATTTATAATATTTAACATGTCATCTATGAGTATACTTGGAAAGGAAGAAGACCAATATTGCACGTACCCTTAATCTAATTATCAATTTTAATAATCACACTAAGTACAATAATCTTGTAACATGTTGTATTGCTTTAGTGATCTATGTCAGGAATCTCTTCTTATAACTTGTTGTATTGTTTTCAAGTTTAATGCATTATGATTCCTTCTCTTTTAGTTGCTTCTTTACTTGGTATAACTCAAGCAACAACACAATGTATACCTTTTTTTAACCTTGCAATGATCTTATTGAATTATTTAAAACTATCATACAATTGCTCAACCTTAGAAGGTAAATCATCATAATAATTGCTATATACATGATATGGGTCTAAATCCCCATATTCATCATGCACCATTAGGCATAAATTACTAACAACTTCTTCTTAATCACTTGTTGAAAATTTGAATCTAAGTTGATCCAAAAAGCCTTCTAGAATTTCTTTTTTCCCCTTTCGTTATCACTTTTTTATAGGGTTAGACTTTTAATTAAAATCATTGAGGTTGAGGTGATCACATATGATATGACCTAACTTTTTTATAGTAAATGCAAATAATATAAGAATGGGGGGGGGGGGGGTGGATTTTTATGCTTTTTAATTAATGGTTGAATTATGATGCTTTTAAATTATTTTAAAATAAAATTTTTATTTTTCTTTTAAAAAATATAATTTAAAAGTGAAGTACAATAACCAACAAAATACAAAAGGAATATACTTTTCTTTTAACTAATCAAGTAACTTTCGCAAAATTTATTTTGCCAACCAAAAATCTCATATTTCATATGCAAGCAACAACTAGATCACCAAATATTTTACGTCATCACAAAGTAAGTGACAATAGTAAAAGTGTAGAAAGTAAAATACAAACAATGTATCAAGGTTCGACACAATCCCCAAGACCTCTTGAGATTTTCACTTCCCTCGCATTTTGCTGCCACAAAGCAAATAAGCTTCTTCTTCTTAATGTGTAATGGAGAAACCCTACACCCTCTTCTACTTCAACAAAAAAGAATCCTTCTCTAGCCCATTAACTTGTCACAAAAAGTTTACTAGAGCTTTTGAGATTCACAATCACTACAGGAAAATCAGGAATTACCGACGGTTTCATAAAATACTGGCGGTTAGTAAACCACAGGTATAAACGGCGTAGGAAACGATTTCCGGCGGGCCGTTTCTGGCGGTCAACCATGAGAAACATAATGTGTAGAAAGGAAAATGATAACTAGTTAATGTGTGCTATTATATTTTTCTCTTACTATATTCTCTCTCTCTCTCTTTCTCGCTCTCTCAAGAGTATAAGTGATGGCTCCCTAAGTTTATAGTAAAAAGACCTCTCTCTCATGTGTAGAGTTCTGATGCCCAAAATGAAATAAAAATCAAATTTTTATTATAAATTGAGTACTGTTTAATCATAAAATATGGTCCCAATTATATGATATGATCTATTTAAGTAGAATTGTATTAAATCATCCCATTAATTTAGTTGATTAGATTAATTAAAAAAAATTATCACACACACACACACACACACACATATATATATAACCTCATTAAGAGAACTTAAAATATTAGTTAAGAAGAATGACATTGATTATATATTATGATGCACTTCATGCAATTCTTGTTGTAATTATGTCAAAATTAGATAAATCATACATTATGATGTATAATGTGTATGAGGTAAATATCAATTTTCATTAATATTCAACCCTCTCAACTTAACAAATTATTTCCTCAAATTTAATTTTAAATTGACTATAATAGTATAGTATGATTTGAGTTAGTACGAATGGTATGATAAATTAAGATTAGATTTTATCTTTTATGTGTGTGTGATGGTTATATTTATAATTTCTATACTTGAAATACAATGATACAAGACTATATATATATATATATACTTTTGAATTCTTGAAGTTCTTTTCATGAAATTTGTACAAGCTAATTTTCAGTGTCTCAATATATTCATTAGCTTAAATTTTAAACTTCCTTTGAGTAATGTATATTGTCATGAGTGTACATAACATGTAATACTATCTTCTAATTTATAACTAAAATGCTAGTAAATTAAAATGCATAGAATTTATGTAAAAAAGTGTTAGCTCAAGCCAAGTTATCTTTATGACATCCAAATAATGCACTCAACCAGCCGACTACGGTCTCCCCAAACGTCGTCACCCAACTATGATCCTTCCGACCTCTATCGTTCGACTACGGTCCTTTCGACCGCCATCGTCTGACTATAGTCCTTCCAACCTATTTGGCGCGTCGATTATGGTCATGTTAAACAAACGAACATGTCAACAGTTTTTCTTATAATTCCCACCAATATGATGTATATTTGCTACATCGAGCCAAGGTCTTCCCCACAAGAAAGGGTCTCATTTATAATCAACTGCAAATACTAGTGGATTCATTTAAACTGAGGAATGCCCTATGATTTTTCCCCATTTTTAGGAGTTTCCATGTAAAAAATCCGGTGTCCCCTATGAATTCTACACCCTTACTTTTATCTATATACGTGCTAGATCTTCGTATAAAGCAAATACACTAAACATACTCTACCACCGTGAATATTTCAGGGCACAACAAATCTAATTAAATATTTCAATTAATAACTGATCATTAACTTATTAAGCTAATTATATAATAACTTTTTTTCTAAATAAATTAAAAAAAATAAAAACAAATAGACATTAATATAAGATAATAGAATATGCGGCGAATTCATTTATGAGTCAAACATGCAAATGGAAAAAAAATATTACATATATGATATTTTCTCATAGAATTATATAAACCTTCCTAATTTATACATTTATGGATCAACATTAGAAAGAAACGAGGACCAAGAAATTCCATCTCATTTTAATATATCGAAATCTGAATAATTTTATGTATTGGTAACAATAATGATTATCAAGAAAAATGATATGTTATTGATGGGAATATAAATTTGGATAGAAAATATTTTGATGGTAGAATTCTTCATCTTTTTTAATCAGTTAATATTAATTTAATTTTTTAATTGACATATATTTAATTTTTATTGAAGATTAATAACTTAATCACTAAATTTTTTATCAATTAAAGTTATGTTAATGGAGTTACAATTAATATAAATTAAATTTTAAATTAATTATTAAATAATACTTTATAAAAATAAATAAATATATAAATTTCTATTTAGTTTTAAATAATAATAATTCATTAAAATTAGTTATTTTTATTAATTAATATTAGATATTAAAATCAATTAAAAAATTTAAATAATAAACCTAATTTAATTAATATAAAATCTTATTAATAATTTTAAAGTCCAAACCTCTCGCCCAAGCCCCCGTCCCCGAAATTCCCAAAGCCCTTGTGGACGACAAAGGAGCCATGAAGTCGGACGGTATCTCGCTGGAGAAGGCATCGACGGGACCAGTGGTGTGTGAAGAAGAATAGGAGTTCGTGGTACTTTGTTAAATCCGTCCAATCCCCTCCGGGGTTTTAGGCAAAACGGAGGAGAAGCGGGATTAACATTCTTCAGGATTTAAAGTTGTATTTTGGCTGTTTAGCAGGATTTGCGTTAAATCCTTCTTAAATACTGCTCAAATTCCGCTACAAAACTGTTCCCAGGTATAGGATGAATTTGCAGATCATAGCAGCCATTGCTTTGCGGCTCATTGGCGGCTTCATCACGTTGGCAGGTAGACATCACTATCGTTGATACCCCTTCGAGCCTTATTCAGAGTATTATGAGATTGGATTTTTGGGTCTTCAATGTTCTTTGTTTTCGTTGAAACCCTAACCCCATTCACTTTAATTTGGGAACTGTCAGCATTTTATGTGAATCCAGTTGCTATTTTACCTGTTATATTGTTGAAACATTTTCGTTCCTTCAACTATTCTATCTTTGTAACATAAATTATGTTCATTTTCAAAGATTAAATGTTATTTATTAGGTTGAAATCAACTGTAAATACTTTTGCAGTGAATGGTTATAATCAAAAAGAGAGATAGGACATTAAAAGGTTTTTTTTTTGGTTTAGTGTTTTCTAAATGCTAATGTTGTTAGATGCCTATGTTATTTGCCAAATACTGTTTGTTTGTTTCACTGTATTTTAGTAAAAGATGACACTGTATCTAGATTGTAAAGTGTTTGGTCAGATGAAATCTCTGTATTTCAGTACATCTAAGACACGCTGGAGGTCCAAATTTGAGCCATCAACTATCCTCACTTTAAATCCCACTTTTCATTTACACGCCCTCATTGTGCATGGTTAAGCATATTGCCTAGATTGTTGACAATGCTTAAGAATTTTGGTTATTTTCACAAAGTTGAGAAGTAGAGTTATTTAGTGAGAATTAAGAGCATTTTCTGACCCATTCTATTTATTTAAACTGTATAATCATCATACATGTGAGATGCCCTAGAGTAAATTGTCTCTAGTGTAATCCAGAGGAGGTCCTACTTCAAGTCATAGAAACAATCCCTCTCTAGAATCCGATTAGCAGGAACTCCATGCGCTGAATATGTCCTTTTAGTCATCATAAAAGCTGAGAATATATATGTTTTTATAATTGGTAACCATATTCTTATTGAAATGTATGTCTGCGATTCTTCTTTGTTTGAGGAGCCTTCCTATAGGTCTTCCTTGTTGGCATTAAGCGGAAACATTGGCAAAGATTTTATAGAATTAAAAAATATTTGAGAAAAATAAGCTTTTTGGAGAAGTCAAATAAAAAGCATGCTCATGCATATCTTTTTTGATTATGGTTAGTGTGTATTATGTAATATATGAACAAAGAAGTCTCTAGTTTTTCCCCTTCTTGACTAGGCTGTTGTATGTTCCCTTCATTAGCCACATGATATGTTAAGAAATAGTATTAAAGGTTCTTTTTTATAACATAGTATGTCACGAGGATTTTAGCTATGTGGAATTGTGGATCTATTTTTATGCACATGGTAGTTTAAAAAATGATGTAGAATAGAAATTTCTAGTGATAACTGTTGACCATTTCAGTGGAGTTGTGAAATATTGGATAAATTGGGGGAATTTAGAGGAAGAAGGTAAAAAAAGGTTGGGGAGGGGGTAGAGAGTAGGTTAGAGATAAAACTATTCTCAAACTTTTGATGCTGAGTTCTTAAAGCATTAGGTTTTTGAATCCTTAAACAAATTCTAAATCCTTAAATAATAGAGGAGGCACAAATCCTTATTTATTCTTAAAGGGGCTAAAATATTATGGAGCTAGAACTTAAATTATTTCATTTGCCATCAATTGAATTACATGACCTAGACACTATTTATATTAACGTGCTTTATTTAGATGTCAAAACTACTATTGATAGATTAGAAAATACTAATGTAATACTAAAAGTCATATGATATATTAACCACTAAAAATAAGTATAATTCCATTTGTAGAAATATTGATATTGATTCTTTTATATACAATCAATCAATTATTGAATATATTCTCTTTTAGTTTCAGTATTAGTGGTAAGCGTAATGCGATGTGCAAGGGTATTTGTTTTTGCTTTAACGTGCAAAGTGCAAAGTGAAGTGACACTTTTACTGACTACAATATTCATGAGTTATATATATAATTAACCAAATTTAAACCACATTAGATAATAACTTTTTAGCAAATATAATGAAATGTTCAATGCATGGTTTAAAATTGCGCAATATGAGGCTCGCCTTGAGGCCCGCCTTTGTGCAATTCCAGTAAAAAACGCCTCAATGCTTACGCCTCGAGTTTTTTTTATGAGGCTTGCGCCTCAACTTGGTTGAGGCCCGCCTCGCCTCACTGGCACGAGGTTTACACCTCACGCTATATATATTAAAACTTACATAAATCTTGAAGTAAATGCCCGACATTGGACTCTATAGGAGAGGAGGAAGGGGAGAGAGCAGTTTATCATAATGATGATTCAAATGAAGAACCCCTTAGTGATGACAGTGTTGATGACTTATGAGTTCTTATGTGATATGTCATTGCTATTTGTTTTTGGAAATTAGAATTATATGTTAATGAAAAGAATACTGGATGTGGGAAAGATAGAATTTTGAGTTGAACTATATTTCATGTTGTCTTATTATTGGGATGTTTTGATTTCAATTCATATCTTATGCTTTTTTATGTTTTATTTTATTCACTCATTAGTATATAAATTTTTTTTTATTTTATGTTTACGCAATCTTTTGATTTTGAGGCTTACGCCTCAAAACGCCTTGAGGCTTACGCCTCGCCTCACGAATGAAAAACGCCTCAATACCCGAATACGCAATTTTAAACATTGGTTCAATGATAGTGATTTATAGTTATTGGAAAGTAAAAAAAAATCAAATATATAAATAATATAAATAATGAAGTT
The DNA here is from genome assembly GCF_001605985.2 of Dendrobium catenatum. Taxonomy (NCBI): domain Eukaryota; kingdom Viridiplantae; phylum Streptophyta; class Magnoliopsida; order Asparagales; family Orchidaceae; genus Dendrobium; species Dendrobium catenatum. Next base: position 156,477 of record NW_021319432.1, read on the forward strand.
ATGTAAGAGTACATAAATAATGGCCAACTAAAGATCGATTGATGGAGGCAATGTGAAGCAAGAGATAGTGCAAAGATGTATCTTCAAAAAATATTCTTGAGAAGAAGCTTGTGAGCAAAGTTACTAGCGTCAACAACAAAACTTAGTGAAAAGCATATAAAATCAAGTAGGAGAGTCAATATGAAGAGAATAACCACCAAGAATAAATTAGCTCCAATGGAAGAGAACTGAGAATTAATGAGCAATGCAAATGAGTAGTGAGATGAAACAAACTATTGTGCCTATTTATTGTGGTTGATGTTGAATCAAACCTTGAAATATGAAATAGGATTTGACATTGAGCAGGAGCCAAGTGCGTAGCATTATGATGCCATGCAGTGAAGCATTGCAACACGTGTGCTTTGCTATTAGCTTACACTTCACAAGCAAGCTATCTGCAGGGCTAGCACTTATCTTTGCTTTGTCCTTAAAAAAGTGCTTTTAATAATACTAGTTGGTTTGAAGTTTTTCATGCATAGTGATAGTTTGAACTAAGTTGATCCTCTTATTATGCAATGCTGAGCCTATCTTCTCATTTAGGTTTATGGTGGTTTGTTTGCTTTTTTATGATTCGTTGTTGTAATCGGTTTGGTAGTTTGTATTGGATTGAAACTTGGTTGTATTGATTCAAACTGGGATTTGGGCATCTAAATGAATTTGAGTAGTTAGAGAAGGCTAATGTGATACTAAATACTTATGATAGAGAGAAGTTATAGTTAGCATGGAATGCGATCACATGGAATGATACTATTTATCTACCTTATGATGTGAGTGAAATGATTTATACTTTGGGGAAGAGAAATGGAGAAATCTAGTTGCTCTAAAGAGGTGGCCATTAGATTTGGAATTTAATTTTGAATTTGGAGTTCATTAAGGTGATTAGGTTTTAATCTTTGACTTGTAAGTGGTGGTGGTTTTGGGGTTGGGTAGGGTTGGTTTTGAATAGGATTAGGATAAAACTTTTGATGTTGTTTTGCTATTTTAATAGAAGAAATCAAGGAGTTTTAGGATAGGATAAGGTTGAGTAGATGGTTACCTTAATGTGGTTTGATTTAGTATAACTTATTAACTATAGAAAATTAAAGAAAAAATGAGGGGGCTATGATTTCAATTTCAATTTCAAATGAAATTTTAAATCAAAGATAAGGATTGATATTGGATTGATTTGATTAAGATTTTGTGGAGGAAGTTGTTGAATCTTGTGAGCCTGAAAGCTTATATGAGATTTCACAAAATTTATTGATTATGTTGATTTTTGGCTAAGGATTTTGTGTGCTGGCTTTTTGGTTATACTAAAAATTATATGTATATATTATATGAAGGCCAATTTAAGATTGGACTTAAGAATATGATGACAATCACATGCTAAATAAGATGCATTTAGCATAAGAAAGTGTCTAAGTGAAATCTAAAGTCATCAAGACAAAGGCGACTACTGAATAATCCAATATTTGTAATTTTATTTTTGAATCGTGTCTTCTTGCATGTGTCAGGATATGATTGATGTGAAATAATCAAGCACATATGCACGAAAATATAATTGAGATAAATTGATTGAAAAATTGCATAATATAGTTAATCAAGACATCTTGATCGTGATGTAAGATGATTTAAGCATACAATGTGATGTTTATAATATTTTTGGTGTTGTAAGATAAAGTTATATTGGTAACTAGAAAATTCAAAATTGAAGTATAAAATTAAATTGTACGGTATGATATCCATCATACTGGACAATCATCAATAAGGAAAGTTCGTGGCTGCCATATGCTCTTTTATTTAATTAGGTCAAATAAAAGATTAAATTAATCCTACTATCCAATACGTCATCGTACTGTATAATGATGTAAGCAGTTAACCTAATTATGACCTGAATATTTAGTAGCAAATTAAAATTAATTCGAGAAAATATTTTAGTTAAATAATTTTCATAAAAAAATTGATTTTAATTAATTCAATTTCTTTCAAAATTCAAAATTCATATTGTTTAAAATTTTTTAAATTTGCATAAATCATTAAATGCCTTAATCCATGCATGAGCCGACTACATCTTTAATTTTTTCGATGATTTTGCCTTTAATGTATTTATTTCATCATATCTTTGCATAATTCATGTTATTCAAAAATTGAATTAAATATCTTTATTCCAAATCTTTCAAAAATTTATTTAATCCAATTTGGAAACATATGGCCGCCCTCTCTTTCTTGGAGTTTGACTAATCAAATTGATTTGATTTAATCCAAATTCATTATACTAATTCATTATATTATCATGATTGATTCTATCATTAATTACTTGCTGAATTTATTTCCAAAATATCATTGGCCAAATTTTCATGTTGGGAAATATTCTTGTATTTAAAAAATTCAAATTACAATTCAAATTCCCTCCATAAACCCTCTTGGCCGAAATTTGCATATTCTATTCTCTCTTTTGCCTAGGTGAATTTATATTTCTTGCAAAAATTCTAGAAACTCTCTCTTGAAAATTATCTCCTCTCTTGAAAAATTCTAAGCATTCTCTTGGGAGATTAAGTTGAGACTTTCTTTTTTCTTCTTCATCTCTCCAAATGTTGGAGTTCATTTGTTTAACTTTTTTTATCCTTTTACATTGAGTAAGCAAATTTTGAATCTTCATTTTTTTCTTTCTTGTTTAGTTGAAATAAAAGTGATTTTATTATCATTTACAACATATTTTGAAATCACACTTTGCATTGAAAATTGGTTGTTTTGAAAATTTTTTGTTATGCTTATTCATGTTGATGAAAGGATTCACACATTTTTGCTCGCATTTATGATATTAAAAATTTATTTATTATTACATTGCAAATATTTTACTTTTAATTTCAAAGCATCGTTTTAAAATTTTTATGAATTTATTATGAGTAAATTTGATTTTTCCATCTTATTGTGAATTCGAGTTGTGTAAGTAAAATTTATTTTGAACTAGTTTGAGAAATAAATGTTGTTATTATAATTTTTCTTTTTTGTTCTTTATTTTTAAAATTTTTTGGGTTGTACTTGATTGTTGTAGGAGAGTATATTGTTTGATTGTAGTGAGGGTTAGTACTCGCTATCTTTGGAGGAGAATACAATGGCTTTGTAATATGGTGAGATTATTTAGCAGAATCCCTGACAAGATTTGGATAGGCATGGACTTGGTTAGCGTTGGGGTTTAGTCGAACCACCTAAAAATATTGTGCTTATTGTCTCTTTTAATTTTTTTTTTCTTGTGATTGGCTGTGTTTTCTAATTATTATTTTAACCTAATCTTATTTTCTATAAAAATTTAGCGTAATATTTTTCTTTTATAAGGAATTTTTAAATCACCGAGTTGTGTAAGTAAAAGTTATTTTGAAATAATTCAAGTGATAAATATTATTATTATTATAAATTTTCTTCTCTGTTCTTTATATTTTAAATTTTTGGATTGTGCTTGTCCGTTGTTAGGGAGCATATTGTTTGATTGTAGTTAAGGCTTGTCCTCGCCCCCTTGTAAGAGAGTGCAAAGGCTTTGTAATATAATGAGATTATTTAGTAGAATCCTAACTAAGAGTTGGCTAGGTGTGGATGTAAGTTAGTTTTGAAGTTCAGCCAAACCACATAAAAATACTGTGCCTGTTGTCTCTTTTAATTTTTTTTTGCTTGTGATTGGTTGTATTTTCTAATTATTATTTTAACAGTCTTATTTTCTATAAAAAATTAGAGTAATATTTTTATTTTACTCCCTCCTCTCCTCTTTGGGTGCTATAGTAACTTTAAGAAGAGGCTACTAATCTCCATCTGATGGCAAATGAAGGATTTGGTGGATATGATGAGCAAGTATATAATTTTTCTTATGACGAGTTGTTTTTATTAACTGAATTATATGCTAGTTTTAAGCTATTGAAGAAAATGTACTTTGCATTAAAGAAATATTTTACTTCATTAAAAAAATATACTATTTTGTTAAATGAGTTTGAAAATTTAAAAAATTAGCTAAAAAAACCTTCCATGTGGGCTTGAGCATGCATACACTGCATAAGAATGTGAGTTTTTACATTTCGATAAAATTGAGCATGACCTTTGGATCAATATTGGAACTACTGAAAGTATAAATGAATATTTAAGGTAAAAATTATGAACTTAGAAAATATTGCGCCTACTACTTATGTGCATACACCATATAAAGGGGTTCCACACATATCATCTTCTTCTGAGAAGAAGTTTAAATTTGATAGACTACTTTATACGTTCTTTGGTATTATCTATTATTCATTTGACATAGTAGGATATATTGTATGGATGTGTGCACATATGTCATATAAGCACTTATGAATGGAGATTAACATTAATTAAAATTCATTATAGCTTAATATACCATATAATATTGGGAGGCCCAAGTAAATATGGGTTCCTAAGATCACACCTTAGCATGTTTATATAGATATGCTTCAATAATGAGATCGATGAAGACATGTGGTATTTGGGTAGCAAGTGCTCATATTATATGGCCGGAGATAAGAGCAAATTTATTGTACTTGACTCCAACAACGATTGAAATATGATTCCTGGTGATAGTACCGAACAAAATTTATTGGATAATATATTGTCAGCAAGGTAAAATTTTTACCATTAAAATATGCTATTAGTTGATAGATTGAAATATAATTTATTGAGTATTACTTAGTTGTATGATAAAGGTTTTGATATAAAATTTATTTTTGACAAATATTTGCTATTTTGACATTGTAAAATTATTTTAGAAGGTGTACATATAAATAATAGTAGAAATTTTAAAAAAAATCTTAGTTAAGCAAAATGAGAATGATTATAAATAAATTTAAAAAGGAGCAAAAATGTCAAACTATTTGACCTTTTTTTAAGGAAAATACCAAAAAAGTTTAGCAATTTCCTCCGAAAATGTATTATGCTAAATATTAGTGAAATAAATTATTTATAAAACTTTTCTTATAATAATTTATGCGGTGGAGTGGTAAGCAAACAAATAGCCCAAATATTATTTTATGATAATGGTTTAATGATAATAAAATTATAAAATATATATTTTAACTCATAAAACAATTTTTTTTAAACTTAATAGGTTAATTCAGTTATAAACTTAATGATCAATTTTAGCTTAACTTATTTAGTTAATTCAAATTAATTTATATTTAATTAACTTTATTTATAATAAAAATTTAAATATGAATTAATATATTAAATTAAAACTTTATTTTAATTATTTTAACTATAATTATTTATATTTTATAAATTTATTATCACTAAGCATTATTATCATAAAGGACCTTCAAATTTTATTTTGCAGGATTCGAATTTTGGTCTCATAGTTTGAGGTATCGGTTGCTTAGCACTCCATTGCATGCTTGAATTGATATAATTAGTTAATTTTTTTATTTAACTAATATTTGGCAAAATACTTTTTGTAAGTAACATGCCAAACGTTTTGGCATTTTCATAAAAAAATGCTAAACTATTTGGCTTTTTCTAATAAAATGTCAAATAGTTTGGTGTTTTTGTTTCTTTTTAAATTTATTTATAATGAGGCTCCTTTTGCTTAATTAATTTTTAATTAAGATCCTTTTTAAAATTTCTCCTAAATAGTATTTATATCCTCGATTTGGAAAGTATGGGTATGCTTAAGGAAGTTTATTGTCTGAAAATTATGGTAAATGAGTTTTGGTTGTGGCCCAACATGAACATCTTTAGGAGAATCACACATATTGAATTGATTAGAGGGATACCAAAACCTAAAATCAATAATGTCCATTGTGTGATGTATGTCAATTAGAAAAATAGATCAGATTATCATTTCATTTCATCAAGGATGTAGTGATTTTTAGGCTACTATCAATCTTCTCTTTCTAATTCTCTAGGCTGATTATTTCATTTCATTTATGATTACTTGACATGTTTTCTGAACTAGTAGTCATCATACAAGTGATGGTTATTAAATTTTAGTTTTGATATTTCTATAATTAACTCTAGGTGTTTGATTTCTTAAATATATTCATGCTGGCATGATATAGTCTCATACATTACAATCAAGATTCATCTATTGTGGTTTTCATGCAACATGATTCCTTAAACCTACCCATACTCTCCCAATCATGCATATAAGTATTATTTATATGTAAAACATCTAAATTAACTACCATTCAAAGTAAGCAATCATTTATCAGCATAAAATATAATATCAAAACTTTTATCACATAATTGATTAATGCTCAATAAATTATATTTTAGACTATCTACCTGTTTCATGGTAAATGAGTTTGCCCTATCGATAGTATTTGATTTAATTATTTTTTGTATGCTATTGTTGCCAAGGGTTACGTTTCCACCATTTCTGGACTTGAGCGTAGTGAATTTACCTTTGTCTTCAATAATGTGATGTATGAATCCACTATCCAAATATCACATATATTCATTGGTCTCATTGTGAATGCACACTTACAGAAATATACTAAAATGTAACCCAAATTAGCTTGGGTCATCTAATACTGTGTTGTGTGTATGCTTTAATAAATTCTAGTGGCCTTTAGTCTCCATGCATAATGAGTGTTCAGGTGGAATCTATGTGTGCATATTCATACAATATATCTTATTATATCACATAAATCATAAGTATTTTTAGAGGATGAATATAATAGTTTATATGATGTAAATCTCTTCTTCCTAGAAGATGATGATGCATGTGGAGCCATTATCAGTTATAGGTATGTGTGGGACAATGTGCAAGCTTTTTTAGCTTACAACTTTTTTCTTAAATTTTTATTTGCACTTTTTGTGAATTTAATTTTGATCTAAAGGTCGTGCTCAATTCTCAAAAATATAAAACCACACATTTTAATGTATTATATGCATGGTGAAGTTCAGTATGCATGATTTTTTTTTTCTTTTAACTCATTTTTAAAAATTTCATACTATTTTAATTAAATAGTATGCTTATTTTTAAAGATAAAGAATTATTTCCTTAATGCTGAAATTTTTTTAAAACCTAACTTGCAGTTGTTCAAAAAAAAAAAAAAAAAAAAAAAGGGATGCTTTATCAGAAGAGAAATCGTATACCTGCTCGCTGTCTTAATCGTCTGATTCTTCATTAGCCATTAAGCATAGATTTGATGCTTCTTCCTCATTCTCAATCTCCAATGAGTCTGAGTTTGAATTAATCCAAAAAGCACGTCTTCTTGTGTTTCTATCTTTAGCCTTATCCTTTTGTTGTTGATTTTTGAGACTCGGGCACTTCCGTTTGGTAAGATCTGATTTCCTGCACTCCGATAAATTATGTCATATGTAGTTTTATTATTATTTTTATCTTTTCTCTTCCACTTTTTGTTATTTTTTTCTTTTTTAGGAAAATTTTGAACTATTTGCTGATGAGCACAACGCATTAATTTTTAACACTATTTAAATCATTACTGTTAGTCTCTTCTATTTTAAATGCTATAACCTTCTTTGTTTGTTCACCTGTATCTGCTTGCCTCTAATTAACTTTTTATTCATAATTTATCAAGGAGATAAACAAATGGTCAATAAAATAAGAAGATTAATTTTTTGATTTACAATCGACTTCACCTTGGCATCACAAGATTTAGGCAAACATCTCATTATTTTGTTCAATTTTTTTTCAGCATTAGAAAAATCTCTTCCTAGGATATGAATAGAGGTAATAGTTTTTATAAATATAGTATGCATACCATAAATATTCTCATTCAGTTGCATACGAAAACATTCATAATCATATAAGAAAATGTTCATACGATACTATTTCACTTCATGTATGTTTTCATAAGTAATTCATAGTGTATCCCATATTTTTTACCTTTTGCACAGGTGGAGACATGAATATAATCTTCAAATTTCAATATAGAAAAGAAACAATTCAAATATTTTCAATTTAATTGTGCATATTCCCTTTCATCAATGGTCTAATAACTAAATGAAATTTTAACATTTTTTTTGTTTTCAAATCTGTAAGATAGTATGTATCCTATTTGGACTAAGTGTCACACCCTATAATTAATAGACTATATAAATGTATGCCATACACACTTTCTAAAAATCATAAGGAAATTTATTTGACAATCATGGTCGGATAATGGAGTACCATTCCAAGGTTTTTTTATTTCTTGATTATGCCCTAATTAGATTACTTGAGGTGGTAAAACCTAACATATTTTGATACTGATTGTAGTGTGTGACACACCCAGCTGATGAGATAGCGTGTCTTTAAAAATTTTGTGGAAGCCTAAACAAGACAATGAAAATTTTTATGAAGAGAGATATTTAAACAAATTTGAATTTATTAAATTTTGAAAAAAAACGAAATACATTTTCAATACAATATATATGAGCAAGCAAAAGAATTTTTTTAAAAACAAATTTCAAAATCAAATAGCACTTCATTTTGTAAAAGTTTTAATTTTTTCTTATCAAATGATATTGCAACTTTAGGGAGATTTTAATTTTCCAGAGTTCTCACATTACAAAACATCATGCTAGCATAAAGTAAACAACAAATATTTTCATAGAGTAAGATAATAGTGTAGGAAAAATAAAATGTAATAAAGAAAAAGAAATGCAAAACGATTTAATATGGTTTGGCTTACCGGCCTATATTCACTCCCAATTCCTCTTCTCGGGAATTTCATCATCTCTCTCCTTTTGTTCTTATTAAGGCAAAAAAGCCTTTCTCATTCATGAGTATTGGAGATACGCTTACACCATTTGTCTCCTCGTAGAGTACAAAAACTTAGCTCCATTGGGTAAACCCACAATATACAAAGAACTTCACAAGATCACTACAATCTTTATAAGCAAATCTCAAGAAGCTCTTCGACACAAAGCATCAGATTCTCAAATCAGAGGTTTGAAAGGATATGATTTGAGAACACCCAAAGGTGCATTCTCTCATCTCTCTAGGGGACGTTTAGGAAACTCATAAAAAAGAGAATTGCAAAGAAAAAAATTCTTCTACCCAAATTTCTCAAAACTCTTAAGAGGCTCTTTTTCAAAAGTCATGTCTTAGGATTTTTAGTGAAACATATTTATATGTTGGTTTCATTAGAATCCTTAAAATGGTTGTTTATTAAGCAGGTTGGCCATATCGTACAGTCCAATGCAAGGTTTGTATTGTATGATTAGGTGAATTGACATCAAACCCAAAAAATCGTCTCTGTTTGATTGGCCTGTATGATCATATTTGTATAGTACGAAATCTTTATCTTTTTGATTTTTAACACATTTTTTTAATTCTTAGACTTTAATTAGGTAAATTGCATATGTAATCACACAGTACTATACACATCATACAATACTATTAGTTTAATTTTGAATTTACTCATTTAAGAAAATAACATCTAATAGTTATTTAATATGACTATAACTGATCGTTTGGTTTGATTGGTATCACACGGTATGATTAGTTTTGCTATTTGAGTTTTGAATTTTTTGTTAATTAATATAACTTGATTTTTCAGAATTTCTAAAAATGTTATGCATAATATACTGTACGATATAAGTTTATATGTTTTTCTATTAATGAAGTTGTTTTACTTAACTATTTTTTAAACAAATAACCCATTTAACTTATCTTTCATGTGTGTGTGCTTGTTTATTTTATAAACAATATACTTGGCACATATAATGATGTGAAACGTACATGCATGGATGATTAAATTAAGGAAGTTTGCACGCCTAAATTTTAGAGCACAATAATTATAAGCTTTCTCTTGATGATAAACAACAAAATAAAAATGATAAGGTGATAAAATAGCTTAGGTCTAAACACATGCGAGAGGTTGAGATCATTAAGTATTCAACTAAATCTTACTTTGCATACATGAGTGGTTTCAACGAGAAATTCCAATACTAACAATAAGATTAGTTATTATAAGAAGATCCCTCACACAACTCTTCTAATTACTAGGCTTTAGCGGAGAATGATTAATCATGACTCTCATGACTCCAAACATAACCACAAGCGAGAAACGAACTAGGAAAAATAAGACATAAGAGAGGAGTTCCCAAGAAGAGTTTTACCCAATGAAAAGAAAATGTAAACCTCCTATGTATAGGTCTGGATGCTTGAAAGATGGTTGGCAGCAGCATTTAATTCTTAGTTGACTGTGGACAGTCGTTTGGCAATCCTTCACAGCGGCTGGACAGCTTTTGATCTTCGATGGACTGCAACTAGGAGGTCTTCAGGTTGGCGAAACAACACGTGAAGCCTGCTGGAGTCTATGGACGGTAGATGGGAACCTTCAGGATTGCAAAACAGGGAATTCGAAAGGGCCAAAACAGCAGTTTTCCAGATCCTGAAATTCGGGGCAGGAAAAGAACCCGTCCAGAAATCTGGACAGCCAATAGTGGAGCAGAATTTCAGGGATTTTCAAATCTCAGATTTGAAATCTGAAATAAACTGAAATTATGTTTGAGAGGGGAGGTATTTGGGAGGTAATTAAGAGGTGATGAGGTGGCAATTAGAGAGAGAATCAATGGGGTGAGGTGGCCGGCCATAAGGAGAGAGAAAGGGGCTTGGTAATGAATAAAATGGGGCCCGCAATTAATGACAGATTTTAATCAAAGATTCTGAACGAAAATTTCAGGTTTCAATTTTGGGAAGTTTCCTAATGCATGGCAATCAAAAGAATTGATTTGAATTTCAAATTTGAATTGAAACACAATTAAGAAGATTGCCAAAAATCAAGGATTTAATTAAGGAAAGTCAATTATGTCTCATGGGGGATTTGAAATTTCAAATTTCAAACCTCGTGGAGGGAGGCCGGCGGCTAGAGGGAGGGACGGAGCCAAGGGAGACGGGTGGATGGCCGGCGGGTGGTGTCTGTTTGGGCGCCGGCGGCTTGTGGGGGCCAATGGGGCGGCGGCAAGGTTGAGGGGAGGGAGAACGGAAACTGAAAGAGATCTTTCAGAGGGGAAAAAGGAGAGAAGAAGAAAAGATATGGGGTAGAAAACCAAGAGCTCCACCAAGGGGCTGTTGGGTATTGCTTTGAGCCTCTCCTAGGCTTTCCTCACTTGAGAACTCACAAAGAGAACTCTAGAACTCACAAAGAGATCCAAAACCAAAATTTTCATTAACAATAATCATCATCCCTCAATACAAGAAAGCTAGCCTATAAATAGGCCTCATGAAAAGAAAAATAACAAAGACTAAAATGCCCTTCGGGCTACAACACTACATGACCACCCATAAGGGTATAAATGAAAAAACAACAATATAAAATAAACTAGTACAAAAACATATAAATAAATAATAAAAAAAAAAAAACGTAGCTGTTGATCTCCGATGTCCTCATCATATAAGATGACTCATAAAATGAAAAGTACACATTTTATTCTTTGATAGTCTTCTTCTTCTTGATGGTTCTCTATTTTAGCTTAGGTTGAGTGCACCTCCATCAGTGTGTGATATTTACCAAGTTGTATGTCCAGAATTATTTGTCTGTTATCTTTTTTTTTTTCTTGAAATATTAGCATAACCAGAAAGTTCGCATACGTAAATTCATCAGTAAAAAAATAACATAACCAATAATATTTATAATCATTAAAACCTCATTAAGCTTATTAGGTTCATAGAATTTAACATATCAAAGGCCATATGTTGAAACATGACATTGATGTTCAGTTCATCGATATTGAAAATCTGGTGGCAGATATATTTACTAAGGCCCTTAGTTATAAGAGATTTAATGCACTTAGAACTAGATTGTGAGTGATAGATTTAATTAAGTACCTAGATCATATGTTGTGTTAATTGTTTGGGTCGATTGTGTTTGTGTTTCTTATGTATGTATTCATATTTACATTAATTATGTTTGTTAGTTGTATTTGTTATTTGTGTTCATAATAGTTTTTGCTGTTATGTTTATTTATTCTTGTGCATGTAGTCCTTGAACACTTGAATATAAAAATTGGAGGAAAAAAGAAATTTATATCTTGCAATAAGATAATCTATCATACTATATGATCTATATCATATTGTATGTACCCTTATTGTATAATACAGGTGGTTACCAAATCCTAAACACAGGTCAAACGTTTTATTTGATATATATTGTCCTATATAATCTCATGTCTTGATGGAGGATTAAACCTGGTCAATTGTTTATAAGAATAACCATTCGAATAATTTGAAGAAAAATTGATGGTACTGTACAATACTTACCACACTGTACGATTTGATTGAGTCAACTAGCTATTTAGGAGAGCCACTGGGACATTGGATAATAAATGATTGTGCTGTATGATCACTATTATGCTTTGCATTTGACTTTGGAAAAATAGCCATTAGAGGGCCGTTGTGATGATATGGAATACAAGATTTTGTACTGTACGATCCATTAGAGCTCTTAAAGTATATAAATAAGCTTGAGTTCCATCTTTTATTCACACCTCTCCAGTTCCTTTTGCGTGAGTTCCTTTGTTAAGAGGGCTCTCCTTGTCTCTCTCTCTCATACACACACAATGCAATGACAAGTGGTCATGCATGCTAGGTTTGATGTCTCGCCCTTAGCGAGATGAACGCTTTAGTTAAGTGGAAGATGAAACCATATATTATGAAGTATAGGGAAGCTTCAATCAATGAGTCAAATACCACATGTCAAGAACCCTTGTGATTTTAAATTTATGATATTTTTATTAGTACTACAATACAATTTTTTATTTCAGTTGCTTTTCCTTACGAATCTGAAATGTTGTTTTATATTCTTAGAATCGATGTCAATAGAATGTCATATAATCACTAGTGTGTAAGAGATAAATAGCTATCAATGTTCACAACCTACACGAATATTTACATATATTACATAACAATGTCTCATCCTATGAGGTAGCCATCGACATTCATTATAATTGGTTCACAGTTATTACAACCCTTAGGAATTTATCCATTCACAACCATCAACCCTTAGTGATTGGGCTTGTCTTGAAGGATCGTGTCATTCAACCTGTGCTTTGGCACAATGTTATCTAAAACTTGGTGATAGACTGGGCTTGTCTTGAAGGATCATTGTCATAACGATGTCTCACCCAATACTTTTTGACTTGACCTGAATTTAATGTGGTACATCTTATCTTCTATTATATAGAAAATCTTATCTATATCTAGCACTGTTTGGCTTGTAGCAAGCAAAACCTTGCATTGGTCCGATGATTGCATGTCTTAGAGTGTAAGTACAACTTATCCTACCTTCAACTACCAAGCTAGCTACCCTCTCACTTCACTGATCACGCTTTTCATATCCTATATAGTGAGTAGATGGGATCATTATTAGGAGAAGGTGGAGATGAGAAAGGAGAGCTTGCTCCTACTCATCTTACGTACTGCTATCCCCAAGACGATTGGACTGAATACTTGCACGCTTGGAATTAAAAGTCGACCAACATGTTCAACAAAAGAATGTTCATTGGGAGTAGCTATAACAACAACATGATGAGGATCGAGCCTGATTTCTAGATTAGTTTTCATAGATTCATATCTACTTTCGTCGTCCTCCACCATCACCTAACTAGGGATCATCGGAGTATTGAGATATTTTTAGTGTATTTATTTATGGTATTTTATTATCTTTGTGTTGATGTCACTCACTATTTTTGAGATGCCAAACTAGGTGAGTAGTATTCAGTTGTAGTAGTTGGTTATATTCTTATACTGTATTTGAATTTCACTAGATGTTCTATTTTTTTTCTCATTTTATATGTTAATTCTTGTATAGTTTTTGTTTTATCAGAAGTAATAATGTTTTTCAAAGAAGTATTTTTAAGAAAATTGGTGTTCTATTTTTGAAAAATTCTTGAAAAATTCTCTATGTTTTTCTTGCTAGTAAATATTTCACTGGACAAATTTGTTATGTGAAGTGTTGAGCAACTTAACCTATAGGATTAGGTCGTAAGATCTACTTTCCAGCAACTTCTAATAGAAGCAATAAGACTGATTTTTATGAAAATCTTTAGGTAAAACTAACCTAACCTTAAACCCTTTGCCCGACCACTTTCAATGAAAGCTGTAAGTCTGACTTTTGAGAGAAATATCTAGGTAGCAATCTAACCCTAGATCCCTCCAACGAGCATGCTACTCTATAGGGCTAGGTTATAAGACCCAACAGCAGGTCACTTAGCTTATAGAGTTAGGTCGTAATACCCGTCATCAGACAACTTCTAAATGTAGAAGCCATAGGACCTATCTAAACATCCAAACCCCCTGGGAATCTTAGTCTATAGGGCCAAGTTGTAAGACCAGCTATTTGGGCCACCTCTATTAGAGGCCGTAAGACCCGTCATTTGAGCTTCTTTCACATGAAAGCCATAAGCTCCTACCCAAATACAATCGCACGGGCAACTACACTTGTGTCTGAACAACATGGTAGAGTAGTTGCAAATTCTTTAGAGAAATTAAAGAATCATGAAAAAAATTATCTGACTCATGATATGGAGTTGGTAGTGGTGATATTTGCACTAAATATATGGAGACAATATCTATATAGAATTAGATGTGAAGTCTTTATTGACTATTGAAGTTTGAAATATATTTTCACTTAAATAAGATTAAATTTGGGGTAGAGGAGATGGTGATGGTCAGAGCTTATTAAAAATTTCAATTTAGATATACAATTTCATCTAGGTAAGCAAATGCCATTGTTGATGCTTACAGCAAAAAAATGTTAGGCAATATGAATTGATTATTTAATCAGCAGTAGTGGATTAAACACATGGATTGATTGAAATTATCAGTGCTCAATTCCATCGATGGAAATTTCATTCTATTGAATCAAATGAAAGTTAAATCTAATTTGAAGGATATAATATGTGATACACTAGCTCAAGATGCTGATTTTAAAAAAATAAATTTGATAAAAGTATGTCATATAGAGGAATATGAGATTTATGATGATGTGTTACTGAGATATAGAGATAGAATTTTTATTCAATAGGTTGATAATTAAAAAAAGATCTACAAAAAATATATTACTATGGCTATACTATCCATTTACAAAGTTCAAGATTTATCAAAAGCTTAAATGATTATTTTGTTTGTTGGGACTTAAAAAGAAGTGCAGCAGAATTCATTGCTAAGTCTGCTAAGCTGAATATAAAAAATCAAATGTACTTTCGCAACCCTTGCTAATACTAAAATAAAATTGGATGAAATACTTGTGGATTTTATTGTTTGGTTATCCAAATTAGGACAAGGTTGTGAACTATATTGTTCATTATTGATAGATGAATCAAATATACACATCTCTTGCCTATCATATATACTTATCATGTTATGAAGTGGGCGAGATTGTAGAATTATATGGGATGCCAAAGTTTATAGTTTTGGATAAAGATTGTGAATTTATATTTAGTTAATGGAAGAAGATTCAAGAGCTTTAGGCATTAAATGAAATTTAATATTACAGTCCATCCTTAAACTGATGGCCAATAAAAATGATTATTCAAACTTTAGAAATTTACTCATTTTGTATCATTGATTTTGATGGAGGCTAGTAATCATATGTGCCATTGATAGACTTTTCTTATCATAAATGTTTTAAATGAAATATTAGTATGCACGTTATGAAACATTCTATGGAAGGAAATGTAGAACATTTTTGTGAAGATTTACTAATGGCATTCTATCATCAAACTGATGGCCAATTAGAAATGATGATTCAAATTCTAGAGATTTCCTTCAAGCGTGTCATTGATTTTGTTGGAAGTTGGGAATTACATTTGCCACTGATTGAATTTGCTTATAATAATAATTTTAAATTAATATTTGTATGACACTTATGAAGCACTCTATGAAAGAAAATGTAGAACACCAATGTGTTGGAAAGAACTATGTGAAATAAAGGTAATCGATGCTGATTTAACAGATTACGCTACTGATAAGATTCGATTGATCCAAAATAGATTGAAGGCTGCTCAAGATAAACAAAAAAGTATTATGATGCTAAGCATTGATCTGTAGAGTTTGACATTTGAAAGTTTGTCTACTAAAGTCATTCCAATGAAATGTGTGTGAATGCACAATGAGACAGTATGCATGGTTTCATGTTATGTATATACATAAAACCATGAGCTTTTTTATACGTCTCTATAACCCCTGAGCCATAAACTTTCAAAACTTTCAAAATATATTAAGCATATCTTTTTAAAACCCATTTCCTATATATATATATATATATATATATATGGAAAATTTATGATAAAGTAATGTTTAAATATATATGTTCAATCATATATTGATTTATAAATCTTATAGTTAGGCTGGGGCTGTATCATGAGATTATGCGATACATTATATAGTTATTTCAAGATTCTATAGCTGTATGTGAATCCCAAAATAATGTATATTTAAGCAAATTATGCTAGGGCTTATGAGAGTATATGATTAAAGAAAGATTCAAATGATTTTTATGATAGGAAATACTTGAGTTCGCAAGTAATCCTTACGGAAATACTTGAGTTCGCAAGCAACCCTAATGATAAATTGATAAAAACAGCGAGAAAGAACACAAGACGATAATGAAAGAAACTCAAAACACCAAATTAGATAAAATCAAAGCAAAACAAACACTAGCAAAGATACAATTGATCTTCTATTCGAGAGGAGGATCGTTCTCTCCCAATCTCTAGACACTAGGTGTAGAGCCCAAAACTTCCAAGAGACTCCAAGAGAAAACAATACTTAAGCATGCTCTAACCCTCACCTCTCATGCCTATTTATCGATTAATTCCAAACCTCCTTTCCCAAAATAGATTAATTCAAATAAATTAATTTAAACCTCCTTTCCCAGAATAGATTAATTTAAACCTCCTTTCCCAGAATAGATTAATTTATATAGATTAATCCCTTGCCTTAAATAAGATATTTTATTTAATTAAATAGGGGCCCACGTCCCTATGGCTTAGGCAGTTAGAGAGGATGAGGTTTGAACCGCCTCTTGTAGACCTTGGCCGACCAAGGTGGGATCGGCTGGATAGGCGCCGACCTATCATTGCCACCCTCCCAAAGAATCACCTTGTCCTAAAGGTGAACATAAGGGAATTGATATTTCACCCTCTCGTATGGCTCCAACGTGGCCTCACTATCAGGAAGGTTCTTCCACTTGATCAACACTTTCTTTGTTCCGTCTTCTTTCTGGCGGACCCCCATCAGCTCTAAGGGTTCCAAAACTATCTCTAAATCCTTAGTAAGTGTCGCCGGTAGCTCGGGGTCGGCTGTGTAGTCACCAATAGCGTTCCTCAACTGCGAGACGTGAAAAATCGGGTGTATAGTTGTCGTTGGTGGTAATTTCAGTCAATATGCTACTGCCCCAATCTTCACCAGCACTTCATAAGGCCCAAAGTACCTTGGAGCCAGCTTTTCATTCCTCCTGTTGGCGATTGTCCTCTGTCTATATGGTCAGAGCTTCAAGTACACTCTCTCCCCCACTTCAAACTGGATGTACCTCTTATGCCAATCAGCTTGTTTCTTTATAATTTGTTGGGTAGATGTCTCTTAAGCTCTTCTAACACTATATCCCTCTCCTTCAAGTACTCCTCAACTGAGGAAACTGGGGTGCTTCTACTCCCAAAGCTTACCAAGTGGGGAGGATCCCTTTCGTACAATACCTTAAATGGAGTCATTTGAGAACTAGAGTGAAAAGAGGTGTACCAGTACTCGATCCATGATAGCCACTTAGCCCAGAGCTTGGGTGTCTCCGATAGAAACATCTCAGGTAAGTCTCCAAGCTCCTGTAAACTATTTTCGTTTGGCCATTCGTCTGTGGGTGGTAAGCTATACTCCTCTTCAGAACTATCCCTTACAGCCTGAATAACTCTCCAAAATGGCTGGGAATACCTTGTCTCTGTCTGATATGATCACCTCGGGTACTCTATGTAATCAGACCACCTCCCTGATGAAGGTTGAAGCCACTGTCACTGCTGTGTAGGGGTGTCAGAAAGGAATGAAGTGTGCATACTTGCTCAACTTGTCCACCACCATCAGGATCATTGTGAACCCTTCTGAATGGGGCAACTCATCTATAAAGTCCATAGAGATCTCCTCCTACACTCTTCCCAGCAGAGCTAACAGCTGTAGTAATTATCCTGGTGATATAACCAGGTACTTATTCCTTTGACAGATCTCATACCTGGCTATCATCTCCTCTACATCTTTACGCATCCCCTTCCAGTACAGTTCCGCAGCTAGCCTCCTGTATGTTTTCTGTACGCCTAAATGGCCCCCACTGCGCTTCCATAAAACTCCTGGAGTAAGTTTGGGATGTGGATCGATGTCCATGGCATCATAAATCTCCCCTGATATAGCAGTTTGTCTCCCTCCAATGATTACCTTGGGTGGCGACCATCTTCTTTCAGTAAATTTGACTTGATCTTTTCAAACCTTCATCTCTCGCACTTTCCTCTCTGATGGCCTCCCAGTCAAGCATCAAAGGAATAGATAGTGTCACTGTCTGCAATTCCCTCATACATCAGGATAAGGCATCTGGCGCATTGTTCTCCACTCTTGGCCAGTTGGCCTATACTGAATCTCAAAATCATACCCAAGCAACTTGGACAACCACCGTTGATGCTCCTCTATCACTATCCGTTGTTCCAGCAGGTATTTCAAGCTCCGCTGATCTGTCCTGACAATGAAATGCCTTCCAAGTAAGTAGAGTCGCCACTTCTGGATGACCAAAATGATGGGCATCAACTCTCTATCGTAAACTGACTTCAGCCTAGCTCTAATAGTCAATAACTGTCTGAAATAGGCGATGGGCCTCCGACTCTGCATAAGCACTGCACCCAGCCCATACCCGGATGCATCCGTCTCCACAATGAAGGTCTGAGTGAAATCTGGAAAGGTAGGACCGACACCGTAGTCATTGCCTTCTTCAGGCTCTCAAATGCTGACGTGGCCGCCTCCTCCCATAAGAACCCGTCCTTCTTCAACTGCTCGGTTAGTGGCCATGTTATGTTACTGTACCCCTTTACAAACCTTCTGTAGTAACCTGTCAGTCCTAGAAATTCCCTAAGCTCCTTCAGGTTTTTCAGCACTGGCCACTTGAGCATTGGCTCAATTTTGGACTAATCTGCTGCCACCCCCTCTTTTAACACAACGTGGCTAAAGTACTCAACACTGACTTGCACGAAACAACATTTCTTCAAGTTAGCCCTCAGCTGGTGCTCCTGCAGTACCTCTAACACCTTCTTCAAATGCTCCAAGTGCTCATCTGTCCTGCTGTAAACTAGGATGTCGTCAAAGAAGACCAGTACAAACCGTCTGAGATAAGGTTTGAAAACCTTATTCATAAGGTCCTGAAAAGTAGTGGGAGCATGAGGCCAAAAGGCATCATGACCAGAAACTCGTAGTGTCCCTCATGAGTTTTGAAGGCCGTCTTGGGTACGTACTCCTTCATCCGGATCTGATGGTAACTTGATTTCAAGTCTATCTTACTGAAGATCACTGTTCCACTCAATTCATCTAGCAATTCATCAATGATTGGTATAGGAAATTTGTCAGGTACAGTTTCCTTGTTGAGTGCTTGGTAGTCCACACAAAAATGCCAGCTAACATCCTTCTTTTTCACCAATAGAACTGGGCTAGAGAAGGGACTGATGCTGAGTCTGATGATTTCTGCCTCCAGCATCTCTCTAATCAACCTTTTGATTTCATCCTTTTGAAACTGAGGGTAGCAATAAGGCTATACACTGATGGGCGACACTCCCTCCTTCAACACGATGGCATGCTCCTGCTCCCTCTGTGGTGACAATCCTTGAGGTGGCTAAAACACCTCTTGGAACTGCTGAATCAACGGCTAAATGGAGAGGGGTATGTCTCCTCCCTCCTCCAATCTCGCTCACTCCAAACAGTGCAGCTCCACCAAATACCCTCTGCACGCCAATTGAATGTCCATCACCATTGTTTTAAGAGAAACCAGGGATTTGGAGAGCCCCGCATCTCCCTTAATCACCACCTTCCTCCCATCCACCATCAACTCCATCGTGAGTGCTCCCCAATTCACTTTGGTGTCTTCCAAAGTTTGCAGCCATTTCATCCCCAGGATGATGTCTGTACTCCCAAGCTCTAGCGAAAGAAAGTCTTCCCTCACCTGTATCCCTTGTATTGTTAGTCGTACTCATCTACAAATTCCCTGACCTTCTTCACCTTCCTCATACTCATCATCACCCTGTAACAGCCGGTATCCATCAATCTCACTCCCAGTTGGTCGACGACCTGAGTGGAAATGAAATTGTGAGTAGCCCCACTATCAATCAGCACCACCACCTCCCTGTCCTCTATCTCTCCCTTCACCTTCATGGTGTGATTCGTAGTGAACCCTACCATTGAGTTCAGGGAAACACAGCCAGATCCATGTGTAGCTTCTCATCCATCTCCTCCTCACCTCTCTCAGCTTCCTATCATCACAGACGGTGAGAACTTGAAGAGTTCGGTCTTTGCACCGATGCCCTGGTGTGTACTTTTCATCGCACTTGAAGCACAACCCCTAATTAGCTCTCTTCTCCTCCATCTCTTTCTCCGTCTGCCGCTTGAAATTTCCCCCGCTCCCTCCTCCTGTCTTCTCGTTGGTGGCCTCTCGACTCCTTCCTGTTGCAGGACCTTTAGGTGCTATATGAGTGGTCGTCATCCTGTAAGTGACCCCGGTGCTGCTACTCCTGGCTCCCCTCTCCAAATTCCTCGAATTTTCCACCAGTTGGGCCAACTTCATGGCCTCCCCCAAGTCACGGGGCATCAGAACCTTCACTGCTGCTCGGATCTCCACCTTGATCCCTTTCATGAAATTTTCCTCCAACACTGTATCTGGTCGCTCTATCCTGCTAGCTAGGTGCTCAAACTGCTCCTGGTAGTCTGCTACCGATCCCTCCTGTGTTAGAGCAAAGAACTGCTCATATAAATCTCCTCCCCGGTCTGTTTGGAAATGTTCTATTATGCAGTTTTTGAATTCTCTCCAGTTCTTGATAGGCCTCCTCTGATTTCTCCACTGATACCACGACATGGACTTTCCTTCCAAGCATAATCTGGGTGCAGTCAGCTTCTCCTCCGTTAGTCCATTGACAGCGAAGTATTGCTCCACCCTATAAATCCTCCCATATGCATCTTCTCCTTCTAATATGGGCATCTTCAACTTCGTCACCTTCTGGTCGCCCCTATTTCCCCTAATTCTTCCATAGTTTCCTCTCTACTAAGCGCTAGGTGCACCCCATGTTTCCCGGTGTTCCCTTGCTCTGCCATAGCCCAAACCCCTTCGAAATCTCCCATTATGTCTTCAAAATCAGCACCTCGACGACCATAGTATCCCTCCTGGCGTTCCCCATATCCACCCCCTCTTTCTTCCCTCTGAATAAGCTCTAGATGGGGTCTTCTTCTTTCTCTTTCCATGATTTCCACCTCATCTTCCTCCCGACGAATTTCCGAATTTGTACTTTTTCCTTCCCCTCCTTTTGCCACGGAAGCTGCCGTTTGATTTTGAATTTTTAACATCTTCTTCATCATGTCTCAGAGATCGGTGACTTGTCATTCCATGAAGGAAATCCTTTCCTCCAGAGCATCCACCTTTTTGGCTCCACCACAATCCGGAGTTTGTAAAATCACAAAATCTGGATTTGGAACTAAAAAAACATCAATCTCGCTTCCTTCCGAGCAAAAAATCACTGCTGAAATTAGCCGAAAACAACCCTCCATCGGTCATATGACTTGCTCTGATACCAATTTGATAGGAAATACTTGAGTTCGCAAGTAATCCTTACAGAAATACTTGAATTCACAAGCAACCCTAACAATAAATTGGTAAAAACAACGAGAAAGAACACAAGACGATAATGAAAGAAGCCCAAAACAGTAAATTAGATAAAATCAAAGCAAAACAAACACTAGCAAAGATATAGTTGATCCTCTATTTGAGAGGAGGATCGTTCTCTCCCAATCTCTAGACACTAGGTCTAGAGCCAAAAACTCCCAAGAGACTCTAAGAGAAAACAATACTTAAGCATGGTCTAACCCTCACCTCTCATGCCTATTTAGATTAATTCCAAACCTCCTTTCCCAAAATAGATTAATTCAAATAAATTAATTCAAACCTCCTTTCTCAGAATAGATTAATTTAAATAGATTAATCCCTTACCTTAAATAAGATATTTTATTTAATTAAATAGGGGCCAACGTCCCTATGGCTTAGGCAGCTAGAGAGGAGGCGGTTTGAACCACCTCCTGTAGACCTTGGCCGACCTAGGTGGGGTTGGATGGATAGGCGCCGACCTATCATTTTTTGTGTATGTACCATACTTAGAATTTTGATTGATCTATAGGGTTAGATGCTTGAGGAGATGAGGATAAGGCTGACGTATAGTACTTGCATATCTCAAGGTATTAGAGTACAATTCCTTTGTTTTAAACTTATTATATTTAATTGATATAGTTAGGATTCACGCTCTTTTGTATGCATAAGGCAAGTATTATTGCTATAATATTTTATATCAAATATTTTACAATGATTTATCTTTTATGCTAACAATCTTTCATATTGCTATGAAAGAAACATGTTTACATATTATGCCCCAATTGTTTATGGTTTACATTGTATTATCTCGTACAAATAGATATAACATGCAATAGAGAATGAAAAATAAAATAAAATATAAGTATGCTTGTATATACATTTTGAAAGATGGAGTTATTTTCTTATGGCATTAGTTTTTATTTTTATTTTTATATAAATTTTCTCATAAAGTTCATAGTATCTAATTCTTATGGCATTAGTTGAGTATGTTGAAGTGCCCTTGCGTGATGACTTTTATTTTTCACTACAGATAATAGCAAAAGTAAATCCTACACTTTTGACTGTGTCATTGGGGGATATATCATCCAGGGGTGATTTGGTGCCTTTTCATCTCAGATATTGGTGGCCATGATCTACAATCCACTATTATGCCGATGGGTGCCGTATAAGCCTAGGGTGAGCTAGGTTTATGTATAAACTATGCTCTTGAGAGTAATTAAGTATATAATAAAGTATAAGTTATGATATGATAAACTTAGTACATGTTTAAGCCATTTATACTAGTTTGAATATCATAATTCCATAATTTTATATTACTCTTAATTATTAAACAATATAAGCAGGTGGTGAGACTTGCAATGCTTTATGGTGTTGATGTAGGCAAAAGGGGGGGGGGGGGCAAATCATTTTGGGTTGTAATTTTAGTAAGCTTTCATGTCATCTACTTAATTCAGCTCATTAATGTCTTTAGGAATACTTTTTCAGTTCATAAATAGGATTTATGTTTGGTTCATTCCCCTTTCTCCCCCTCTTTGAGTTCCTTCGATTTTCTCCTCCTGGTTCTTCTTCTCGTGGTTGGTTTCTTCCCGCTCTGGTTGCCTGTTCCGGTTCCCCTTGTGGCTACTTGTCCCGGTTTCTTGGCTGTCCATCTAGGTTCCCTTGGTTGCTGTCCCGGTTCCCTGTGCTGCTCCTTCGGTTCCTCCCCTTGTTGCATGTCCCGTGGCTGCTTTATCCAGTTTTCTTTGTGACTTTTTTCGGGTGTTGTTCTATAATAAATTTTGGTCTTCCATTTCCACTATTTTGATTGGTTTAATTAATGGTCTTATGGGCTGTTTGGCTGCCACCTTTTCTACTATATATATATAAGGTGTTTTGGCAAATAAAAGGGGGTGTTATGTGGCTCATTTTTGGTAATAAAAACTTTGAGGGTTTTTCTTGGAAAAGTCTGAGGGCTTGTTCCACTTCTTTTTCTTCTACTTCTTGGGAAGGCTTGCGAGCTTGTCCTCTCTTCATATTGGGCTTCTTATCTGTAAAACCTGAAAACGACGATCGTAGGTTGTCGCACGCTTTTTGATGCATCGCGACAAAACTTAAGTGAAAAATTAAGGTTAACGGGATTCTACGAAAATAACTTCACAAAATGCTACGCAAAATTCTGATCAATTTGATATATAAAACATATACCTAATTCTGCTTATTTTAGAAATTAAAATTAATCAAAGTCTCTAAATACCGATTTTACCCCTAAGCGAATAGAAGGCCGGATTTGTTTAAGTGAGGGCATATGAGTGAATTTGGAAAACCCTTTCTCTTCTTTATACCAACTCATGCGGGCAAAAAATATAGGGGAGCCTATATCTCTTGAACCCACAAAAGAAGAGGAAACGAAGCACCAAGATAGAAGGGAATCACTTAGAGATATTAGAACAAACTCTTACATTTCAAACCTAAAATAAACTTAGAAATAAAAGACTTACAACTCTTTATTTCTCATTGGAATTCCAAACATCACAAACCATAAAACCCTATTGCTTTTTACGGAAAAACAGCCCAAGCCCAGGAACCGAAGGAG
>NW_021319432.1:180888-255810 GCF_001605985.2 Dendrobium catenatum
AAACAAAATGACACCCTAAAATTGCTTCACAATTAGAAGAGGGATACAGGTGGAGTGGTACTTGCGGAGATACGAAAGATATTAGAAGCCGAGAATAAAGGTTTGAAAGAGCTCGCAAGATTTCCGGAGGGGATGAAAAAGAAGACAGGCAAAGCTCGCAAGCTTTTCCAAGCAAACCCGCAGGTTATAGCTTTTCTAAAAATAACATTTCATTCACTATTTTTTAAATATTACAAGCTCCTCATATTTATAGGTATGAAAGGGGAATACCAAAAGACACAAACATTGAATTCTCATTGGAATTCCAAACATCACAAACCATAAAACCCTATTGCTTTTTACGGAAAAACAGCCCAAGCCCAGGAACCGAAGGAGTAACCACGGGAGCCAAGGAGGCCGCACGGAACCAAGGCGCCAAAGCCACGGGAAAACTCCTTGGCTCGAAAAACCAGCAGCCGGTCGGAAATCCAATGGGCAAAGGCACGGAAAAGAGCAGCGCATGGTGGAAGCCAAGGAGCCACGGCATAGGAAAACGAAACAACTTTCTTGGGATTCCAAAAGCCCTTTTGGAACCCAAGAGACAACTTAAATTAAGACATTAAAAAACTATAAAAATTACATTTAATAAAAAGATAACTATGAACTAAAATGTTAGCTAATAATGAGCTAACCCTTTGTTCAATAAGTGAACTAAAGACCAGCTCATAAATGAGCTAAAATTTCAGCTCAATTTTTATTGAGCTTGTAAACTCGAGGGAGGCCAAAATTGATTTATTTTGGACATGAGTTGACCCCCTTTTTCTACACCAGACTCCCCTTCTTGAGAACTCATCTCCCGATGAGTTAGCTTTGGTTTCTCTTGAGGAGGTGAATACTGTGCATCCAGCTCTTTGATCTTATCTTCAAATTTCTTTAAAATTTCTTCATGCTCTTTTTTGAACTGCCTTTGTAGATATGATTTCCACTTGTCGAATTTTTGATCACATAAGAACATGTGATATTGAAGCTTGTATAGACGGTCTTGAAGCGGATCAGTTGAATCGCCTTCTGTAGGAATCCATCTGTCCAACGGAAGAGGGACATCAGGATTATCTGAATTGATTTCCTCCATGAACGAAGCCATTTTTTTGTTATTTTCCATTTTTTTTTGACTGACTCAAAAAAGACTAAAAAAAACTCAATCTAAACTTGGACTCACAATAAGACTCACGACAAAACTTACAAGACTCACACTTGACTTGACAAAACAAAACTTGACAATCAAATCCAAAATCTAGGACTTCCTAACTTGCTCTGATACCAAATGATGCAGGCAAAAAATATTAGGGGAGCCTATATCGCTTGAACCCACAAAAGAAGAGGAAACGAAGCACCAAGATAGAAGGGAATCACTTAGAGATATTTGAACAAACTCTTACATTTCAAACCTAATATAAACTTAGAAATAAAAGACTTACAACTCTTTAAAATTTAAACGACTAGCAAACAAAATGACACCCTAAAATTGCTTCACAATTAGAAGAGGGATACAGGTGGAGTGGTACTTGCGGAGATACGAAAGATATTAGAAGCCGAGAATAAAGGTTTGAAAGAGCTCGCAAGATTTCCGGAGGGGATGAAAAAGAAGACAGGCAAAGCTCGCAAGCTTTTCCAAGCAAACCCGCAGGTTATAGCTTTTCTAAAAATAACATTTCATTCACTATTTTTTAAATATTACAAGCTCCTCATATTTATAGGTATGAAAGGGGAATACCAAAAGACACAAACATTGAATTCTCATTGGAATTCCAAACATCACAAACCATAAAACCCTATTGCTTTTTACGGAAAAACAGCCCAAGCCCAGGAACCGAAGGAGTAACCACGGGAGCCAAGGAGGCCGCACGGAACCAAGGCGCCAAAGCCACGGGAAAACTCCTTGGCTCGAAAAACCAGCAGCCGGTCGGAAATCCAATGGGCAAAGGCACGGAAAAGAGCAGCGCATGGTGGAAGCCAAGGAGCCACGGCATAGGAAAACGAAACAACTTTCTTGGGATTCCAAAAGCCCTTTTGGAACCCAAGAGACAACTTAAATTAAGACATTAAAAAACTATAAAAATTACATTTAATAAAAAGATAACTATGAACTAAAATGTTAGCTAATAATGAGCTAACCCTTAGTTCAATAAGTGAACTAAAGACAAGCTCATAAATAGGCTAAAATTTCAGCTCAATTTTGATTGAGCTTGTAAACTCGAGGGAGGTCAAAATTGATTTATTTTGGACATGAGTTGACCCCCCCCTTTGTCTACATCACTAACCGAACCCTCCCTCCCCATTCGTACGGTTTGAGCGGAAAAACGAAAAGGATGGACAGGCTAGGGGTGGATGACCAATGGGTGACGGGCTCTCTGGCGGCAATTTTCCGGCGAAGAAGTTAGTGCAAATCGAAGAGAACGATGAGGGGAATCTAAAGGTATGATTATTTTAAATCAAATCCTTCTCAATCTCATATCATTTGGAAAATAAATTTCTAGGATTTTTCCAAAATCTTGTTTTCTTCCAAAATTTCTTTAAAGAATCAATAGGGAAGGATTAGGGGAGCATTTTAATGATAGTAATGAAGTTTTTGAAAATTGGAAAGTTAGGTTTTTTACAAAAAAATTAATTTCTATATAGTGCTTTTACAAAAGTTGTTTCTAAGGGCCTTAGGAATTTTTTTAAAACAAAAAATTGAGTTTTTAATGAAAATTTCATTTTTAATAATTTCTTAATTAAATTAATCCGAAAATAATTAACCTAATTATTAATTATGATTTAGAAAAATGTTTAGCTTGATGTTATGATGAAAATTCATGATTTAGGAATTTTTAAATTTGAATTTTAAATAATTCCGAAAATAGAAAATTAATTATTTTAATTATTGAAAATAATTGTGATGTATGCTTAGTTCAGTTATAATTATCTTTAGGTGTGGATTAAGGAGACGACAAGTGGTTAAACAACGTCGTGCAGCGTTGTGGTGGTTGTTCGCTACTTGCAAGGTAGGTGATTATATTTAAATTAAGTTTATGAAATTTAATTAAGTTTTGTTGCACTTTCAAAAAGTTTCAAGTTAATGTTTTCTTATTTATTGCTTTAGCTTTGCATTTATTATTTATACATAAATATGTCAAGTTACTTAGAATGTTAAAGTTAATTAAATAACCTCATGCATAAGAGACACAAAGTTTTCTTTACCCGAAAAACATTGAAGATCATATGATGCATTGAATAGTTTCTAATCTCTTGATGAATATAAGTATTATAAAGTGCATGTGTATGTTGATCTGGAAGTGCCAAAATGGTAATGGGGTTCTACGGAGTCAAATAATAAAGGGGCTTGCAAAAATCAAATGATAATAGAAGGAAATGACCAAAAGACTGTGTACCTGATCAGTACAAAACTCTGGTACTTCCAGGACGGGTGGTTATCATATTATGATTATAAAATTTATGCATTTAATGAAACGATTTAAGGAAATATGAAAATTTTTGAAAAAGAAAGAAGGATTTAAGGAAATATTTTAAGCAATGATTATGAAATGTTTTATAAAATAATACCTAGAAGTGTTTATTATGATCCATTATTATTTTATTTTAATGCTTAATGACATGTTTAAAAAAGAAAAAAAAATTTCATGAATTTAAGATAAATGTTTTTCACTTGCTAAGCGTTAGCTCATCCTATTATTGGAAATGTTTTTTAGGAGATATTGTTAAGAAGTGATGACTATGAAATGACAGTATACCTATCGTCATAGAGGACCTCAGGAAGAAAGGTTTTTATGTTTTCTGTTGAGTTTGAGTTCAGTGGTTTGTACCTGTGTCTGAACAGTTTATTGGAGTATGTAATTATGTTGTAGTTTATGTTTTTAGTTTTTTTGTGTGAAGAAAATAAACTTGGAATACTTTAATTTGATGTTTTTAGTGGTTCTTTCATATTAATGGATGATGTTTATGTTATGTTATAAAGGTTTAAATGAAATTGATTATGGTTTACACATGTTTTCCTTACGACCGACTGTTCCAGCCCCGTTATTTTCGGGCTAGCCGGGCCAGGTCGTGACATTACCTCTTTCTTCTCTCCGCAAGTTCGACGTCATCTGTATCTTTTGTCTCAATCCAAAGGATTGCAAGTTTATGTGTTGTTTATGTTTGTTTTATTTTAAAAGTTTGTAAGCGTCGTTTGTAAGTGTTCTTTTTATATGTTATAAAGTTGTATTTTGTTTTAAATGAAGTATTTTGAGTATTTTCATACTTCCTAGGAAATCTTGTAATATGCTTGCAAAAATTTGGGTCTCTCTATTATTTTTGCTTGCATCAATTTGGTATCAGAGCTTTTGGTTGTGTGCAAGTCTTTTTGTTTGTCTTTAGAAAATATATATTTATAATAATGAGCAGTCCAAGCTATCATCCTTTGGGAATCTAAAGTTGACTTTTGAAATTCCTAATTTATGGTGACTTTTGAAATTCCTAATTTATAGTGACTTTTGGAATTTATAATTTATGGTGTCTTTTGGGATTCCGCTTCTCCAATTTATGAGGGTTGTTTTGTGGGCTTGTTGGCTTCTTATTCCCTCCTATATATATATGATTGTTTTGGGCTGTTTTAGAAATGTTATGTGGCTAGTTTTTGAATAAAACCTATGGGTTTCCTTGGAATGGCTTTCGAGCTTGCTCCACCTCTTCTACTCTTCTTCTAGGAAATCTTGCTAGCATGTCATCTCTTTCATTTCGACTTCTTACCTCTTTCTTCTCGCCGCAAGTTCGACGCCACCTGCATCTTTCGTCTTAATCAAAGTAGAGCTCATTTAGGTGTTGTTTATGTTTGTTTTATTTAATAGTTTGTAAGAGTCATTTTTATATTATAAAGTTGTTTTAAGTGGAGTATTTCGTGTATTTTTTATATCCTAGGAATTGTTTCTTTTTGCTTGCAAAAATTGGGGCTTTTTTCTAATTTTTGCTTGCATCAATTAATTGATGTATAGGCAAAAGAGGCCTTTTGGTGTACCCCATGTCGATTTTAATTCCCAAAAGATGCCTTTTTGGTTTCCCCTTTATGAACCATTTAATGCTTCGGGTTTCCCCCACTTTTGGGGCTGTTTTGATGCTTCGATTTCTTTCCTAGGCGGCTACCTCTTCGGTTACTTCTTGCTGCGGTTTACAAGGGTATTCTATTGGCTGATTTTGAGGTGCATTAAATACATGTATTAATTCTCTTTTTTTTATAAACTTTTTCTTCCCCTATATAAGGGCTATTTTGTGGCTGTTTTAGGAGAGTTTTTGTTAGTGAGAAAATATTTGAAATGTAAACCTGCGGGTTTTCTCTAGCTTGAAAGCTAGCTTCTTTCCCCTTCCCCTCTTTGAATTCGTCTCGGGTTTCTTATCTATTTCTTCTCTCCGCAAGTATCCACCCCATTGTATCTTTCTTCTCTTTACAGACTTATATGGTAGTTGTGTTGTTGTTACAAGCTTATAGTGTTAAATTTAGTGTGCTTTGTCATCTTTAAAGGATT
Source organism: Dendrobium catenatum (assembly GCF_001605985.2). NCBI lineage: Eukaryota > Viridiplantae > Streptophyta > Magnoliopsida > Asparagales > Orchidaceae > Dendrobium > Dendrobium catenatum. The sequence continues at coordinate 186,426 of NW_021319432.1, forward strand.
TTGAAAGGAAGACAAGTCTCTTAATTTGCTATCTTAGCTTTCAATAATTTTGGTTGCATCAATTTGGTATCAGAGCTTAGGTTTTGATATCTTCCTTTCTATTTCAAAAAATTAAAAAAATTATGAACCCTCATCGACAAATGGAGGATCCAAAGCAAGAAAAAGAAATGATCCAGAAAAAGTACGCGGCTTTGATTCAAGAATTGGATGTGGCACATTCAACTCGTTAGGAAAGTTTTAAAGTCATCTCATCAGGGGATGAGAACTCTCAACCAGGGGAGAATTGATGTAGGCAAAAGAGGCCTTTTGGTGTTCCCCATGCCGATTTTAATTCCCATAAGATGCCTTTTCGGTTTCCCCTTTATGAGCCATTTAATGCTTTGCGTTTCCTCCACTTTTGGGGCTGTTTTGATGCTTCAGTTTCTTTCCCAGGCGGCTACCCCTTCGGTTCCTGCTTGCTGCGGTTTACAAGGGTATTCTATTAGCTGATTTTGAGATGCATTAAATACATGTATTAATTGTCTTTTTTTTTACTTTTTCTTCCCCTATATAAGGGTTGTTTTAGGAGAGTTTTTGTTAGTGAGAAAATATTTGAAATATAAACCTGCGGGTTTTCGTTCCCGCCTCGTATATACGAGCTAACCGGGCCAGGTCGTGACATTTAGTGTGTTTTGTCATCTTTAAAGGATTTTGAAAGGAAGACAAGTCTCTTAACTTGCAACCTTAGCTTTCAATAATTTTGGTTGCATCAGGTGTTGAATATTGGCCATTAAAAGAGAAGCATAAAATTAACTTAAGTGTTGCAGAGATGAGGATGCTCAGGTGGATGAGTGGCTTCACTCTTAGAGATAGAATGCAAAACAAGTATATACATGAAAAAGGTTGGAGTAACTCCAGTGGTAGATAAGATTAGAGAGAGTTGCCTTTGATGGTTCAGTTACATAAAACTTTGGCCTTCTGATGACTCGATTAAGAGTGTAGATGTATTAGATTTGGCCTATGTTAAGAAAGGTAGATGTAGATCTAAAAAAAATTTGGTTAGAAAGTATTAGAAATGACATTTTTATTTGATTTAAATATGAATTTGACTCTTAATATGACAAAATGGAGAAAAGGATTCATGTAGTCACCCCACGTAATGGGATAAATGCTTGTTGTTATTGTTGTAGTATTAAGCAATATTTATGGTAGCAATTATTGTTGAAATACAAAGCAAGTTTTATGATTTCCTTACTACTTAAATATTAGAAGGCTTATTGCTTCCCTTTACCTTGAATTAATGTGATTTAAAACTGTGATATATCCATTGAGTTACATGTTTATAACTTATCCTATTAGTTAAATATTTATCAGGTAAATTCCTTGTTCAGTAAATGAATGAAAGAACATGGTGGGTTGTTTATAGTAGGCTTGAAGCTACTAATGAGGCACTTGTTTAGCTTTCTTGATTCTATATAATAGTTAGATACTTTCCAGCCAAATAACCCTATGTGAATGAATTTCATATGTATTATTTCGTGATATATGTGAACATCTTGATGAATGAAGTTTTTGGTTTAGTGGCTTGTTTATTATATTGAAATTCTTGTATAAAGAAAAATTGTTTGTTTGAAATCGTTATGTTGAAGTAATAGATATGCTAAGCTTCAAACTTTCACTCCATTGTTTGTTTCCACCATTGAAATTCAAGTTCTCGAGTCATATTGTGATAAGAGTTCCAATTTTACCTGATATCTCCAAAGAGATGAGGAGGATGCAGGCAAAAAGACAGTGGACTGAAAGGATGCAAGCGTTGATAATTAGTTGGTTCATTATGTTGAGCGGAGACAGAGATTAAGTCGGCAATAATTGAGAGAGGGAGAGTCATACTAGGTGAAATAGAAAGGGAGAGAGCAAGCGAGCAGGTGAAGTTAAGGAGCCAAGTGGAGTCTAGGGAGTGCATGAAATGACTCGTGGATGGAACAAACACAAGCTCTTGAGTGTGAGAAGGTGAAAAGCAAGATGGGAATGCCGCTTATGAGTTTTAAGGAGTTGGAAGCCATTTCTTCTTCTTTCTTATGGGTTGAAATTTAGGATAAACCTAAATATGATTGATTTGAAAGAAAATTCAAGCTAGGGGTTTCAAAAAGAGATTTTATATGGAATAGTAATTCAAGAACACAATTGCTTTCCAAATCTATGCAATCCCAAATTCTATGAAAAATTTAGGTTGAGTTTTGAATGGAGGTTTGAAACTTAAACCATTGTTTTTGTCGTATTAATAGAATGGTATGACCAAATTTATTGAAGTATAATTTTTAAAAACAGTATTTGTATGGAAAATTTTAATTATAGTTTCAAATTAAAGTTAATTATTAGATGATAAATGATTTAAGATGTAAGAGTATACTAAGAAAAACTTTTGTTCAATTATGTATAGATTATATTGAATATAAGAGGTAATACTATCTGCTTTAGCTAGTTTTATATTGACGGAGGTCATATTAAGATTAGTGTGGTGGCTCTTTGAAGTGGCTATGTGTTAATTAAATCTGTGTGCCTAAGAGAAAATATGGAGTTAATTATGAGTCATTCTTAATAATAATAATAATAAGCTATGTATGTTGAAGTAAATTGAGCTAGGAATTAAAGAGATCGTATATTTTCAAGAAGAATTCAAGCTAGCTAATTTGAATGCCTTACATATACTAGCAAATATAAATATAGATAATAAGATTTTTTTTTGTAGGGGGGGGGTAGTGGGCAAAGAAGCTAGTCCATGAAACTAAAATTAGAATATGAACTTATAATATTGGTTCCCTTACAAGAAAATTAATAGAATTAATAGATATTGTGATCAGTAGGAAAATAAATATTTTGTGTATTCAGGAAACTAAATGGGTTAGAGAGAAGGCTAAGAAGATTGATAGTTTATGTTATAAATTATGATATTCGGGTAGGAGTCGTACTAAAAATGGTGTATGTGTGATTATAGATAAGAGTTTGAAGGATACTGTTAGAAAAAATTAATAGAATTGAAGATAGAATTATATCTTTAAAGATTGTTGTTGATGTTAAGATTATTAATATTATAAGTGCTTAGGCTCATCAAGTACATTTGTATATGGGTTCAAAATTAAAATTTTGGAATGACTTAGAAAAAGTAATACAAAAGATACCTCTTGAAGAAAGAGTTTTTATTGGAGGAGATTTAAATGGACATGTTTGTAGAGAGGTAGATGATTTTAAAAGCATTCATGGTGGCCATGGGTTTGGAACGACAAATAAAGGTGGTAAGATCATATTATATTTTTGTTTAGCTTATGATTTTTTAATAGCTAATATCTTAAAAGAGATGAGCATCTTATCACTTATAAAAAAGGATATAATAAAACACAGATTGATTATTTTCTTATAAGAAAATTAGATCGTTTAGATTGTAAAGTTATTCCGAGTGAAAATTTATGTACCCAACATGAATTATTAGTTTTGGACTTTAAGTTAAAGGGGCATAAAATAAAAAAATAAAGTAAAATAATTTTCTAGGATTAGATGAGGACATTTAAAGAATATTAACAAAAGTATTTTTTAGAGTAAGATTTTAGATCTTAAGATTTTATCTGTATATGAGGATTCTAATATTATGTGGGAAAAAGTGGCTAGTGATATTAAGAATATTGCAAAAGATATGCATGGAGTTTTGAAGGGAAAAACTCCTAATAATAAAAATAGTTGGTGCTGGAATCTAAATGTGCAAGAAAAGATAAACAATAAGAATATTTGTTATAAAAATTGGTTTAGATGTAAAAAATCAGTTAATTGAGAAAACTATAAAGAGGCTCATAAAGAATCTAAGAAAGCTATTTGCGATGCAAAGATCTTAGCTTTTAATGATTTATATAATAGATTATATACTATGGAGGGAGAAAGATATATGTATAAGTTAGCCAAACAAAGATATAAGAGTAGGAAGGATTTAATTTAGTGAAGTGTATTAAGGATGAAGATCAAAAAGTACTTTTCTTAGAAGATGATATTCAACAAAGGTGGATGAGATATTTTGCTAAACTTTTTAATGAAAAATATGAAAATACCATTGACATTAGTGACTTTAGCACCCTAAATGAAAATAAAGATTTTTATTTTTATCGGCGTATTAGTAAAACTAAAGTTAGAGAGGTTTTAAAGAAAATAAAGTTTGAAAAAGCTGTTGGACCTGATGATATTCCAATAGAGATGTGAATTCCAATAGAGATGTGAAAATGCTTAGGAGATGAAGGAATTTCTTGGCTTACTAAGTTTTTTAATACTGTTTTAAAGACTAAGAAGATGCCAAATCAGTGGAGAATGAGTGTGTTAATTCCTATTTTTAAGAATAAAGGTGATGGACAGGAGTGTGCAAATTATAGAGGAAGTAAGAATGTGTCATACTTTAAAACTATTTGAGCGACTTATGGAGCATAGGTTGCGGCGTGATACTAATATTTCTCAAAATCAATTTGGATTCATGCCGGGTAGGTCTACTATGGAAGCCATACATTTATTGAGAGGTTTTATGGAGAAATATAAAGAGAATACGGAGGATCTACATATGATATTTATTGATTTAGAGAAAGCATATGATAAAGTTCCAAGAGAAGTGTTATGGAGAGTTCTTGAAAAAAAAGGAGTTAATAACGCTTATATTCAAATCATTAAAGATGCTATTACTTGTGTTTAAGCACAAGGTGGTTTGACCAAGTATTTTCCTATTTTAGTTGGATTATATCAAGGATCAGCCTTAAGTCCATATCTTTTTGCTTTAGTTATGGCTGTTCTCATTAGACATTTGCAAGAGGATGTACCTTGGTGTATACTTTTTGCTGATGATATTCTTCTTGTTGATAAGACCAGAGAGGGAGTTGAAGATAAACTTAAATTATGGAGGTCAACCTCTAAAGGTTTTTGCTTGAGTAAATATAAAATTGAATATATGGAGTGTAATTTTAGTAGCAATATACCTAGTGAGGGAATTGTGAGTTTGGGCGATCAAGTTATTAATAAGAGTACACGTTTTAGATATCTTGAATCTACTATTCAGAGTGATGGTGAAATAGATGGGGATATTATCAGCATAATTCAAGTTGGTTGGTTGAAGTGGAGGAATGCATCATGCTTGTTGTGCGATAGAAAAATCCCCCTCAAACTTAAGGGAAAATTCTATTAGATAGTGGTGAGACCTGCAATGCTTTATGGTGCCGAATGTTGAACATTAAAAGAGAAGCATAATACTAAGTTAAGTGTTGCAGAGATGAGGATGCTTAGGTAGATGAGTGGCTTTATCCTTAGAGATAGGATACGAAATGAGCATATACGTGAAAAAGGTTGGAGTAGCTCCAGTGGAAGATAAGATTAGAGAGAGCCGTCTTATATAGTTTGGTCACATTAAACAGAGGCCTTCTGATGACCCAGTTAGGAAAGTTGAGGTATTAGATTTGACTTATGTTAAGAATGGTAGAGGTAGACCTAAAAAGTCTTGGTTAGAAAATATTAAAAATGATCTTTCTTTATTAGATTTAAATGAGAATTTGACTTTTAACCGGGCACAACGGCGAAAAAGGATGCATGTAGCTGACTCCAGGTAGTGGGACAAAGGCTTGATGTTGTTGTTGTTTGGAGGGGGGGGGGAACAAATTTCCGAGGCTATCTAAATTAGAATAATGTTTCCCTTCTTGTAGATTTGTTGCATTTAATTGATATTTTTATGATCCCTATATGTTTATATGCATGAAATGATTTATTGTTTTATCGTAACTACAAATAATTTACATTAATTTATCTATTTCAATGCAAAATGGTTCTTTATATAAAAAAATAATGAATTACATGTCTCCACTCTCTGTCACAATTATTTGTTTTGTTACATAATATTTCTTAATCAAAAGCTAGTGTATATTAAAAAAATGCAAATGAAATGATATATATAGGAGTGTTTGCCTATGCATGTTGAAAGATGGAGTCACCCTCTTATGGTACTAGCTAAGGAGACTAATGTGCCCGCTTGTTGATGATTTTTATCTTCCACCTTTGATAATAGTAGAAATATGACTTATAACCTGATGTGTTGATGGGAGATGTATAGGCCAAATAGTCTAGCATACATGTCTCTTTTTCATTTTAGTTAATTTAGTTTAGAATTATGATTTCCCCATTGAGTTATGAGTTTAAATTACATATGTTATTTAATAAATATATACAAGAAACGATTTTGTGGTTTGAATGAATGAGAGAAGAGAGAGTGTGTACTGAAGACATTAAGTTACTAGTAATAAACATTTAAAGTTTTTGGATGTTAAAATAATTATAATAGATCTGTTGTTATTTTGGAATAGAATGAATTTTCTGATTTACTAATTATTTTGTTGCATTGGTAAGTTGTTATTTTAAGGAAATTTATGAATGATGGTTTTAATATTATTTAATTTTAGTTGATGTATTTAACAATTTCATCCAACTGTCTGTTTTCACCGTAGTATTCCAAATTCATGGGCTAGATTCGGACGTAGTGGCTTTTTGATTTTAGAATCTATTACTATTAGAAAATTTATAATATTAATAGGAAGGATTAAATTACCGACTAATGGTCTATTTAAAATACAATGTTAATGCAAATATTAATTATACCACCCATATATGACTAAGTATATTTTAATGTTCTTTGGTCTATCATTGTAAATTGCTATTAAAATAACTAGCAAGAACTGTATAATTTTGATAGGAAGTACTTGAGTTCTCAAGTAATCCTAACCAAACCTAGTGAAAATACAGCAGCAAACTGCTGTCCACAGTAGAAATCAGCAGGAAAAATAGGGAAATCTGAGAGAAAACGCAAGAAACGACTTGTATTTCACTTGCAATGAAAGCAAAACAAAGAAAGATACAACGTTCTTCGATTCTAGAGGAAGAACAACTCTCCACAAGTCTCTAGCAAACCCTAGAGCCCAAGAACACCAAGAGATCTCAAACTTCTCATTCAAATTCAAGATAAGATGCAAATTCCCCCCCAAACTCCTAATTATACAAAATTAATCATAAAGGACAATAATAAACTTCCTAAAACAGCCCTCACATTCAAAATTTCCCTCCTAAACCTCCCCCCAAGAGCCCACGTGGACCTCACGTTTCCGCCCGCCCCTGTTTTCTCCGCCTGGAGTAACAGTGGACCGGTCCAGCCGGCCCCTCCTGGGCCGGCGTAACAAATTTCAATATTAATTGCAAGGAATTGACTCCCCTAGGTTGAACAGTGTCAAGATGTATGGTGATATACTAGCAAAGATTTTCATTATTATTGTTAAATCTTTGCCTCTCATTTTCGTGTTAATACCACGGCTAAAAGAAGGGATATGTGGGAAGCCCACCTTAATCACATTGAACACCTTCCATAGACGGGCAGCTGATTTAGGAAGAGTTATATTTCATTATTATGTAGTTATTTGTTTCCTTATTAAACATCTTGTATAGATCTATAAATAGGGATTGTAGTGTATAATAAAATTCAAGCATTTCCCTCTTGTTCCTCTCAAATCCTCGTTTATAACATGGTATCAGAGCTTCGAAGGAATTGAAGAGGAAACTATCATGTAGAAGAGGCCTACATTGCCGTTAAAGAACGATCTTAGATTGTCGGAGGAGGAAAATAAGAAGAAATCAGAGCCTACCTACGGACGGAGCTTTGTCGACAAACGCCGGACGAAGCCTTGTTGAAAACAGACGCCACTGACGGAGCCCAATGCGAACCGAAGAAGAAGCTGAGGCCAGGCGAGCGTCCAGGCGTGCAAAACGGAGCCTTGCGTGCGGAAAGAGCCAACCGAATCTCCGCTTAGACGTACGGGAGGAGCCTCTGCGAATCGAAGAAGAAGTCGAAGCCGCGAACCTCCAATCCGACAGGAAGGGAAAGTCGTCGAATGAGCATAGTCGAACAACAACTTCCAATCTGATAGGAAGGGGAAGTCGTCAAAGGAGCCTAGTCGAACAACCACGAAGGAGCCGAAGAAGTGATGCACCTCCCACTCGGACAAAGTCGTTCGAAGAGGTTCGCTCAGATGCTCACTTGGACGATTCAATTAGAAGCTCCTTCCAATTTTTTCCTGTTTGACTCAGATCCGCAAAAACACCCTCTCGATTATCTGGGACGGGCCGACAGAAGCAACAAATCTTAAATCAGATTTGAGACCTGATTAAGGCTCTATATCAGCCTTTATTGCTGATATAATCAAATCAATCGTTATTGTATTACTGCAATGTCTGAATAAAATTTGTCCCAAAGCATGGACCAAATTGAAGAGTCTATGGTGCACCAAGGACGAGGTGACCTCCAAAGCGTGCAACCTTCCTATCGTCTCATTGCGAATAACTACCTAAAGTGGTCTCAATTTGTGAAGTCCTATTTAAAGGGGAAAGGAAAAATACACCACCTTCTCAGAGGAGGACCAAGAGAAGGAGATCCTAATTTTTGGGCATGTGATGATGTAGACTTCATGATTATTTCATGGTTGTGGAATTCCATGACTCTAGAAATTAGTGATACATTCATGTTCCTTTCTATTGCAAAGGATATATGGGATGCTATCACACAGACATTCTCTAAAGCTCGGGATGTGGCTCAAATTTTTGAAATTAAAGTCAAAGTAGGAAGCACAAAGCAAGGGAGCAAACCGCGATGGAGTATGCTACCCTTCTACAAAATCTATGGCAAGAACTTGATCACTATAGATGCATAGAAACCAGATGTTCGGAAGATGCTGTGATCCTAAAGAACTTTATTAAAAAAGATAGAGTTTATGATTTTCTTGCAGGATTAAATACAGAATTTGATCAGGTTAGAGTCCAGATCCTTGGCAAAGATGAGACACCATCACTTAATGAAACAATTTTTCTCATATGTGTGAAAGAAAGCCGACGAGGAGTTATGTTAGAACCAAACGTCGTTGAAAGTTCATGAATGGTGCATTTATTGTAAGAAGTCAAAACACATAAAAGAAACGTGTTGGAAAATATATGAAAAAACCCCCCAATGAGGAGTGGAATCAAAGAACTGAAATAAGGAGCACATCACATGCCAACAACACTACAAGTCAGCCCAACCCAGAAGCACAGTCCAACCTTGGAGAACTCAATAAAGAAGACATTGATAAACTGAAATGACTCTTGGTATCTCTTGAAAAATCAAATGCATCTTCTTCACTTGCATTTTCAGGTAAGTTTTCGATTTCTATTAATTTAAGTGCTTCTAGAAATAATTTAAAAGAATTATGGATCATTGACTCAGGAGCCACATATCACATGACCCTCTCACCTACCCACTTCATCAACTATACTCCTTGCCCAAGCAACAAAGAAATCATCACTACTGATGGTTCTCTTACCACGGTAGCAGGCCATGGGGACATAACATTATCTCCGACACTCACCCTAAAAAATACGCTCTACGTATCTCAATTATCCACAAACTTAATATTAATACAAAAATTTACCAATGTACATAATTGTCAAGCTTTATTTAACACTATTTATTGCTTATTTCAGGACCAAATATCAGGGAAGAGGATTAGACTTGCTAAGGAAAAAGCTGGGCTGTACTATCTGGAAGAACTAAATCAATCTAAAAATAATTGCTCTATGTTATCCCTAGTTGATAAGAATTCCATTATTTGGCTTCATCATTTAGTTAGGACACTCATCTTTTGATGTCTTAAGATATATATATCAACAACTTTTCATAAATTTGAAAATAAATATTTTCATTGTGAAACTTGTGAGTTAGTCAAACATAAAAGAACTTCCTTCCCAAATAAAAAAGAGAGATGTGATACTCCTTTATACATTATTCATAGTGATATATGAGGACCCTAAAAAATCCCCAATATCTCTAGGGCACGCTGATTTGTATCATTCATTGATGATTGCACTAGAGTCTTTTGGATCTATCTTCTAAAAAATAAATCCGATGGTAGCACATTTCTTCCCATTTTTCGTACCATAATCCAAAATCAATTTGGGGTAAAAATAAGGAGATGTCGCTTCGATAATACTAAAGACTATTTCAACCAAACCTTTTCATCCAACTTCTAAAGTGAAGGGATTATCCATGAGTCATTCTGCGTTCACACTCCACAACAAAATAGGGTTCCAGAGAGAAAAAATAGCACCTTAAGAAAAGAAAAATATAGCCTCTACTCGAGCTTTTCTATTCCACTATAATACACCCAAATCCTATTGGGGGGAAGCCCTCATAAATGCAACTTATCTCATAAACCGACTTACTTCAACAACCCTAGGCTCAAAACTTCAATGGAGATTTTATCCGAAGTTTTGAACCCATCATAACCTTACACAAAAAATCTTTGGGTACACTGCCTATGTTTATATTTACAGCCAAAATAGAAAAAAAGTTGGATCAAAGAGTACTCAAATGCATCTTTGTTGGCTATTCAACTATCAAAAAATGTTACAAGTGTTATCATACACCTATAAGAAAAATCCTTATTTTTGTTGACGTTACCTTTGATGAACAAAATTCCTATTTTTTCAAGCCTCATCTTTAGGGGGAGATTGAACTTGAGAAAGATGAGGAAAATGAGCTAACACTAGGCCTATCAATATTTGACACGACCTGAATCCGACCCGAAAATTTCGGGCTAGGGTCAACCCGGACCCGAAATGGGTCGGGTTCGGGTTCAGGTTTTCGACCCATATGAAATTTCGGGTCGGGTTTGGGTCAACTCAGGAAACCTAAAAATGACCCGGTTTGACCTGATTTCCAAACCGGCCTGCGGCCCGCCGCCCCCACGTTTTACCTAACAAATTTACAATTTTATCCTTAGGGCATTTAAGCTTAGCGTATTCGATTGAGAATCGAAAAATCGAAATAGCGTTCGCCGTTCGTCTCTCTTCGAGCTAGGGCTGCTCGATTTCGCGGAGATTCTTGCCCTTCCGGTCATTTTTTAGATTTTCTCCTCCTCTGCGGCTATGTGTCTTTGACTCATCGCTTCATTGGTTTCTCTATCACTTAGCTTATCTTAAATCTTGCAGGTGTTAACATTCTTTTGGTTTTCTTTATTTTTATGAGTCTTGCAATTTTTTTATATTTTTTGTTACTAAGGCACTACTAGAGTGGTAGTTTTGAGTTATTTGGTTCTTCCCCATGTTTAAAATTGCGTATTCGGGTATTGAGGCGTTTTTCATTCGTGAGGCGAGGCGTAAGCCTCAAGGCGTTTTGAGGCGTAAGCCTCAAAATCAAAAGATGCGTAAACATAAATTGATACATTTTGTATATACTAATGAGTGAATAATATAAAACATAAAAAAAACATAAGATATGAAGTGAAATCAAAATATCCCAATAATAAGACAACATGAAATATAGTTAAACTCAAAATTCTATCTTTCCCAAATCCTATTATTCTTTTCATTAACATATAATTCCAATTTCCAAAAATAAATAACAATGACATATCACATAAGAACTCACAAGTAATCAGCACTGTCATCACTAAGGGGTTCTTCATTTGAATCATCATTATGATGAACTACTCTCTCCCCTTCCTCCTCTCTTATAGAGTCCAATGTCGTCCATTTACTTCAAGATTTATGTAAGTTTTAATATATATAGCGTGAGGCGTAAGCCTCATGCCAGTGAGGCGAGGCGGGCCTCAACCAAGTTGAGGCGCAAGCCTCATAAAAAAAACTCGAGGCGTTTTTTATTGGAATTGCGCAAAGGCGGGCCTCAAGGCGAGCCTCATATTGCGCAATTTTAAACCATGGTTCTTCCCTTCAATTTGAAGCTGATGTGGCTTTGAAATGCCAATTAGGGTGTCAGATTTTACGCATTTATCTGTTCATTTTGTTAGGGATTTTTATCTTATGATGCAGTTATAATCTTATTATAAGGTTATAATTAGATTTGTGTTGAAATGCCGCTTATGGTTTTGAAAATTGAAGTGTTGATTTGTTGTTAGCAGTTGGCTCGACTTTCTTTGATTCTCTGTTATGACAATATCTATTATTCTGCTTGATTATACTTTGATACCTGTGGTTGTTATCAGTGTTATGAGATATTGTAAATTGGAATTCTCTATTGTTGTTGGAAGTCAACTATATGTAATTCACTAATTTTGTATTGGCAGTTTGCCCGGATCTTTTTAGTTGTTGTTAGCATATGATTATATCTGATTATTTAGTTGCTTGGATATTTACTTTTTAGGTACTTTTTCAATTTTCATTTGTATAATTTGATATAATTGTTTCAATAGATGGAGGATTCAAACACAATTCCTGATAATTATATTCAAGAAAATGATGAAGTTCACATTAAAGACAATGTGGTAAAGGCATCTGATGATGCATGTGATGATGGTTCAGTCGTAATTAAGAAGCGTAGAATGATGACTTCTAAGGATTGGGGTCATTTTGAGATGTTAGTTAATCCTACAAATTGTAAACAAAGGTGTAAATATAAAATATGTGGTGCTGAATACTTATGTGATAGTAAAAATGGCACTGGTAACTTAATGAGACACTTGCAAAATTACAAGAAAAGAGATTTACGTGATATAGAATAGCTCATATTATAAACCTGTTCTAATACATCTATTTTTATGACTGATCATAAGTTTGACAACGCAGAATTTTGTGATTTATAGAGACCCCTTCTCTTGTATTAGGGATGATGGAGTTTTAATAAAAAAATGTGTTATGCACTTGTGTTCTTTTGGGAGGACGTTAGTGAGATTCCTATGGGAAGGAGTCAGAGTCTTCACCAGCTGCAAGATTTAATTAAGAGCTAAATTCTCAAAAACATATTATTATTTGTTGCGGTTACACATGATCCTAAACTTGAAGTTGTGATTGAAGATATCCTTACTTTAACAGTAAATGAACTTGAGAGAGAAGCTGTGGAAAGTTCTTTTATATGAAAATTTAAACTTGGAGGCATTACATCTGTCATATGTGTTATTGTGTTAAGGGTTATGAACAATTTCAGTGTTAAGTGGTTGTTTATTACTTGGCTCATGGCTGTGTATTGTTATGACTCAAGAACAAGTTGTTTATTTGGTTGTTTGGTTTCGGGTAGCCTGCTTGCTGCTAGTGCTTCCGGTCTATTGTATGTGTAGCATGTGCTGCTTTATTTCTTCTTCTGATTCATTTCCTGGTTTTGTTGTTTCGGGTATCCTGCTGGTTCTTCTGATTCATTTGATCTGTGCTGTTTCGGGTAGCCTTAATTATGTTGCTATTGCCTGTTTCAAGTCCGTGCTTCTTCTGATGCATTTTATGTCTTATGACTGTGTTTAATTGCTTATTCTGATTCATTTGAAATTTTGATGTCTGTGCTGTTTTTGAAGAAAGCCTTAAATATTAAATTTGTTTGCTGTTTTGACTTTTTATGAAAGTCAATATTATTTGTTGTTGTTTGAAGTGATGAAGCGATGATGATCAACCTTCTTAAATTACAGTGGGAATATTTTCAGAATAAATGCTATTACAACTATGAGACATTTGTAATTTTGTATTCTAGTAAAATGAGCAGATACTAAATATATAAATGAATAGATACTAACTGAATGCAAAGTACAATTTATCTCCTTGGATGGTAATATGCTAATGTTGATTGAACTTACACCTCATTAGGAGATTACAGATTTGGAAGGTTTAATCTGAGCAATAAGCATCATATTAAAGGTTTTAAACAGATCTAACATGTTTTATTACAATTGTTATATGCCATGCTTGAAGACATATGCTAGACTGCTAGAGCCGACAGGAACATTTCAAGATGACAAGAACAATTAATTTTTAAATAGTGTAAAATACTAAAATGTAAATGTACTTGATGTTCATTGTACAATCAGTGATTATATATTTGTAATTTTGCAAATGACTAAATGATATGTAAAATGTAAATGTTTTTGTTGTTCATTTTCAAAAATTGTTTATAAATTAATTGAATTGTGTATATTTTATTTTCAATTAAATAAAAAAATTGATTTTAAAATTTTTTGGTCATACGGGTCATGTCGGGTTAACCCGGACCCAAAGTGGGTCGGTTTCGGGTCCATCATAATGACCCGTTTTAAAAAACGGGTCGGGCTCGGGTTGACCCGTATGGAACCGGGTCAGTTTCGGGTTAAACCCAAACCTGACCCGTAACCCGGTTTTGATAGCCCTAACTAGCACCTCTTGAACTTCCTCCACCACCTGAAACCAATCCACCTAAAAACTAAGATAGGGAAACAAAAGACAAAGCTATCATTAGAATTGGGAAGGTATACTCCAGGCGTACAAGTTCAGATTGTGTTCCAAAGCAGATCCAAGAATCTGAACAATCTCTTGGAAATAAGGTAAGCTCACCACCCCCCTTATACCTTATAACCAACTCTATATCCTTCAACTTCTCATCCTCACATAAAAAATTCTTGGTTGCACTAGAAGATATTTATATTCCTAAAGATATTTTTGAGGTCTTATCTGATGAAAATTGGAAAAATGCCATGATTGATGAAATGCTGACCCTAGAAAAGAACAATACATGGGAGATCATCAATCTATCGATAGGGAAAAAATTGATCGGCTACAAATGAGTGTTCTTCGTAAAATACAAGCTGATGGCACACTAGCAAGATAGAAGGCAAAACTAGTGGCAAAAAATGGTACACTCAAACATATTGCATTGAATATCAAGAAACCTTTGCATCTATAGCCAAGATGAACACTGTTAAAATATTACTCTCACTAGTAGCCAAATATTACCGGCATCTGGAACAATTGGATGTGAAAAATGCATTCCTGCATGGAGATTTGGAAGAAGATATATTTATGGAAATACCACTAGGGTTTAAGGAAAAATCTGAAGGTAACAGAGTGCAAAATAAAAAAGGCTCTATATGGGCTCAAACAATCACCAAGGGTCTGGTTCGGAAGATTCTCAAAATTCATGCTTCTTAATATGTATAAACAAAGTCAAGGGGATCATACATTATTCTTTAAAATGTGGATGATATTATCTTGACTGGAAATAACAAAAAAGAGAAAATTAGTTTAAGGAAAAGTCTTACCAGGGAATTTGACATCAAAGAGCTTGGTAGATTAAATTATTTCTTCGGAATTGAAGTAGCCTACTCTAGCAAAGGAATATTCATTTCAAAACAAAAATACATTAACAATCTTCTAAAAGAAACTGATAAATTAGCTTGTAAACCAGCACCAATGAGCATATCCCACAATCCAGTCTAGCTTGACAGGACCAAGCACATGGAAGTGGATCAACATTTTATTAAAGAGAAATTAGACAATGGTCTAATTTGTATCTATCATGTACCATCAAAAGATCAACTCGTAGATATCCACACCAAAAGATTAGATAGCCTTTCTCAGAATGATTGACAAGATGGGAATGACAGATCTATACTCCCCAGCTTGAGGGGGGGTGTTAGATCTCAACCTCTCATAAACACGGCTCAAAGAAGGGATTTGTGGGAAGCCCGTATTAATCAAGTTGAACACCTTCCATAGATGGATAGCTTATTTAGGAAGAGTTATATTCCATTATTATGTAGTTATTTGTTTCCTTATTAAACATCTTGTATAGATTTATAAATAGAGATTGTAGTGTATAATAAAATTCAAGCCTTTTCCTCTAAAATCCTCGTTTATAACAATTATTAACAACAAATATTAAAGAATCTAGAAATCAAGTTAAGATCAAATATCCTATTGATAAGCATTTATAAACTCTTGACTTTCAAATTTTAATGTTGCATCTTAGCCTTGATATATCACATATGTTTTTGTTTAGGGTTTGTGCAACCTAAATGGCTAGATCAGTCTTCTTAGGTCTTTCAAGAATCTAATTTTCTAAAAAATAGAAAAAATCTAAAAAAGTCTCCATACTATTTGTGTGTAGCCAATTTAGTCCTAGAGTAGTATGTTACTCCAATTTAGTCACTCGGCTATACAAAATGATCACTCATGTTATAATTGTGAAATAAAATTGATCTCAATTTAATTCTTTGACTATGCAAAATTGATTCCAATTTAGTTCTAAAGGGATCATTTTTGATTAATTTGTTTAGTTGAGGGATTAAATTTGGGAAACATGATATTCTAAGAGTAAATCGGTCATATATGAATAATTGGGGGAATATTTTTGAAGTTTGTTCTATCTTAAGAAACATGTTTTCTCATAATAGATGGAGTAAAAGAGCTTTTTTTTTGCCTTTACTTTGGGACATCTATGGCCTAAGGTGCTGTTTGGTTCCCTGTATTTAGAATGTACTGTAAAGTAAATGCAAGGGTTTTGAATTTTTTTTGTTTGGTTTGTTGTAAAGTAAATGCAAGGGTTTTGAATTTTTTTTGTTTGGTTTGTTGTAAAGTAAATGCCAAGTAAATAAGCAAGTTATTTGAAACTCCTTGGACTGTGTGTTTGTGGTGTATTCCAAATTAGCTCGAATCGGGCGAGTTCCGAATACTGAGCACAAAAGACTTTGTAATGCAGGAACGAGGCGCGAAAGAGATTCTTCATATTTCACAAAACCTCATCTTTTTTGATCATTCTCTCACAAAATTCAGGGAAATGCAAGCTCTCTCCGTCGTTTTTCCTCACGAAATCCAGCTCTCATGAAATTCTGGTGCTTGCCGTGTTCTTCACGAAATTCAGTCTTCGGGTGCGTGCTCGCCGTTCTTTGTAATCGGGTGTGTTGCTTCCTCTATCACGAAATCCAACCGTAAATCAGTCAACGAAGTATGGTATTACCTTGCGAACCTATGGTAGTTTTATTCGTCATTTTTTTTTTGCAGAATATAGGCTAAACACTGCTTAAATAAGTTTTTGTTTCTTAACCTAGATTCTAAAACCCATTCATCTCTTACCCCAAATCCAAAATCTAGATACCCTAATTCATGGAGAAGAGAGAGAGAGAGTATTCAAAATACACTGCTTTTATTTTACATTGCATATATCTCACCAAACACAACAATTCCCTTGCATTTACTTTGAAGGCAACCAAACATCTCCAAAGTATTTTGAATACATTGCATTCTTTTTTTAGGCAACCAAATAGCCCCTAAGTCATCTCTTGAATTGTAATAAAGTGCAAAGGTTGATTTTCATACACTGTTGATTACGAAAACTTTTTTTCTCTTATTAGATATGCTATGTAAGCAGTTGTACTTTTCCTTGGAAGAAACAATGACATTTGAATTACCTTTTTCAAAGTTTCAATTTGAAAGTAACTTTATTTGGTTGGTTATAATCTAATTGCTCATTATGAGGTGTCCTTAAAAAATGATATGTATCTCTATCTTTTCTTTGCTACATAGGGGGCAGAAAACTCAGTTGAAAACTTGCTCTGCTCTATTATCGTCTATGCAAGTGGAACTGAAGTATACTTTGCATATTTTATTTGAATGTATATAATACTCATTGTATCCTACAACAGTGCTCTATTGTCACATTTGATTTGTACGAGGTTTAACACTTTGGTTTCATACACAAACTACTGGCAAACTTGCTCTATTGTATCCTATAACATTGCTCTATTGTCACACTTGATTTGTACGAGGTTTAGCACAGTCATGGAATATGCTTTGTACACAATCTACTGGAGAACTTGCTCCTCTATTATTGTCTATGCAAGCGGAGCATAAGTATACTTTGCATATTTTATTTGAACGTTTATATTACATTGTATCCTACAACACGACTCTATTGTCGCATTTGATTTGTAAGAGGTTTAACACATTCATGGACTATGTTTCGTACACATCTACCGGCAAACGTATAAATACTATCAATATTCAATAGCTTTATGTTTATTTGATTGCATCATAAATTTGTATTGCCTTGTAAAATTGATTTATTCTTTGGAGAGGCAATAGAAAAGATATCCTTTTTGCATTCTAACTCTTGATATGCAATAGTATTTTTCATGGGTATTTCAGAGACGTTGACAATCATGGTCATACGATATGTTGTATGACTATGATATTCATTTGAACTAGTTACACTTAGGGGTGGTTTGGCAGCAGGATTTATGTCGGATTTGAGTGAAATCTAGCCAAACGACCTAAAATAAAAAATCCAAATTTCACAGTAAATTAAAGCCATCATAAACGAAAAATTATCTCTTTTAGTGGTAAATCCCGGATTTTTTAATTCCTCTGATTTGGCGAATTTATGGAATTTGGCTGAAGAAGCACGCGAAAGGGAGAAAGTTACCTTCACAGTGAGTGAGCTCCTGTCGTTGCTTCCAATCAAAATGCTGTAACTTCCGATCCAACAAGAAGGGAACGACTTCGAGCAAAGAAGGGAACGACGTCGAGGAGCAAAGTCGAACAGCGACGAAGGAGCCGAAGAACAACAACAACGAAGAAATGCAGGGGAAAACCAAACTGGAGGGCTAGGCTATGTAAAAAGGAGAAAATCGTAGAAGAAATATTTAAAATGAGTAATATAATCTTAATAATTAATAGTCATTAATTATTTAGACATTAATTCATGTAAATTAATATTATTTTTTAACTTATTTTAATGGAAATTATTATATTTAATTAATTAACTAATTTATAATTAATGAAGATATTAGATTATGCTAATTATAATTTTATTTCAATTCGATAAGAAAATTAATTAGCTATAACTGAAACTAATTTTATTTAATTTATCTAAATAGAAAGGATGAGTTAATTAACTTAGTAAATTATTAATTAATAAATAATCGATTTGTTGATTAGATTATCTATGATTTAAAGTCTATTTTGGGGACTTTAGGTTTTACAACTATTTCACAATTACTTTCTTACAAATTTAGATAATTCTAAAAACTATTAATATTAATTAAATAGAAGATTATTTAAAATGAGTAAACTAATCTTAAATCTATGTTATTGTTGTATTTTTATCGAAAATTTGTTGTATTTTATTTGAACTTCTATTGCTATACTTAAATTATCCAAGAAATGCTTGTCAAACCTCTTAACCGCTTTAGATCCTAAATTGAATAACCAAATAGTCACATAGGATTTATCATAAATGTTACCAAACAGTCACATAGGATCCTAAATTCAATTTTGTGTTTTTTTTCCCTAATCCCAATAAGGATCATTATTCAGGCTTAATCAGACAATGAAAATATTGATCATGTAACAACGATTCCTGATTCTTGATATAGGATATAGAAATTTTAGCTAATGCATTGGATCTTATGTTTGTTTCCTGGCTACCTTCTCCAAGTTAAAATCTGGAGCTGCAGTCAAGGAATATTATTTCTTTTCTTATTGCCTTATTTATAAGATGCTTGATTTTGTCTGATTTTTCTGCGGCTTTGATTCTTTAACTCGAGAACATTTTTGTGTGCATTAATAATTCATGATGCGGATTTTTTTTTTCTCTTTTTCCTTTTTAAAATCATGTAAATGGACTAATATTTGTCAATGAAGTCCAGATATTAAATAGTCCTTATTTCAGTTACTTTTTTTGGCCCACATCTAGCAATCTTCCTCTATTTTCATCTCACTAAGTTTCATACATGACTGATCAAGCAAGTACTGTCACTTCATTAGAAAGCTGGCATCTACCTTGGGCTTTGTTTACTCAGTTATCACATGAATCTTGCAATGAGTTGATCGAAAAAATATGATAATATTATAATGGATATGTTGTAAATTAGGTAGGATTGAGTGAGTACTTGTAATATTAAAGATATTATAGCAGTAACATCAATTAAAGATATTATAGTAAAAACATAGGCTTTGATGATTTTAGAATATAGAACAAGTAGAAAACTTGTACCATCAGAGCATATGTGAAAAAATATAGGGATGACAATAGGTAGACAAGTTGAACTTGAGAAAGTTATGCATCCTTGGGGATTCTGCTGACAATGTTATTTTATTTATAAATTTTTGGGTATTATTTCATCTATTAAAGTTGAAATGCGTTGTTTTTTATGGGTAAGAAACACTATAAAGTTGCTGACATTGCTAGCATTCTTTTGGGGTTGATGCAGAGCTTATCATCAACATTCTATGGCAATGCTCCTTGCAAATTGGACATCTTTAGCGTTAATTAAAAAATTAGAAAATGCTTGCTAATTTCAATTTAAGCTCAACTAGACTTTCAGGGAGTTTAATCAAGCTGTTGATGCTCTTTTGAATTTGGGTAACTCTCTTAAATGTTGCAAAATCACTAAGGGTAATTAGACAAATGGTTGGAACTGATTGCTTTATACTATTCTTTTATTTTAGTATACACTTATTTAATCTTGCTTTGCCAGCTC
This sequence comes from Dendrobium catenatum, assembly GCF_001605985.2. Lineage (NCBI taxonomy): Eukaryota > Viridiplantae > Streptophyta > Magnoliopsida > Asparagales > Orchidaceae > Dendrobium > Dendrobium catenatum. The sequence continues at coordinate 206,714 of NW_021319432.1, forward strand.
TTTGGCCATTTTCTTGGTAGCAATATGAATCTTTTGAATTAGATTTGTTGCTTCCTTTATTTGCCGTTGCACTGGTATGGGATTAACTGCTTTTAGTTGCCTTCTCTCTAGGCATTAAATGGTGGATTGTTTGGCTATTAAACATTACTTACCAGAAGCACTATTGCAATTGGAATTTTAGTGTCCCTTTCTTTTTAACATTCATAATCGTAACTATTCTAATCATTTGCTTGGCATGGGTTACAATGTTCTAATTATTTTTTATAGGAACTGCTAGCACCATCTCTCAGGGGTGTGATCCTAAGAAAAAAAAATGATCAAACTTGTAATGGATTTGAATCAAAATTAGTTAAAAGTCGAGTTAACTCGAAATTATTTGATTCGGGACTGGCTTAAAATAGATTCTGAGCTCACTTAAAATTAATCTTTTTTATTAATTTATACCCAAATATAAATATTATATCATATATTATCAACGTTTAAAATTGCGCAATAAAAGGCGCGCCTTGAGGCGCGCCTCAGCGCAATTTCGTCCATTTAAGCCTCAAAGCCTACACAATAAGTTTAGTTTATGAGGCTTACGCCTCAAGTTTACTGAGGCGCGCCATAAGGCGCGCCTCGCCTCATATATTTAAGGCGTCGCCTTTTTAAAAATTAAAGATCTTCTGATTTTATGCTTATTCTATGTGTATGCATGGCTTCTCGAAACTTTTTAAATGTTTGATACTGTGATGCCATCGTGTTTTCTCTGTATTCAGGGTTTATGATAAATTTATGTTGAAATTTGAAACATAAAACCTAACCAAATTTTAAACATCGAGTAAATATGCGTAGTCTGTGCGTACGCAATGCGTCTTTTGTGCGTAATCTATGCGTACACGTTGCTTACTCCGTGCTTATATTGTGCGTACTTTATGCGTGCGTATAATGTACTGTATGTTTCCTACACTGTGCGTGTGATGTGCGAAATATATGTGTATGTTATGCGTACACTGTGCGTGACCATTGCTTATATTCTACGTATGTTGTGCATTTTTTGTGCGTATCTCATTTACTTATTTTAAATTTATCATTTTTTACAATTTTCAGATATATGTTCGTCCAATTACCTATAGATGCTATGTTTCTTCGTTTCGAACAATCTGTGATAACTTTGCTCAGCAAATTACTCCTGAAGTCAAGGACACATTGAAACATTTAAAGGTGATACAGTTTTTGGAATTTCCTGGGTTTGAGCAAAATGTCCCTCTTATTTATGAGCTGATCTCAAGGTGGGACATTTCAAAACAATGCTTTGTTATAAAAGGTCAACCCATATATCCACCCATCAAAACAACCCCCCCAATCTCTCCATCATACCCCACCTCCTCAGCAAGACCCCCACCAATCTCCTCAGCAACCACACTTAAGATTTTCTCCTGAAGCACTTCAGTCTCTACAAGAAACAATAATGAAATCATGCCAAGAAACATGTACAAAACTTTTTCGAGAATTTGAAGACAGGCTGAGCACAAAGTTTGAAGATCTTACTGAGAGAGTTGGAGTTATTGAGGTCAAGCTCAATAATTACATTGATCAGAGCAAAGTAGTTCCTCAGAAAAGATCTGTTAGCTACTCTTCATCTTCCAATAAGAGACAAATCAGATATCCCTCCCCATAGCCCCAATGAACCAAATGAGCCAATCCCACCAAAAGATCCTACCCCACCAAATGAGCCAATCCCACCAAAAGATCCAATCCCAACAAATGAGCCAGTCCCAGCAGAAATGCAACTTATTTCATATACAAATCCAAATGAACCAATACCAGTAGATAACATTTAAATAAAACCTGTAACTTATGTTTATGCAGATGAAATAGAAAATTATAAAGGTCTTCTGTGTTTGACTTCTGAGAAGAAAAATTTTGTGCTAGAATGTTTGTAGACATAAATGATTTATATATGAACAAAGTACTATGATTTGGTGGCTTTTTGATTTTAAAAGATATTATTACTTGACAATCTATAATGCTGATAGTGGGAAATTAAATGGGTGTTCGTTTATTTTCTGTCAAGCTCTAGAGCCGGGTTTTGATAAAAGTGGTATCAAAGACAAAAGTTAGTTAAAAAATAATAATAATGTTAAAATTGTTATTCGGATGATTAATGAGTTGTCATTAGATAATTAGAAGATTTGGTAGGTATACAAAAGTATAATAAGCTTTAATTAATTTAATAACTTTTATATCACAGGCTTATGGATTTCAATTAGGACAGTACTGATGGGAATGGCATGGAAGTGAGGTTTAATTAATCACAAGTTTTGGGGTTATAAGGAGTAAATAATGACTGAGTCCAGCCATAATAGTGTCATTATAGATATTTTTATCCATTTGATAACCACAGTAGCACAAATAATTCAGGATTCCTAATCCCAGCCTAGCTGAAGTGGAGTTACAATAGATAAATACTTCAAGTTATTTTAAGAAATGAGGCTTCCCTCTTTTTTAGAATCGTAGAACTAATTGAAGCTAAGAACTGGTTGATGCTGATTATGAATATTATTGATAAAATGTTCTCCCCTCAAGAGAGGAGTTGCACTTTCTACTGCTTTTGAGGGTAAAACAGATAGATACTGGCAGGAGTAATTGCAAGGTAAATTTGGTGGTCAACTCATGTACTTGATTATGTAGGAGTATTGTGTGGAGTTTATTTTGAGTGATTTGTGTCTTCTTCTGCAAGATGGCAATGCAAGACAAACTCATTAAATTGTTGCAGAGAGATTGATTTATTATATGCATTATAAATTATCATACTTTTGAGATAAGCACAGCTAATTCCAAACACAAGAGAAGTGACATTGCTTTTTATCTGGGCTAATGGATCTGATCAAGCAACTTTTAGTTTTATTGGAATTTGTTGATTATTCTGTATTCTTGAAAAGAGCTAGAAGGGTGGAGGTGAATATTTATTTAAGCTCCCAAAAATGTAGAGATTTTAAGGAAAAAAGAATGCGGAAGAATAAAAAAGTGTGTAGGTCTCATAATTTAAAAACTCTAGTTGAAAAAAAAAAAAATCTATCAAGCAGTAGTGGGAGTGATGTTTATATCAAGAACTGTGAAAAATGTTGGAGAGCACGTATGAGAACGTTTTCTTGGGATTAGCACTTGTTTTGGTGTCATCAGTTTGAACATATGGTGAAGAATTATTTTACTCATATACAAAAGCCTTTTACAGAAGTAACAGTAAGTGTTGCACGATCTCAAAAAAAATTTGCCTAAAGAAAATAATAGAATCAACTATGTTAGTTCGAAGTCAGAATCATACTCGACATATTATTCAACATCGGGGGTTGCTTTATCATTATAAGAATCGAAAGAATTGTTTAACATCATCACAATTATAATTTTTGTTTACAATTGACTTATGAAAAGTTTAGTTGACAGAAGAGTATCTTTCATTTTTTCTGAAGTCATTACATCTATAATTTTTATTCAAAATAAGTCTGCCAGAATTTTATTTGACACTTGAGCATCAAATTCTTTCAAGTTTGAGGATTTTATTAAATCTATTAGTTTATATATTTCTATGCATCCGACTTTATCGATTGTTATACCAAATGGAACCCAAATTGATATAAAAAGAAAATGTTTGACAAATTTAGAAAGTTGCATGAATATTTCTGAGGCAGCTATGATTTAATTGTCAATATTCGAATTTGAAGTAATACTAGGGATTGATAGAATGTTTTGACACTATATATAGATTGGTATAAAAAATGGTCAAGTTCAATTATCTTGGAGAGCGAGAATTCAAATTTTTTGGGGATCAAGGGTTAATATCAAATGTCAATATCATCTTTGAAAGTTTTCATATTTTTGAATTATGATAATCAATATTTCTTTTCTCAAATAATGGACATAAAAAGAAGTGAAGGATATACTAGTGGTGAGATTACCCAGAAGTCTTTATAGATGTTTATCTGAACTTCCTTAGTGAGATACTGAGATATGTGTTACAATTGATTTATTACCAAACTCAAACGCCGGCAAGGACACCATATAAAGTGGCAATTAAAAAAATTTAGGAGTTAAAAAGTCAGCTATAGGAATTGTTGGCAAAATATTTTATTAGATTTATTTCTCCATAAGGAGCTCCAGTGTTTTGTTTTTGTAAAGAAAAATGATGAAAATTTCAGTATATGTGCTGACGATACAGAATTGGATTGGATAAGCTCATCATTAAGAATATATATCCTTTGTCAGTGATTAATGGTTTGTTTGGCTAAATTGAAGGAGCTTCTATTTTCTTTAAAATTGACTTGCGATTATCACTAGTTACATATGAAAAATGAAGATATAGTAAAAGTAACCTTTATAACAACATATGCTCACTATGAATTCATGTATTTTGGATTGACAAATACTCCAGTTATGTTTATGGGCCTGATGAGCAAAATTTTTAAACTATTTTTGATATATTTGTGATATATTCATCAATAATATTTTTGTTTATTCGAGGGATGAAATCGTTTATGTCAGTTATCTTCATAAAATATCACAAGCACTAAAAGGGAATTGAGTTATATGCAAAATTTTCTATATGTGAATTTTGGCTAAACAGTTTTGCCTTTTTGGACATGTGATTAGTACCAAGGGCATAATTTTAGATTTAAATAAAATTCAAGTTATATTAGATTAGACAAGGCCGACCAATATTATAGAAGTAAGAAGTTTTATAGGCCTTACGATCAATTAAAGAAGGTTTGTTGAGGAATGTTCTTAGATTGTCATGATTAACTCAAATGCAGTTAAATTTATAATAATAATAATAATAATAATAATAATAATAATAATAATAATAATAATAATAATAATAATAATAATAATATTGAAGAAGCTTCAGCAGGTTGAAGAATTGCTTAAAGATTATACCAGTGCTAATTATTCCTTTAGATAAAGAAGGATTTCAAATATATAATGACTACTTATTAGGGGTATTGGTGTGTCCATGGTTTAAAATTGCGCAATATGAGGCTCGCCTTGAGGCCCGCCTTTGCGCAATTCCAGTAAAAAACGCCTCGATGCTTATGCCTCTAATTTTTTTAATGAGACTTGCGCCTCAACTTGGTTGAGGCCCGCCTTGAGACCCGCCTCGCCTCACTGGCATGAGGCTTACGCCTCACGCTATATATATTAAAACTTACATAAATCTTGAAGTAAATGCCCGACATTGGACTCTATAGGAGAGGAGGAAGGGGAGAGAGCAATTCATCATAATGATGATTCAAATGAAGAACCCCTTAGTGATGATAGTGCTGATGACTTATGAGTTCTTATGTGATATGTCATTGCTATTTATTTTTGGAAATTTGAATTATATGTTAATGAAAAGAATACTGGGATTTGAGAAAGATAGAATTTTGATTTGAACTATATTTCATGTTGTCTTATTATTTGGATATTTTGATTTCACATCATATCTTATGATTTTTTATATTTTATATTATTCACTCATTAGTTTATAAAAAATTTATCATTTTATGTTTACGCAATCTTTTGATTTTGAGGCTTACGCCTCAAAACGCTTTGAGGCTTACGCCTCGCCTCACGAATGAAAAACGCGTCAATACCCGAATACGCAATTTTAAACATTGTATATTATAGGTATAATATGTCATATGCATTGTATATTTTATGTGAATTGTCTTTTTCAATTTCTATTTTGAGTTACTATCTATATCAAGTGAGTTGGGACAAGTTAGAAATCAACCCGAATTTGAGTCAAGAATAGTGCTTTAAATTGAGTTAAATTTATTTTGAATGGAGTTAAGTTGCAAGTGACTTTCGACTCGAGAGCTTTTTTTAACAACCCTAGCTTGTGGGGATTATGTGTAGCTCTTATGCACTGAATTATAATATTTCTTTCTCTTCCCTTTATTCTTCAGGACACTCCAAATAATCAGGACAAAGCAGCATAATCGTGACTGCTGCACTTCAATCATGTGATGCATTGAATTGGCTGTCCCAAAATTCCTGAGTCCAAGAGTTTTAGGTACCCTACTGCCCTCTTGAGGCTGATCTGTATTCTGATCTTGTTAGGTTTTTGTTGAAATTATGATCCTCATTCTTGACTTTTAGCTCTTACATTTATTAATTGTAATTGAATGCAGCATGGGGAAATTCTTTATATAAAGTCATGAACATTTACTCTTATAGATAGATCATGTATAAAGTGTTCACTGTCCTCTCCTTACTTCCTTCAGGATAAAGAGCTTTTGTTTGGTCGTTTTCTTCAATCAGAGGAATGAAAGCTCTCGAGGCAGCCAAGCTGTGGAGTTGCTTCTCTCTCTCTCTCTATCTCTTTTGGAAGAACGGAGTCTTAAAGGAAAAGGAGAGAAAGTCTTTGGCATATTTTAAAGGAGAAAGCAGTACTAAACTTTGCCCAACTTTATTGGGAAGGGGAGTCTCTCTTTAGTATATTTTCACTAAGATAGGCAATAAGCTTTGAATACTAATCAAAGCCAAATTTCCAGGCCAAAAGTGCTATATGCTGCAAGAAGGGGAAAGATGCGGCAACCATCTAGAAATGGGCAAAGCGAACTCTTTACCAATTTCTGCTGTGAAGGTAATAGCAATGATTTCGGCTCTCAGTAGGAATTTCTTTTCTTCTGTTTGCACCAAGATAGTCTGTTGATGCAGTTATGTGCTCTCTGCCCTTTTTATCCTCTTATAAGCAAAACTTCATCATACAAATGATTACCAATTTCCATTCAATTCCTGTTTCTGTTGTATCCCTGTAACTTCCAATGGTAATTTTTTGCCATTCCCATATTCTCTCTCTCTCTCTCTCTCTCTCTCTCTCTCTCTCTCTAAAATCCTGCAGCTTGTCTGTGTTTAGGCTTTGTTTAGTAAATATTTATCAGTCTTGTTTCTCAACAACCTAACATAACATATTGTTTATGAAAAAAGCCATATTTGTACGCGCATGACTGCACAATAATGTGTAAAAAACTTACAAAGTATGTTATTCATCTTTGGGAGAGTAACATGTTGTAATTTTTATGGAACAACACAATACATCATAGGATTGACGAATGACATTTATATGAATGACAGCACATCTTTTGGTTATATTATCTAGGGGTGTAAGTGAGTTGCACAGACTCGTAAAATGGCTTGGGCTTGACTTGCTAAATAACTTGAGTTGAGCTCGTTGGGTTAACAAGCTAAGCTTGAGTTAGCGCTCTCTCAACTTGTTTGATCGTGAGTTGGTTCGTTTAAAATATTAATATAAAATAAACTCAAAATATGAAAAAAGTAATACCTTTATTATAAAATTGCTAAAAATATATAAAATTTATGCCTTCTTAATTCATATGATGTTTTATTATTCCTTGTTTAATTCACCATTCTGTTTATCAAGTTTTATAATATTTTCTTGAACTCGATGATTTTTTTTTTATAATAAATGAGCAACTTATAGAATTAATCTTGAGCTAGAAGTTGATTAATTAATTAAGTTCAAGTAGTTTGAGCTCAATTCGATTTGTTTACACCTTTACTCTTATTTATTTGCTATATTTTAAATGGTTATAGGTATTTAGGGTAATTATAAAATTTGTTCTAGGTTTTTGCATAAAATATATTTAAGAATGCAAAATTGAGGATTAGCTATATAATTTTTTGAAGATAACACTTGGATGATGATGTATTGAGATGAAAAGTGAGCTTATAGCTGAGAGGCATGACATCGATTGATTAGAAATATATGCTTAATTATGTCTTTTCAGGTATTTAGTATATAGTTAGTGGGTTATAGCTGAAATATTCCCACCTTGTGGGCCCATAAAAGAGCTTGCCTAAAGTTCAAGAAATTCAGCTTCACAAAGGACTTAGTAAGGAGTCGCCTACCACATAGTTTGAAATCCTTGTAGGTCATCTAGCTCACCCCTCAACCTTTCTAAAGAACTCATTTATCAATGCTTCTTGCCATCCATCATGACGAAGGTTTTGTTGATCTTACTCATCACTTCAAGTGTAGGGCAAGCACTTAGAAAACTCCCTAACTCAAACCCACTCGCGTCTCTTTGCAAGGCGACATAGGGCTCTAACGCAGGTCACAACTTATCTCAAGGTGTTAGTCAATCTCACATCTCTCCATCAAGGACTCGCAAATGAACTCACTTGTTCTTACTCATCCACAGTTACTCAACATTATTGAGCTCGCCTAGAAGCATTCAAGCAATGTTCTAGAAAGACGATTCCCCCATCTAACCAAACAAATTGTAACACATATGTAAAGCAGGCTGTAGAGTCATTAAGTCATTTATTTTTTATTCATTTAGTGATGTAGCATTTTCTGTAGCTCTCAGATCCCTATAGATAAAGGGTGAAGATGACAATTTTAGATCATTTTTGCATCTTTATCTCTTGGCACTTAACTACATATGCACCCACAAATAACTTGATCCAACATCCTCAAAGGTGTAGTGAGTGTAGATTGATGCTAATAACTAGAAGATAAGCCCAACTTGAAGTGCAAAACATCTTTTAAACCTAAGTGAATATGGAGAACCCTAGTAACATTACTTGCCAAAACCTTTTGAAGATGGAGGAAAGTTGGAGAAAAATGATCCAATATGCCTTGGGAGGGCTATGAAGGCATTCAAAAAGGGAGAGTATCCTTGAATGATTATTTGACTGGATAACTCACCGCAGGAGGTCAGATAATAGAGCACTAACATCAATATATGTCCATGATCTCGCTCACTCAGTGACAAATGATGAAGAATAGAACCCACCATTTAAGTGAGTAAGAAATGCTAAACCATAACAAATCAATGTCTCCTCTAGGGAGGTAGCAGAGGCTAGGTTGCCTCCCAAGTTCAAGATGTCACATTTGGAGTCCTATAAGGGAAGAATTTATCCTATGGACCATGTTGCCTCTTTTGAGTCAATGATCTCTCTATTGGATATTGATAATTCTCCAAAGTGTGATGTATTCTTCACGTCACTCATGAAGTTTTCATTGAGGTGATTCACTCGCCTATCGTTGGGAGTCATCACCTTCTTTAAAGAATTCAAGAGAATTTTTGAGTTACAATTTTCCGGTGTCCAAAAAGCTCAAAAGAATTCACAAGCTCTCCTTAAGATGAGATAAGAATCAAGAAAGTCACTGAGAAATTTCATTATAAAATTCTAAAGGGAGATATTAGAAGTAAATGATTTGGAATCTATAGTTTCCCATACTGCCTTAATATAAGGATTAAGGGAAGATTCTTTTTACTATGCACTCGATTTGCATCAATTGAGAGCGTTTGATAAATTGTTGAAGCTCGCTAACAATCTTATCAATGTTAAAGAATATAATAGAGTGGTTGGGTCCACCACATTCACTAACCTTTTTGAACTTGCCATGAGAAGAGATTGACAATAAGAGTGAGATTGAGAAAGAATTCGCCATATGGAGTGTAAAGAAAGAAGATCCAATACATGAAAAGATTGTTGTCACTTGAAACATAAGAGAGGGCTGTCAGCACTGACTGCGGAGGATCTTCCCATGCCACTCATCCTTACTATAAGGAAGTCGCACATCTACTCCCGCTCGTCTAACTTATACTCCATCATAGGTATTAATTCCAGAGTTACTTGAGACCATTTTAAATAAGACATTCTTTAAGCATCAAACATTTATGATGGTAGGTACATAATTAGGACACCTCCAGATACAGTCCCTCACATGAAAATCGTGGTTACGACAAAGGGGAGCACTGCCACCTTTGAGGACTAGTTGGAGACTCATCAAGGGAAACAAGTTAAAGAAGTTTGTACTTGTTGATTATTGTTAGTGCTCAAGAAAGGCCCCATGAAGGGAAATGAAAATTAGCTCATCTTAGCTCATACCATCCTTATTATTAGTGTGATGCTCGTCATTATGGGGGGAGAACAAACTATCTCCCTGACTATTGTTAAAAGAATGAAGGTTAGAGATGCGAACTCAGTGTCTACCTCATGAGCTCTAGTAGTGCACGTCACCTCAATCACTTTTGGAGAAGTAGATATGTTTGGATGATGGAACCCCTACAATGATGTTATGGTTATCATAGCCTTGTTCACCAATTACACAATAAGTAGTAATTTGATTAACATAGTGAGTTTCATTAATATTATCGTGAAATGTGTGTTTAAGAAAATGAATATCTTTGCTTCCCAACTCACACTTAATGAAGGTCCCTTATATGATATCTCTGGAGAGCATAGGGAAACAAAAGGAATACTCACCCTTCCAATCACCTAGGTGAGGGTGACTAGAAATATATTACAATTGTAGATTTCATTGTTCAGATGCCTCAACCACATACAATACCATCTTTGGCATGCCTTTGCTAAACACTTTTAAGGGCTATAATTTTAACCTACCATGTTGTTTTCAAATTCCCTACTAGGGAAATTATAATTATATAGTCACATCCATGTTATTTATGGGTAGTAAGGAAGGTGGCAACTTAAAAAGAAGTCCTCTAACTTGATGTGGAGAGAGGTCCAGTGTTGGAGACCATGAAATTAGTTGAAAAAATTACAACTATGGAGTGCGAGTTAGAAAGAACCCTGAGAATAAATATCTCCTTCAGTGATGAATATAGAGGTGAGCTCACACAAGCTCTCAAGGAAGATCTAGATGTTTTTGCTAGGACAATAATGGAGATGCCAGACATTAATGAAGATGACACATACCATAAGTTAAATGTAAGAAAGGATGCAATGCCCAAAAAATAAAATAAAAATTGAAAGACAATAATGAAACTCGCCGATCCTATCAAGCAGAAGGTATAAACATTAGTTGAGGCCGACTTCATCAAGGAAATGCAAAACTTAAATTGGATCTCATATGTGGTGATTGTGTAGAAGATAACTAGCAATTGGAGGATGTGTGTGGACTTCACTAAAACTCAACATGCCCAAAAGATGGTTATCAACTACCCTTTCACTAGTTGACTCAACAGTGGGGTACTTACTCAGTGATATGCTTCCTAAATGCTTTCTCTAGCTACTGCAAAATAAAAACACGTCTAAGAAACTATGATAAAATTGCCATCATTGTTGAAGAAGGTTTATATTGCTATAAGGTCATGCCTTTTGGCTTGAGGAATGCAGGGGCAACCTATCAGAGGATGATGGATAAAATGATTAAGAGCTAGAAGGGGAGGATTATTAAAGTGTATTTGGATGACTTGTTGGTGAAGCGCAAGTCAACCAAGCAATATATTAAAGATTTGAAGGAGACATTTTCCACTCTTAATAGGTACGACATGTGCTTCAACCCTCTAAAATGCATTTTTGGTGCATGTTCAAAGATGTTTCTATGTTTCTTTCTCACCTCTGAAGGCATCAAGGTGAATCTTGACAATATAAAAGCAATTATGGATATGCCATCACCAAGGACTAAAAAAAAAAAGGTGAAACGACTCACTAAGTGAGTCGTTGGGCTAAACATCTTCATCTATAGGTTGGGTTAGAGCTACTTGCTATTTTTTGTGCTTAGAAATGCCAAGAAGTTGTCTTGGAGCAAGGATTGTGAGGTCGCCTTCCAATAAATGAAGCTTCTTCTTTCCTTGCCACCTTTACTCCAAAATTCTATATCGGGTGAGGACTTGTTGTTATACGTGGGAGTGGGTGAGGATGCTATCAGTTCTATTCTCATTAGGGAGGAATAGAAGAAGCATTGCCCATTTGTACTATGCAAGTAAAACCTTACCATGTAGTGATGAAGTTATTTGTTGAGCAAATTATTATTATAATTAAAGGGTTTGAGCTTATTATTATCATGTGAAGATGATACTCTAAAGTTAGGCTTGTGTGATCTTCATTGATTAGAGATACTCTAAAGTTAGGCTTGTGTGATCTTCATTGATTAGATTATATTATCCTTAATTGAGGGATTAGTATCTAGATTGGTAAGCATTAGAGAGCAAAGTTCCATTATTATGTTTATTATGTCTATCAACTATTAGATGAGCTCTTGTAGAATGATGGGAATGCTTACTTTAAATGACACCAAATTATTGCATGCCAAAATATTCACAATAATAAAGTAAGTGATTAATGTCTTAGCTTTATGCAAATATTCATCATATAAATAGATAAAAAAAATTTATAGAAGATATTAGAATTTTAATGTGAAAAATGTAGATGCAAAAAAAAAAATCTCAAGGTCTTGCCTTTTTCTCACTCTTACTCCATTGTAAATTATTTAACCATATATAATGAGCTCAAGAACCTAGCAATTAATCAAATCCTACAAGCGAACTTAAAGTATGAAAAATGAGCAACATGCATAACAACAGTCAAATCATAGTAGTAATATTTATATGGTCATAAATCTATGCAAAAATAGTAAAACTCACATATAGTGAGCAGAAATAATAAAGTCTATAGATTATAAAATAATACAATGGGTAAATTAGTAAATCAATATAGGTGTTAGATTAATAAACAAGTCAATGAATTAGTACTATAAATCAGGGAAAAAAATATAATTAGTAAAAGCAAAGCCTTAATAAAAATTGTCAGAATCACATCAATACAGTAAAACCCTAGAATAGTCTATGCTTGCTATATAATATGTCATATGCTTAGTATGTTACATACTTAGTATCAGTAGTATCAAATAGTATCGGTGTCCGTATCAATAACTGTAAAATCAGTGGTAGGAGCAGTAAAACAATATAGTGATAATAAATCATTACATTAATAAGAATAATGTCTCAATAATATGTATTTCGATAGTCACACTAAACAAGAAGTTTTAGTTTAATTAATATTTTTTTAGTATCTTGTCAGTATCAATTTACTATTGACTCAGTAAATAGAGTCGTCACTCTTTACCCGTTGGCACAATGATCATCTCATTATAACTCCTAATTAGTGAAACATGTGAATAAGTAGAAGATAACACCAAACCACAGTATTTAAAAGAAATCCCATCAACTCATCATCCCATATAAGTCAATCAATCTCCAACCAACATGAATGCATAACTAGTCTTAACTAATTTTTTCCCTACACATATATGATTATCATAACACTATAACAGTAATAGCGACTAACTATTACTCAATCATATACCCACATTCATTTCCAATGCATTATAGTAAATAAAATATAATTGAGCTTAACTTAAAAAGTGTCAAAATGTCCTAATAATGAACAATAGAAAATTATACTAAAAAGAAATTCACATTTTCAAAAATTAATTAAATTATCATAGATCATATATAAAAGCATTCTAAAGCTTTAATAGAGCTAAAAAACGATTTTTAGATGTCAAAATAATTTTTTGAATTGATAAAAAATCATTTCTTTTTCAAAATCACTTAATAAAAAATCTCAAATAAATATTTAAAATATCCAGAATTATTTTACTAATTCATTTTAATGTTGCTTTGCCTTTTCATCAATATATTATTACTGAATCTTTGAATCAGGACAAAAGAGAAACTATGGGTTTATCTTTATTATTTCTATGAGTGAATGAGAATAAGTAGTACAATTTAACATGGTAGATAATTATTTTACTCATTCAATAAGTCTACCGAGGCCATGTTTTACTTAAAAATGTTCATAATCTCAAATCTAGTGATCTTGAGTTTGTTGGATTCAAGTGCTTTATTTTACTCATCATGATATTTGATTTGTTTCATCATTCAATTAATGCATTGAGGTTGTTAATTACATTTCAAGTGCTTTATTTAGGCTCAGTTGGAGTTAGATTAGATTATTTTTAGTGTTATTTGGTGTGTCTAATCAAGATAAATAGTTGGACTATAAATTACTGAGCTCTGTATGAGCTCGGTACTCCACAGTACCGAGTAGTATTGAGCTCGGTACTGCTCAGTACCGAGCTCAATATTCGAACTCAGTACTTCACAGTACCGAGTTTAGTATTACTTGGTACTGTGAAGTACCGAACGGTAACCTGTGTCCGTTGTCCGAACCCAATAATCTCTCCTAGCTAGGCCCATCTATCACCTCTCATGATCCATCCATTTTCATGCTGATGCCCATTAATTCTTATATTTACATTCTTTATAATAAATTAATGTAATTTCTTATAATCACACTCTTGATTCTTGATTTTTCCTTAAAATTGTACGCTTTAGTTATCTTAATTGGCTTAATAATTATTAAGTATAATTATAATCTCCGAAAGATTGTTTTGATGCATGTAATTATGCATGAGCTTGTTATAATTATTAGCTGAGTTTCTCTTAATTTGTTTTGATAAACTTTGTTGTAGCAATTTAAACTGCTTCAAAGCAATATAAGGAACGTTTTGAATGACAAATAAAAACCATATTAGCAGCCTTTGAAATGACAACTAAGGCTTCATTTATGACAACTTTCTTATTGCTTTTTTTAAAGTAACTATTTATTATAAAAATTTCTTGAACTAAATTTTTTATTACTAGAAAGCTGTTTTAGAAAGCAGTAAGAAAATTCTCCCAAATGAAGCGGGATCAGTTTTCTTATTGTTTTCTACAATAGATTTTTAGTACAAAAATTGCTTAAAAACAACGAAAAAATAGTGACCAAAAGTTGTCCTAAATGAAATCTAAAGACCTGCATAGCAACTAGCATTTAAAATAATTAGTAGTGATTTTAACGACTACAAATTTGGGCAGATCTGAATAAATATACATTAGAGCTTGAAATAAAATAATATAAGCTTGTAATTAATGATTTTAATTAGAATGTAAAGTTTTATTAAGGTTCTAACATGTTTGCTTGAGGTTGGAACATAATTCAAAATGATTCAAAATCACTTAAATATAATGTTGTTATATCTAATGCTGAATATAATAGAGTGTCCACCATACCCTTCATCTATAACAATCAATGACTAAAATTTACTAGTTTGTGCCTAAAAAAATTACAACTCATGAGCAATAAAAGTTGTTCAATGTTGGATCCTTAGCCCTTTGAAGAAAATAAAAATTTTAAACTATTTAATTATATTTTAGTCATCACACTCTTAGCTCTATATATGGCTTGAGCAATGTAATGCCTCTATGCAATTATGATTAGATTTAACATCTACATACATATTAAAATAGTTTAAATGAATCAATTTCATACAAGATAATATGGACGATTTAATGGTTCAAACAATTGCTTAATATGATTCGAAAAAGGTTTAACCAATGTTCATTAAAAAAAAAAAAAAAAAAACCAATGTTCAGGCATAGTTCAAACATGATTTTACTACTGTTGTAACATTTTTTTGGATAAAACCGGCCGAGGGGCCTAGACGTTGATATAATAAAAGGTTACAAGGTCCAAAAGGGGACCTCGAGCCACTACTGCTCAAAGAGCTACAAACAAAGCGAAAAATAAGAAATCTAATAGCTTAAGGTCCTTACTAAATTACAATGAAAAATAGAAAGAAAATAACAAGATAGAGCAAAAGGCACCAGCGATGAGAGCCATCCTACATATAGTAAGAAAAACTAATAATAGAATAGAACAACCCCAACCAAACAAAAGGGACTAACCAATAGAAGAATACAAATGAGTACTCCAGCCAACAAAAATCTTAAAACCTTTTTTGTTTTGTTTTTCTTATCTTTCTTGCCATTAAACATAGCAAATCCTATATTATTCACTTGCACAATGTTTAAATTACTATCTTCCATCAAAATATTAGAGATACCATCATTATTCCTCCCATCACCCCAGTGATCACCAAATTGAGACAAAATCTAATCATAGTGATCAATGGGATTTATAGGGTTCAAGTTCAACAAATGCTTCCCACAATCCAGATGAATAACCACTTTATAAGAGATAGGGGAAACTGATAATCTAATTATAGGCACCTTGTTCGAGACATCCAAACATACTAATAGTAGGAGCATTCACAGAGGCTCACCAATATCACCAGAGGTCACATTCAACAAATTAGCATGAAGCTGATATTCCACAGTATCCTTATTAGGGGATAAAGCTAATTGATTCTCACAACAACTAGTATAAGGATCTAGGTTTTTCATAGAATTAATCTTACCCTCATTAACCACGTATGTGGAGAAGAAAAAATTCCATGAGTGTCAATATTATTATTAACATTATTATTTTCCTGAATAAGTATAGTAGATGTAGCATTAACAATAGGATAATTAGTCAATGAATCCCTACTTAAATGAGGTTAAGGATGATACACTAATTTTTCATGTGTCCCAATGACTTGCAATGATCACAATAATGAGGAAGCTCCTTCTCTACATGTTGAATATAATCAAAATTTTTATGACCCAACCAGATTGAAACTAGATATCACTTAGTTATGTCTAACACGACCAAACACCCGAGCGAACGAGGGATGAGACCCAATGGAAGCAGCGCTATCAGTCCATATAAGGAACCCAAACCGTGTAGTATATGAGAAGAGAAAAAATGGGGCTTAAGGTTAGGGAAAGAAATCCTAATAGGGATAATGGGGCAATCCACTGTAATGTCAAAAAATGGAGACCATTTTGTTGGCTTCATATAACAATTGAAAACAAAGTAAGATCTATGGGGAAAAACTCTATTGTAATTCATATCATTATTAAGTTTGATCAAAACATGCTTAGCATCCAGGAGGGTGACCGAAATCTCACTGCTTAGTTTAAGGTTGAAGAAAATTTTTTGAATCACATCAACAGGAGGACTGTGATTGGAAAAATTATCGACCAAAGTGAATTTGAAAGGGGTAGTAAGAGTAAGAACCTCTACATCCGAAATCCATAGAGTCGACAACCCCATATAGGTTGTGGCTTTGGGATCAGGAAAGGCATTCGCAGAGGAGGCGCTTGAAAGGGTGTCAACAAATGAGTGAAAGGAATTTTTGCCACTTAGAAAGCTAGGATCTCCCATGTGAACATGGTTAATCACCATCCGAGAAGGAAGATCCGTCGAAGGTACGTAGAAAAACCATGAAGAAACATAAAAGGGCAATGAGAAGATCGAAGCCAGAACAATAATCGGGGGAGGTAAGTAGATGCGGCTAGGGTGAAGCCCTAGCTACGTAGCGAGACGTGATTAAGATTGATATTGCTGTAACATGTAATATAAGGTTTAATGCGGTTTCAGGTTAAGTGTGTAAATAGTATTAAAAAAGATTCAAAAATTCTATTTTAAATTTGTACCTCATTTGAATATTTTCAAACATAGTTTTCATATACTAATTGAACTCTATATCCAAAATAGAAGTCCAAATGTTATTTGAATAAGAATTTGACATTGCATATATAGCTCAGACCTTATTCGTTTCTAGACATAGGGTTTTTTATCTCCCTCCTTTTATCATCTAAAACTTCGAATGATGAATGCATTCAAATCAAAACAACTAAGAATACAACACCAATAATGTTAAACAATTAAAGAAAAAGAGAAATTCGACTAGCTTTCTTGCCCAAAGGTTCATGTAAGTCATACCAATGAGGTTTTTGAATTATATTATTATGCAATAGGAGTAATTTTATTCAAAAGTAACTTTTTTTTGCAGATAAATAATGAGTATATTCCATCAATTATATATTATGAGTATAAATATTAAAATTTATGAACTAATCAATTGTTTCCAATTCTCATAACTTGGTCCTCTATGAAAAAATCATAATGCTCAAGTCATCCAATTGAAACCTACTAAAACTTATCAAGTATATAATTAAAATTTATTTTTTTTCATTATCGAACTTCATCTTAAAATAATAGGCCTTTTTAAATAATGAGATTATTTGGCTCAAAATTTAAAATAATAATAATGTATAATATGTATATATATATATATATATATATATTGCACATTATTCTATGACATCAATAAAAAAAAATATTAAATATTTATTATAATAAAAGATAGCAAGTTTGATTATCTAATAGGGGAGGACAGGAGGCAAAGTGGATGGTTGAGGTACTTCTTCCGGGTTGAAAGGAGAAAGGCAGTGATTTGTCAGTGTACGAACTCGTAAAAATCTGAGTAACAGTAGCCCCTCTGCTCTGTCTTCTCTCTCTCTCGTTGTTGCCGATTACATATAAATTCATGCCATTTGCCTTTGAAGTGGTCCCTATTTATTAACAAAGATAATTTATTTTTAACGGTCAAAATTTTGAAAAAATTTCAATTGTCTTAACATATATCTCTCCAATCCACAATGTTTGAAGGAATGGAATGATAAATTTTATGTTAACAAAGTATATAATATGGATCAGAGTTTCGGTTGGCATGTTAGATTAAAATTTTGTTTGGGATAATTTTTTTATTGCTTTCTAAAATAATTTTATAGTACAAAACTTTCAAAATTATGAAATTTTTGTACAAGAAAATCATTTTAGAAAGCAGAAAAAAAGTTGTCCCAAACGAAATGTAAAATTTCATTCGAGATAACTTTCTTACTATTTTTAAAAGTGTCTTCTAGTATAAAAACTTTTAAAATTAAACATTTTTTATTAAAAAAAACTGCATAAAAACATTAAAAAAGCTGTCCTTAAATAAAGCTTAAAAAATCCAATGCTTACAATTATGAATTTACTGGTGAATAAGCTGAAGCTTGGTGTTTTGGCTTCTTTTCTGGTTTGTTTTTTCTGCTTTTTTCCTTCTTGTGCTTCATCTTCTGCTTTGTTTTGCTTCTTTGTCAAGTTATTATGTATTTTCTCTTTTGGCTTTTCATTACCTCACATTAATTTGTCAAAATATGATTTGTTCTTCTTCTATTAAGGAACATTTTTGTTGGAGATTTCCTTTATAATTATATATCTTCTCTGTTTTGACCATTTTTATATGATTTTGGTATTATTGCTTCCACTTTGCTTTTGGTTAACTTCAATTGGTGTCTAAAAAGATTTTCTTACTCATTATTTTTATGATGCCCTTTTAAATTTATTTTAGGGAGAATTACATATATAACATAAAAATCTTTACTATTTACAAAACTAGCACTAATGTTTTTTTTCTTGAAAAGCATAGAGATTTTGCTATGAATTTTGATATTTTAGAGACAATTAAAAAAAAAGAATATTGGAGCGTATTATTTTTATAATTAAGCAAGTTCCAAATATATTATATCTAAGTATAAAATATAAATATTAGAATAACATAAGTAATCCTACCTATCATTAATCCACATATAGCCTAATAAATACACTCCTTTTTAATTCTTTTCTAATGTTGCTAATCCTGTGCAACTAGTCTTAAATTATTATTAATAAATAGTGCTCCATTGGTTAAATCATGCAAACATGAGCAATTTGATATATTAAATTTTATAATGTAAACCTATATTCACTTCAGAATAAACTTTCATTTATGGTGTCATATCTATTGAAAAATAAGTAAAATCCGTCAGAAAAATAACTTTCTATCAGAAATAGTTTTGATGGTAAAACAAGTGTAAGAAATATTCCTACGGCGGAAAATTTCCGTTGAAACCAATTCCGACGGATTTTCAACAAATTTCTAATTGAATCGTGGACCAAAAAAATGATGGTATGCTAATACAATTACGAACATATTCTTTCGCTTGAATTTCTGGCGGATCCATTTGCTGGAATTTATGGTGGTTTATCAGTCGGTTATTTCAGCCGGAAATACTGGAAGAGTATTTCGATGATTAAACCAAAAATTTTTGACAGAAAACATTTTTTACAGATATATACCACTGAAAATGATTTCAAAACTCATCCCATCATCTTTTCAAGCAGTTTATCTATTGAAAATTCATTGAAAACCTATAGCAAAACAACAAAAAAAGTAGCTTACACTATAGAAAAGTCAGGTATTTTCGATGGAAAAATTCATCACAAAATCAACCAAATTTATCGCAAAGTTCATTTTGCGGCGGATTCACGTTCGACAGTAAAAGTCACATCGCAAAAGTGTTTGAGACGCGACTAAATTCATTGCTTCATTCAACTATTTTGCGACGGATTTACGACTGATTATGATGGATTCAAATCGAAAAAAATGATAGTTTTGTTTGTGCAAAATGCTGCAAATTCCATCACAGATTACGATGGATTTGCGATAGAAATGCCGTCATAAATTATGGTGGATATTCCAACGTAAACCCACTGTTATTTGCTACAGATGTTTCAGCGCGTCACAAAATAAGATATGTTTCTACAATTGTGATGCAAAGTTTGTAACAGATTCATCACAAATACGTAGGAAAAAGAAAAATCTTCAACAATCAGCTTTTGAGATTTTCAACAATAACAATCCAGGCAGTTTAAAAGCATTATTAAATATTGCTAACATTTCAACAAATAATGGTAAAATCATTGGTGCCGTAAAAAGGCTTCGTTTTCGTCACGCTTGGAGCTCCCGAGTGCGATTTAGGGTTTCCGCCGTCACCACCTTTCTCGCTTCTTTTCTTCCCGGTTTCGCTTGACGATCGGCTTTGGTTTCGTCAAGGTGTGTTCCTTTTGGCTTCTTCTATCGGTTCGTGGCCCTGTGGGGCGTGGTTTCATGGCGGGTGTTCCTCCTCCGAATCCGTGGGGGAAACATACCGCCCCTTCGACTGCGAAGAAGGTTGGCTTTTTCAATCTGGGATCCGATGACGCTAAAGATATTCCTTCTTCTCGATCTTTCAAAGAAGTTCTTGAAGGGACTCATTCAGGTGATATTTTTCCTAATATTCAGCAAAAAAAAAAAAAATCCTCACTATCATGCTCGGCCGATGTAGACACAGATTGATTTCTTCCAAATTGCTCTCTCAATCTCCGAAGTTCATCAAGTATCTGAGTGTAAATGTCCACTTGTGATTTTCGAACATTTTCTAGCTCTTTTGTCAAATTAGTGAATCGTTGGCTAATTTAACTCTCATGGTTGCTTGCAGAATAAAATCATATGAACATAAATCTAATCTTATATTTCTTTATTCTGTGGTGAATGTAGGATGTGTACGTACGATTAAAGCGTTTCTAAGATTCTACTTCTAACGGATGTGTTAGAACGCTTACTTGTGAGATGTGTTCCATATTCCATCTCATATGCACAACAAAGCTCATAGATGTTGCAATATGGAAATGATGGATAAGTAGAACAATCGACTACCTGGCACATCCTTTTACTTTCATTTTTATTCCAGGATTAGATTTAAATCTTGGCGCATTACAATAATGACATGCAATATCAAACAAATTATCCTCATAGCACAATATGCATTCATTAACACAACAATTTTTTTATAGCTGTCAAACCAAATTTAGAAACTAATTTTTAGTCTTGTATAAATTTGTTGGAATTATATTATCTGTCGAGTTAGACTCTTTAATTAGGCTAATAAGTTGATTAAAGCATTCTCTGGATACATTGTATTCAGTTTTTATGCTTAACATCTTCACATCAATAGATAACTCTGAGTGAGTAGTGTATCCATTTTAAATTATTTGTTGCACAACATGTAACAATTCATAGAAGTTTTGTGCCAACTTATTTAAGGCCTCTTATGCATATTGTTGAAATTGTGGCCAGTTGCATCATATACCAAGCCCTCAAATGTCATAACTCAATCTTCCTCAACTATGTTAGAACTTGTAGATGGGCCACATTGAGAGCCAAAGTGATGCTTGTACTCATCATGTGAAATCCAACACCAATATTCTAACAAGAATCATCTACGATATAGATCAATACTAGTCTCATTTAGTGTGAAGTAGGCTTAATTTATGTTTGGAACATGGATAATTAAACCTTCCATCTAATATAAAGGAAGGTAATTGATAGCCCGCCTAAATAAAATAATTCACTCTGCTTAGAATTTCATTTGTTAAGGTCTTGCGTCAAGGCAACAGCTGGTTATACATCCAACTTCTATACTTTAGAATATCCTTAACACACTTGGCTATAAATTTAATTATACAACTAAACAATGAGATTTATATCAATCAAAACAAATTAAATGAAATCATGCAACATGCCTATGGGTGTATCTTAATGCTTTCATTGAAAAGCTTTATGAATTCTAGTACGTACGTATTATAACAAGCTTTTATCTCACTATGTGGGGTCGATTGCATGAATATTTTTCTCTATTATGTTCTATTAAGAGTCAAATTCTCATTAAAATCCAATAAAAAAATCTTTTTTTAATAATTTATAACCAAGTCTTTTTAAGTTTACCTCTGGCTTTCTTAACATAGATCAGATCTAATACATCTCTCTTAACAGGGTCATCAAAAAGACAACTTCTTATGTGACCAAACTATCTAAAATAACTCTCTCTAATCTTATCTGCCACTAGAACTACTCCAAACATTTCTTGTATTCTATCTTTAAGTGTGAAGTCACTCATCCACATAAGAATCCTAATCTTTACAACACTTATTTTTATGCTTCTCTTTAATGGCTAACATTATCTTTCATAAAGTATTGCAAATTCAACACCATCTTATAGAATTGTTTCTTATGTTTGAGGAGTACTTTTCTATCGGACAATAGGCGTGATGCACTCCTTCACTTCAAACATCCAACTTGAATTATAATAATAATATACCCATTTATTTCACCATCTTTTTGAACAATAAACCCGAGATAACTAAAAAGTGCACTCTTTGTAATGAATCGATTAGTAAATTTCACAATCCCACCACTAGATCTAGTACCACTAAACTTACACTATGTAGCTTATGTTTTAGATCTACTCGAATGAAAGCTTATAGATTCTAAGGTTGACCCCCATAATTCAAGTTTTTCATCAGCTCCCTGCCTCTCTAGTCTTATCAATAAGAAGAATATCATTAGTAAAAAGCATACATCAAGGTACATCCTCTTGCAAATGTCATAGTGAAAATATCCATGCAAACATAATATATACAAGATTGGGACTATCATTAGCAAAAAACATACACTAGGGGCTATTTGGCAACAATATTTATGCATTTGAGCATGAATTTATGCTAAATCATGCCAGCCGGTAGATCTCACGGTAGAATAATTCCTCTATTTCCCTCTTTTTGTCATAAATATGGTTCTATTAAATCTTGGAGTTTGGTGGATTTTAGGGATTTGGATAAATAAGTGCGCAAAAGGGAGGTTACTAATAAGTTTAAATAATTTTATATTTTGTGTAAATTTGTTAGTGAAAGCATGTTGTTTTAGTTATGTTTGTGCAAAAAAATATAGGAAATACACAAAGTTTTTCAGTATTTTTTTTTTTTTGGGAAACCCACCAAAGGGGCCTACATGTTAATATAAGGGTAAAATTACAGGGCCCTTAAGGGAAAATCAATCTCTCTACCGCTCGAAGAGCTACAATCAAAAAGATAAAAAAGAAACCTAAGAGTTCGAGTTTCCCACCTAAAAAATAATACAAAGCAACCTAGTAACATTCTAAGGTGCTTAAGAATAAGCACAAAAAAATTGGGAGAATGCAAAAAACAACCAAAAAGCTCCCATCAGCAAGAGTCAACCAAAATGTTCCAAATTATCACCCACTCATGCAACCACAAAAATAAACCAGAGGCACTAAATAGAAATGAAGACAAAAAACAATCCAAATATATAATATAGAGAAGCTCAGAAAAGGATATGGCCGTTTAACATTCCTCCTGTAAAGCTCCAGAATAACCCAACAAGCTGAAAAGCACAGCTTCTTGCAATAAATCCAAGGCAATAGCGCAGAAACAGAAAGGGCAGAACCCCCACGGACCACCCCACCTGGAATGGTGCAACATAAAAAACCAATAATCATAGAAACAAACAAACCCATCAAGGGAGAAGACAAAGTTCTCTCCACCTGCAACCACCAAAAATCACCGAACCAGACGAGAAACCCAAAAACAATCCAGAGACAAAAAACTCACAGAACAGGCACCAAGCACCACACAGAACAGGAGGATCAGTTAACATAAGGCAACCCAAGTTGATCCAATTTAATCAAACCTTGAATCAGGACAGTCAGCTGCTTAAGAGAGAAATAAGTAATATCAGGATAATTACAACCCATCTTGGCCAGAGCCCGAGCACAGGTATTAGCCACATTAGACACGTACGCAAAAGAGCAGTTAACAGACTCCAAAAACTCCCTGATATTTCTTCGAATATAAAACAAAGAAAAAAAAAACAATTGCAGCCATCCAACTTAAGCAACGAATGTAAATCAACATAAGGATTAAGTTCTAGAATAATATTTTGAATATCCATACCAGCACACAGGGTTAGACCATGAAGAACCGCAATTAAAAGGCCACCAATCTTGTCATTTTCCTTGGTTTTACCAGCAAAACCCAAAATAAAGGCACCATTATGATCTCTAATGACACCACCAACACAAGAGATATTCCCCTCAATGATGCTATCAATGTTGAACTTAAAAAAATTAGCTTGAGGTTTAAACTAGTAAGTATATCTATGCACAATAGAGGAATTAACCTCCTCCAGCTTAATCCCAAAACCCTCCAATGTATAATAAACCTTGTCAAAATTCTTCATAGAAAGTAAATTAGCAGAAAAAAGAGCCTTCACATTATCCTTAACTTTGTGAATGATACACTGATGATCCATAATGTAACCATTAAAACGAGATTCATTTCTAGCCAACCAAATAAACCAAACAATAAGAGCAGGGACCACATTTCAAATGTGACCCTTTAATCTCACCATCCAACCATCAAACAAATTATGAACAGAAGTATAGGGACTAAAAAAATTAAGACGAAATAAATCCTCAAAATAGCTCCAAACCTTGACAGCAATGGGAGAAGAAATAAAAACGTGATGCAAGTTTTCACCATTAGAATAACATTGACACTTAGAAGTAATAAACAAACCTCTCTTCCTAAGATGCTCATCCGTATGAATGAACTTATGAAGAATCCTCCAATTGAAAATAGAAATCGTAGTGGGGATGCTCTTATGCCAGCTTAGAAGTCTCATTCTTACTTCTAAGAACATGCCAAGCATCTTTAGTTTTAAAAAGACCATCTTTAGTAAAGGTATAAAGTAAAACATCTTTAGAATTACAGTTAAGAGAAATTTTAATAATCAGATGAATTAAAGAAACAGGAATAATACTGGTAAGCATATCCAAATCCCACCCATTGGCAGAAAAGAAAAAATTAACCTTCACAGTGTCAATAGAATTGGTATTAAGCAAAGACTCAAGAGAATGACCATTAATCCACCGGTCTTGCCAAAAGAAAATATTACCCTCAAGCCCTCAATCTAAATAAGGCTCAACTTTCCACTTAACCAAACAAAGCCGATGCCAAACCTTAGACTGACCTTTAGAATAAAAGCACTTGGAAGGGTGGATCCCCCCGATATACTTAGCCCTCATAAAATTGGCCCAAAGAGACTCGTTCGCCCTGAAATTGTACCACATTTTAAAATAAAAGCAGAAGCCATATCAGCTATAGATTTACAACCAAGAGCCCCTTCTTGTAAAGAACCATAACATTTATCCCACGAGGTCCATTGAATTTTAGAATTATTAGCAGAGCCCCTCCAAAAAAATTTATTAAAGATTCTTTCAATCCTAGTGCAAACCATCTTAGTAGGAAAAAGAACTTGAAAGCTATAAACTGGAATAGAAGAAAGAACACATTTAATAAGCACAAGCCGACCACCATAGCTCAAAAACTTGGAATCCCAAGTCGATAGACGATTATGCACCGTCGAAATTAAACTATCAAAGAGAAAGGACTTCTTCCTACCCTTAAAAAGAGGAATACCCAAATAATATAAAGGCAAAAAAGCTTGGGAAAAGCCAGTTAGATTTTTGATATCCAAAATCCTGTCAGAAGAAACATTTTTAGAGATGACAAAACAACTCTTATTCTTGTTAAAAACAAGACCACTAACCACTTAAAACTGATAAAAAATTCAAAATTTTATTAACCTTGTTCATCGAAGCATTCAAAAAAAATAATGAAATCATCCGCAAAGCATAAGTGAGAAATATTAATGCCACCCAAAGTTCTAAAATAAAGACTAGGGTACTTGCAAAACAAATCAAAAAGCCCACTAGACAGGTACTCCGCAGCAATGATAAAGATCGTCGGAGAGATGGGATCCCCTTATCTCAAACCATGGGATGCTTTAAAGAAACCATGACTCTTGCCATTAACAATAATAGAGAAAAAAGGACTTTCAATACACATGCTAATGAGGGAAATAAACTTATCATCAAAACCAAATAAGATCTCCATTTTGTAAGTAAAACCCAAATTGATATATTATCATAAACCTTAGCAATGTCCAGTTTCATAATCATATTGTCACCTCTAACCTTAACATCCAAATCATGACAAAATTCCTGAGCCAACAAGATATTATCAACTATGGCACGACCTTTAACAAAGCCCATTTGGTAAGGAGAAATGATCTTAGGTAAAAGTAAAGAAAGATGGTTCATCAAAATTTTGGAAATTAATTTATAAAAAACAGAACACAAACTAATGGGTCTAAAATCATTCCAAGAATTAACCTCATTATTCTTAGGAATCAAAATAATAGACATAGAAGAAAAAAACTTGGGAATCGGAGAGCCATTAAAGAAATCAACAACGGCAGAAAACACATCATCAGTAATGATATACCGTGAATGCTGAAAAAACTTAACAGTGAATCCGTCCGGGCCAGCTACAGAATCTGCTTTCATATCAAATAAGGTATTCTTAACTTCATCCAAAAGAGGACACAAGGATAAACCCCTATTATCCTCCTGAGAAATAACTTTAGGAATAAATGAAT
Organism: Dendrobium catenatum; assembly: GCF_001605985.2. Taxonomy (NCBI): domain Eukaryota; kingdom Viridiplantae; phylum Streptophyta; class Magnoliopsida; order Asparagales; family Orchidaceae; genus Dendrobium; species Dendrobium catenatum. The sequence continues at coordinate 233,430 of NW_021319432.1, forward strand.
GCTCATCAACAGAATCAGGAATGAAAGCCTTATTAAGGTGATTTTGAAAAAAATTAACAGTCAGATTAGCAATCTCATCACTATTATCCATAACAGAACCATCCACACGAGTTATTTTCTGAATACCATTGATAACACGCTTCTTGTTGATTAAAGCATGAAAATATTTAGTGTTATTATCCCCCTCCACCAAGTGCTTAACCGCAGCCTTTTGCTTCCAAAAAATTTCTTCCTATCATTGAAGTTTTCTAAGCTCTCTTTTGGCCTCATTTAAAATAGCAAGATTAGAAGCTGAGGGGTCCAATTGACAACTGTCCTCAAGGGAATTAATCCTCTCTTCCACCAGCAGAATATTGGAAAAATGTTCTTAAAAATATTATGATTCCACCAGTTCAAAACAAGTTTTAACCTTTTCAACTTAGACCAAAGTCTAACCATACCAGAAATGAAATTGTCAGGAAAAAGAGGGGCAATCCAATTATTATGAATGACATTAAGAAAGGACTCATGAGTTAACCACATATTCTGAAATCTAAATTGAGAATGCAAACCCATAGTTTTAAACTTAACATTAATAAGCAGTGGAGAGTGATCGAAAATGGTACGGCTAAAGTGCTCCACCTTAGAGGAATTATAAGCATTAATCCACGCATTATTAAAAAGAACTTTCTCTAATCGTTTCCATAAATGACCCAGATGCCATGTAAATTTGTTACCCGAAAAACCAATGTCAATAAGATTACAAGTAATAATCATATTATTAAAATCCTCCATAGACTGATAAATAGGAAGAGAACCCCCTACACGCTCAGCCGGGTTTGTAATGGTGTTAAAGTCACCACCAACCAACCAAGGAAGAGCACAAACTCTATGAAAATTCTCAATTTGCTCCCATAAAATCTTTCTAGAAATATGAGAAGAAGCAGCATAAACAAAAGAAGTAACACATTAAAAATTCAAACTTTCAATATTACAATGCAGAACTTGAGCAAAATCCTTAATAATATCAATTCTAACAAAATCTTTTCAAAAAACCCAAATCTTTTTGGATACATTAGCCGTTGCATGCTTAAAACCCAAAATTTTAGCAGCATCTAAAAGTTTATCCATAAAAATAAGAGGTTCAAGCAAAACAAGTAAGGAAATATTATGAATGTGGCAAAGGTTTTTAACTCTAAGTTTCGAGGAGGGACACCCAATCCCCCTCACATTCCAAATAATGGCATTAAACATAAAAAACCAATTTAATGTGTAGTATGCGAACGGGTATTCCTAGAAGACTATAAAATAATATTTCTAGGCTTTCTACCTCTCTTACCGCGGCCTTTAGATAAGCTCAAATCATTATCCTCTCTAGCATAACACTTCGCCATAATTTCAACTTCAGTGTCAGTAAAATCATCACAGTGATAATGGTCTGATAAAAGTAATTCATCATTATTCTCAATACTTGAAGGATCCATAGAAGACTTGCCACCTTCCAAATAAAGTACACTATCTTCCACCGTAGATATATTTCTTTGTGAATGGTCATAAGAGTGAAAGAAAACGGAGCAGCAAGTTGATTAACAACAAAATCTTCAAACAAAAGTGTCAGGCATCCTTTAAAAGAAGAATGCACAAAGTGAACTTTTGGAACCGCAGATAAGGAACCTCTCAAAACAACATCCTTAAATGATCTGGTCTTACCAGTCGGGGTAGAAGGAACAGTTGGGGTAGACGACGTCGGAGACGTCATCGCCCCCCCCACCAATCGAAAACGCAACGAAACCTCAAAACCCCAAAAAGAAAAGACCAAAAATAGGGCAAAAAAATCGGGCGAAAAACCCTAAAATAATGGGCCAGAGAGAAGAACAAAGTTACCATAGATCCTCAAGAGGAAGAAAAGACAGAAAACACTGATTGGAAAATGATCGAACCACTCCCAAAGGCGGAGCGAGGAGATCACCACGAAATCGCACCTCTGAGCATAACGACTAGGGCTCCAACACTGATCTATCAAGAATGTATCTCTTGATGTTCTTGCTCTTAGGAGTTTGTTGACAAAGTTTTTCAGTATGGAACAACGTCATGGTGTTGAACATAATACTGCTGCGACACCATCTTTAACACCTTTAGAGCGCCCAAATATGGACATGGAGGTGCCCAGTCTCTGTTTAATAGTGTCGTAGCATCAAAGGAGTCAGCGCTGTAAAGCCCAACCAACTATCCCAGTGCAACAACGTCGGAGGAGTCGACACTACAAAGCCTAATCTCTGTCTATACAGTGATGTGATGCCAAATTCTAGTGTTGTTAAGTTAGAGTGCCATGTGGACTTCACAACACTTAACAATCAACAATGATACAGTTGTAACTTTTATGTCATGATTTGCCAGTGAAGCAATGTGTCAATTCATTAAATTATTAGTCCATATCAGCAAGCATCAAAACAGAGAAAACCCTTTAGTGTTGAAAAGTTAGTTTATTTTATGGGCACCATAACATAAGTGTCTCAAGTGCCACGATGCCAGAATCATTTTTCTGTATTTTTCTATAAATAATATATTTGTTATATTAGTAAGAGAGTTTAATCACTTACTAAAATTTAGACTTAAGAGTGTCTCTCAGAAATTTCCTTAGGTGGGACAGCTAAGGGAATTAAGGGAGCACTAGATCCAGTTCTTCAGAGCATTTATTCAGTATTTGTATAAGCAATTATGTAAGTTCAAGGAAGAGTATAGAGGAGGCTGTTGAACCATTTGGTGATATCTTTTATTTTGTACTTTTTTTCTTATATATTATTAATGGAAATTAGTTTGCTCTTTTTCTTCATGTCTGACTAATGCTCAAAGTTTTGGATTGATATTATAAATTAAATATGAAATAGTTATGATTTCTCTTAATATTTAAATTAATGATATGATATTTTTAATATGCTAGGTCTTCATTTAATACACATAGAGATCATATACATAGTTAACATCATATGTAACGTGGAGCCTAAGAATAGAAAAGTAGACCCAACCAGGTATGTTGAATTTGTATAATGCAAGTGTGTGTGTGTGTGTATATATATTATATATATATATAATGGATAGAGATGGATTATCATGAGGGGTGATTAATAGTACATGCTTTACTTACTCTTCTAAAATTTTTATAGGGCGACAGATTATGGGAGTTTAGAGTGGTATTGAGAGTGGAATGCGTTAAACTTGTCCTTTATCTCTTTGAGCTTGACTTAGCTGTCGATGATGCTTATGCTCTGAATAACATCACATTATTAAGAGAATTAGCAGAAAACATATTAATTTTATATTTCATCAATCCAAAATATTTTGTTCATATAAGTGTATCCATTACTTTGTTATAGATTTTACTAAAGTGATTGAATCTCCATCAAACCTTATTTTTATCGAGTAGGATAATTATTATAGTTGAAGTAGATACTACTATTATTTACAAGTGAATATTTTTTCTCGTGAGATCGATACTCTACATTATCACTATATTACTTAATTCGACATGCATACTTGCATATATTAAATGAGGTTTTAATAAATTTTTATATCAAAGAAAACCAAAATATTTTTTAGGGATTGATAGAGCCCTAAATCATATTCATAATTCTTTAGGTGAATGAGCCAACCCCATCAAATTTTTGGTACCATTGCCATGTAAGAATTTATTTTATTTGCACATTTACTATGGTGTTGAATCAATTGCATAATTAGTTTTACTATATTCTTTTATTCTTTTATTTTAATTTATTGATTGCATATTTATTGTTGCGTGCTTATAATTCATAGAGGGGAGGTATATTTATGTTTTGATTCTGAAATTGAGAGAACCCTTTTTAAAATAAGAACAATTTTTTTTTTTTTTTAAATGATTGATCTTGTTCAAAGCATATATCATTTTAGACCTCTTAAGAATTTTGCAAACCCTTTAGTTGACAGAATTCACCAAAGCATAAATTGACCTGCAATCCAAGTAAATAATTTTGAATTAAAATCCGTAATCATTCAGATAGTACAAAATTCTTATTTATAGGGAACTCCCATTGAAGACCCTAATTTATATTTAGCAAGTTTTTTTTAGAAATTTATGCAACATTTACGTACAATGGTTTTAGTAATAATTCTATTAAACTTAGATTATTCTCATTTTCTCTAAGAGACAAGATAAAAAATGTGATTAAATTATTTTCCCCAGGTTCTATTACCACATAGAATGAGTTGGCCCTTAAATTTTAAGAAAGTATTTCCCATCTTCTAAAACTACCAAGCTTAGAATTGACATTACTTCTTTTTTCTCATTTAGAAGAAGAATCTATTTATGAGAGTTGTAAGAGATTTATGTAGATGCTTAGAAAGTTCCCTCACTTTTCCTTACTTGATTGATTGATAATTCAAACTTTTTATAATGGATTGGCAAGATCCCTTTGAACCATAATTGATGTTGCAGTTGGAGGTTCTTTAATGTCTAATAAAATTGAAGATGCTTATGAATTAATTAAGGAAATGATGACAAATAATTTTCAATGGCACTCTAAAGAAGTGTATTTAGTGCTCCTCGAATTCCCTTAGTTGTCCCTCCAAGGAAATTTCATAGATAAACTCTAAAGTCTAAATTTGACTAAGTGACTGAACTCTCATACTAAAATTATAAATAGATTATTTATAGAAAAATAAAGAAATTAGATTATGGCATCGCGGTGCTCGAGATAGTTGTGCTGTGACATTCATAAAATAAATTAACGCCGCAGCGCTGAAGGGTTTTATTTGTTGCAGTGCTTATTGATCTGAACCCACTATTTAATGAATCGGCGCGTTGCTTCATTGATAAATCATGGCTTAAACCATTTTAACTATGGAATCTTGGTGTTATTGACGTTTAAGCACTATAAAGTCTATGTGACACTCAAACTAGCACTAGAATTTGGCACTGCGATGCTATACAGACAGAGACTATGCTTTGTAGTGCTAACTCCTATGACTTTGCGGTGTTGGAATAGTTGGATGGACTTTATAGTGCTGACTCCTCTGATGCTGCAGCATTGTCAAACATAGACTAGGTTCCACCATGTACATATTTGGGCACTCTGGCGGTGTAATGATGGAGCCACGATGATATTATGTCTGACATGCCATGGCGTTGTACCTTACTTAAAATTTTTTCTCGTTTCCTATATTTTTTTTTACACAAACATAACTAAAATAATATATTTTTAATAACAAATTAACACATAAAATATAACATTATTTATACTTATCAAATCCTCCCTAACTTAAACTCTAGCTAATCCTCAAGAAAATAAAAGCTTGTAATTCTAATTAAATGATTAATCAAAATAAAAAGTGACAATCTAAAATTACTATAATGTAGGGTAATCACCACTTCCTTTTCTCCTACAAAATAATAAAGTAGAACAAAAAAATATGTATATACAACCTTAAGAATTATTTACTCTACTAATCATATGGTTTCAATCTTTACCCATTGACTTTGATGGTTTGCAAAAATTTCTTATAATGTATCCTTGTTGATTAGGTTAAAGTTTGAAAAGGGGATTCACTTTTCTTTAGAAAAAGGCAAAACAAATTGAAATTAAATTTCTTTAAAAAATTGATATTAACTTTTAAATTGTAATTATGAAATCGAATACACAATAAAAAATGATATACCATCTCGAGAGGTGGAAATAGGATTTTTTGATGGGGTTCATATTTAGAATTTGCAAATTTCATCTTGAATATTATAGTCAAATTTAGAAAAGTACTACATATGACCCTTAAGGATTAAAATGATGTTTGATCAAATATTTAGGTATGATAATTTGGATATATTTTTGTTAATTTCATATTCGAGGTCATGGCAATGAATGACATATCTCCCAGAGGAAAGAAAATATCATCGCCTATCAATTAATCGAATATGATGATAATGATCATATTTGATCTTGATTTTCCAAAGAAAATGAATTACCTTTTTAAAATTGATTTGGGGTCATTAAATCTCTTACGAGCCATCATAGTTAATTACATCATAAGAAACTTGAGTTTCCTATAAAAACTCTCGAAAAAAAACCATAAAATTTTTAATTTTAGAATTCTCAAGGAGTGATACCAAAGGGAGTGAGGTTTGGATTTCAACTAGAATTAGATCAAGTTTTAAACACTTATTTTTTGAGATGAACGGAGTAGAAGTAGGAGGTTTTTTAGGATTCTTAAATAATTCAAAAAGGCCCTAGTCTACCCTATATATGTTGGGATTTAAATTTTGGTTTTGAGAGATTTTAATTTAAGTTGTCACTTTATTAAAAAGTTAAGATTATATTTTTGAAAGTTGGGGACTTATGATTTCATCAGAAATTGCTTAGAAAAAAAATTAAGAATTGCATAACCTGATAGGCTAGCTGCCATCAATGCTGGTCTTTGAACCGAGCCAACCTGCGGGCCATAAAGCAGGAGAATCTACTGCTGCTAATAACTCCCCATACCTAGGCTCACTCGTGAACAACCAACTTTAGTGAACCTGACCCACTAGCATACCTGTGAGCCTGTGAACCAGGCCCGCCGCGCTAACCCAGTTGCCTACCTTGCACGGGATTGAAACCTCCGCCTCTTCGAAGCCACCCACTTTTCCAACCAGTTGAGTTATCATGCATAATATGTTTTTTTAGCTGTTGTTTTATCTTAAAGTATACTTTGAGATTGCCCTATGTGCTAAGTCTAAATTCGCCAGAAATATGTTGGAAAATTCTACGGGAAAACACGTGATTACCGGCGGAGATATTTGCGCCGGAACATGCGCCGAAAACTACCGGTTCCGTCGGATTGTACATTGTTTCAGGCGGATTAAGTCTGCCGGTAATAACAGGTTTTCCTGTAGTTAAATACACCGAAATATTCCGTAAAAAATTCACCAGAAAATTCGTAGAAATTTTTAACAAATTTTTGTTCGCAAGAAAATTCATCAGAACTGAGCCTTTTTATGTACTGTAACTTTGAGATTGCCTTATATCCTAAGTCTAATTTGGGCACTAAATAATAGTGGCCCAAACCTAACTAATGTAGTACAGATCTGAACTTACCCCATCCTAGATTTAGGAGCTAGTTAACCACCTAGGCGCTTTAAAATCCATATGTCTGGGGGATTTTTTTAAAAGATGGGAATATATGTTATTAATTAAGTTTTGAGAAATTTGGGCCGACGTCTAGAATAGATCCTAAGTGACCCCTTTACTAATATAGGGTGATTCTTACTTGAAATGCAATTAATGTTCTTTACTCTTTAATTTATTTATAATATAGTGCATGTTGATTGACCTATGAATGCATAAATTAAAATGAAGTGGTTTTTAAATTAGGCTTAAAAATAAATTTTTCCTAAAGATTGCACAAAATCCCCTTAATATAATTACACCTTACAGGTTAGATGGTATGCTAGAACTTATAGGCAAGGAGGTGCCTAATAAGGTAGAGAAGATTTAGATATATATACATATGAACCCTCGATGGTCCCGAACTCACTTCTTAAATAATTAGAATTTCTATGTGAGGCTAATTTTTTTTATTAAATTTGAGTTGAAAAAGTTTTTAATAGTACCCTCACGAGCCTCTAAACTTAGGCTAAAATAAAATCAACATACAAGAAATAAGACTAAAAAATAGGCAATTTCTACTACACACTTAATGTAAATAAACTAATGATATTATCAAATTAAATATAAAGTTCATGTGGCAAGTGTCACTTAATTTATAATGTAGGGTCTGCATAAATAAAAAATGATTGGGTACCATTAACAACAAATCAAATTCTAATCCTAAAAATAATGCAAGTGATTTTGAGAATAGGATATTCTCTTTCTTTAGTTCTTCTTGGTTCTACGAGCTCCTTAGATTCATCGAGTTTAGATATTCAAATGAAAAGAAACTCCTCTCTGAAGGGGTGTTTTCTTTTCTCTTTAGATTTTTAAATCATCCTAACTTGAATCCCAAATGGAAAGGAACTATATCCGAAGGGATTTTTCCTTCTCTTTAGATTCCAAGTTGGATGTTTCATATTAATTTCAAAATCACTTTCACATTACAACTCGATTACATTATGTTATATCTAAAAAATGTAAAAAAATTCTTGACACTCTATATGGTTATCATAAGCAGTTATATATAATAAAAAATATCCCAATAAATTATATATTTACATTTCTAAAATTAAATTATAGCCATAGTTGGCCTTTTTTTTTAATTTTAAGGGATACTTAGAATTTTTTAGCACTTGCAAAAATTTTTTGAGTTTAAACTTTTAATTAATGCCCCCTTAATTTATAGTCCTACATGAGCATGGATACCTTCAAATAATTTATTGAGCATCATGGTTGTTCCTAACCTAGGAGTAAAATAATGCCCATCACATCAATTTATAGATTGCATAATTAAAATTAATACATTAATTAACAATCAAAATAATTAATTTTAACAACCAACATGTAATAAAAATCACAAAAACTATGGTACATAATAGTTAGAAAGTAATCATCGGCATAGCCTAAAATTAGAATTGGTGGTCCTAACAAACCATCTAAAGTGTATAGAGGAGGTTGTGTGGCTTGGATATGTCCTATATAAAGTAATTTGTTAAAGTTTTCTAGTGTTCCAATATTTGTTGTAGGCTTAAGGGATTTTTAATTCGAGTTTAAGTATTCATATTTTGATGTTGATTTTAGAATGTGTTTAAAGTATTAAATGATCACTACTTCTATTTACACAAAGATTGTGAAGTTTATTTCACATTCTTTAGGGATAAGCTGATAGTCTCGTAGGCCTAAGTTACTTAGTAGTAACCAATTCTGCTAAGTTAATTTAATTGGCAATAGCTTAAAGGGGTTGATCATTTTTAATTAATTGATTGGTTGTTGATTTTAAGGATTAAATTAATTAAATTTGCCATCCAATAATCATGGCATTGTTAGAGTGGGCTCGAGGATGAAACCTCCTTAGGATACGTAGCCCCACAGCTCATATTGACCATCCTTAAAACCTGGTTGATGTAGCTGAATTAAGGATTTTAATTTGGTTAAGTAATTAATATGGAGATTGATTTTAAATTTTTATACTCCATTGAATATGTTTGTGATGTTGTCATAGTGGGCTCGAGGAAAAAACTTTCTTAGAACACTTAGCGTCATAGCTCAAGGTAGTCCAAAAGAAAATTTATAGAGACACTTTGAAGTTGTAGATAAAATGGATCAACCAGCCACAAGTGATGACTAAAAAAATTAGCTCCCAACTCTACAAGAAGAAATTTCAAAAATAACGAAAAAGCCAATAATGAAAAGGAAGATAATAAGTCAACAAACTACACCAGACAAATAACAAGTCAATAGCCCACAACCCACACCAGATAAAAGATCAAGCCTAAAGCCAACATCCTATAGCCCACACCCTAACAACTAATAAACCAGACAAATAGAATCTACACCAAACCACAACCAACTAATCAGAATTGAACAAAAAACCCCAACACGAGGGGGAGCCAATATTAACAAAGTAAAAAAGAAAAAAGCAAAGAAGTGGAAAAAGATCAACGACACTCACAGTACTTTTTCTTCTACGTTTTTTTACCAACAACATTGGTAGAGCCTTAATTATCAACTTGAATCATATTCAAATCATACATCGCCTGAGAGTCATTGCCAAGCTCATCATTATCCTCCTCGAAGCCCTAGTTAAATGATGAATCATAGCCAGTTAACAAGTCGGTATGATCAATAGGAGTCTTATATATTACAATGTAAATCAATTTTTTTGATTCACCAAAGGAAGATTAATCAATGCATCATCATAAATAGGAGAAAACCGTATATCAACTATAGGAACTTTATTAGAAACATTAATATTATTAGGCATCAGCACAATTTCAGTTGACCCCAAAGGTAGCAAAACCAATAAGTTAACATCTCTATCAGGCATAATTAACTCAACATGATGGACATTTGAAGAGACCACAACAGGAGGTATCACAGGGTTACCAGTCAAAATATTAAGAATATCCACAATTTTCTTAGTAGCAATAGATACATGAACAGAAGGAGAAACATCCCTAACATTACCAACATCCACATTATATTCACTTGTGGGATGGGTAGCAATAAGTGGAGTTAATCGAGAGGTTTCCATATCAACAATAGTGACGCACTTATGGGTATTAGTTGGTTCCTTAGCTAAACTAGGATAAAAGCTAACACATTCCTTTTTAAAATGGCCCAAAGATTTGCAATGATCATAGAAGGAGGGAAACTCATGATCCTTCACCACATTTTGAATATAGCCAAAATTTTCAAGCCCAATTTAGACACTACCGAAATATTATTTAGTGATATCCAATTCCACCAGCACTCGAGCAATCGAGGCACGAGAGTCAATTGAAGTAGAGTTATCAGTATGAAGGGGCTGGGGTGACCAAAAATCGAACCCAAGCTCGTACAGGATACCAAGAGTGAACAGATGCATGCAAAGATTCAGAAAGGAAACCCAAATTGGAATAATGGGCGATTCCTCAGAGATATTGAAAAGCGGTGACCATTTGGTCAATTTCTTGAAACAATTGCTAACAAAATATGAACGATGAGTAAAAACTCTGCAATAATTCATATCATTATTTAGTTTGATTAGCACATGAGTAGAATCAAATAGGGTCACCTAGAACTCACTGGTGAGTTTGAGATTAAAGAAGAATTTCTTAATTGAATCCAAAGTAGGCCTTCATTAATTATGAAACTTTCCAACCAAAGATAATTCAAAAGGGGTTGCAAGAACCAAAATTTCATCTTCGGAGATCCAAAGTTACGGCAATCCACAAAAAGTAGAGGTTTTGAGGTCCGGAAAAGGCGCCGAAGAAGAAACCCCTGAAAGGGCATCAAGGAATGACCTAGAAGTTGATTTATCGTTAAAAATTTCAGAATCAACGAATTTCACTTTATTAACCGTCATCCGAAAAAAAGAAGACGGAAGGATCAAGAAAACGAAAACAAGGCATGCAAAAAAACCCAAAATCACCGGCAAAGGAGGTCATTAAGGAAGGAAAAATTGTCAAAAAATAAACCATGCAAATCTAAGGGAATATATGCTGATTATGGTTTTGATTAATCTTTTCTTTTAGTAATGCCTTATGTGTTCTTTTATTGTAAGAAACGCTGACAATGTATGACGTAATGTGTATATTGTTTATTTGAAGAATAAAACTATGAAGAACCTATATAAATGTTGAGATTTTCAAAATGCTACAGCTTATTTTGCCTTCCTCTTATTTTGCGAAGAACTGGGAAGAGCTTGTTATGGATTTCAACTAGCTTTGCAACTAATCCATCGCAAACAAGATTTGTTCCGTAGCAAAACACCATGTGTTGGGCTTTGGCAACAAATTTTTGCAGCTAAACATCTGCTAAATTGTTTCAAGTTTATCTCTCAGAAATTCATCTTATATTATAATCTTAATTAACGAAGTGATTTAAAGCAATTAGTTAAGAGCAAAATTATGCTCATAGATAAATACTTTATGTAAAAGAACATTATCATTTATTCTAAAACATACAGCACAAACTGTTATTTAGTATAAAAAAACTCAAATAAATCAGCATTATTCCTCCATAAAATACAGTCCAACATGAATAACAAACAAATTCCAAGCTCACATCTCTCATCGCACATCTGTTACTGTAACATCAAGAGAAAAGAACAGTAAATCAAAAAAAGATAAAAACTCAAAACTTTGGTGAAAAGTAGAAACGTGCCACTTTATGAGGCAGACTGAGCCGTGTAACGTGATATTGTTGTGCTTCCCTTCGCTGCAAGACAACACCTCCTGATATACTCCTCGGTCCATACACTCTGAGTAAGTGTGTGATGGATGTATTGTGGTTGACAAGACCTCTCGAAAATCCCTTTGTTGACTGAGCCCCCTAACCCTCCCTCTCTCTCTCTCTATGTACTTTTGAACAAAATCTGCAAACACTGGTCCATTCCTTCTCAGTGATCTCACACTCAAAACCTTCTGAGCCACATTAATGAACTGCCCTTTTGCTAAATTTCCTTTGTGCCATTTCTCTAACTTATTTATATCATAATTTATACTCTCTCCCTAACTCTCTCTCTCAAGCAGTCTTTCACAGTGAAAGCAAGCTAATCATTTGATTTGAATATCTCATGGTGGAATAACGCATACGTTCGACTCAGCAAAGGGGAAAAAACATAAATTCAACCCCCCCAAGCACAAAAGTGTGCATCTAAATGCCTCAGAAAGGCTGAAAAGTGCACAGAGAGCTTGCTGATGATCTAGAGAAAATTTTTATTATTTAAATTCATATACTATTTTTTCTGAGTGAAATTAAAAAAACATTAAGAAAATTCTGAGAATATAACTAATTTAGAATATTTATAAGGCAATTTGTTTACTATATATCAATTCTTATATTATAAAATTTTAAAAAATTAAGAATAAAACCTTCGGAACTATAGAATAAAATTGAGTATTTTTTTTTAATATAAGATCAATATATAACTAATATGAGAATAAATTACTACCTAGAAATTCAACATCAATGTTAAATAGATGATTTTCTTACTTTTTTTTTTAAAGTTGAGGTAATGATAAATTTTAAATGAATTGCGCTCATTATATATAAAAAAAATTACTATAAAATATTACTAGTAATCTTCATCTTGTACAAATTCTTACTCAGGATTTTCAAGTGGATCTTTTTCCCTTACAAGTGTTTGTCGCATATAATAATCTCTTGGTTAATTTCGAGTGGGGTTTGAAAAAGGCCTCACAGCTGCATTACTTGTAAAAAACAATATACCTACTTATGATGCCCTCCTCTCCAAGCTTGCAGGCCCCGGCTCTCTCATCTTTCTCTCTTTCTCTCTCTTCCACACACTGCTATATGATACTTGGTTTCTGCTGCAACTGCATAGAAAGACAGTTCATGGAGGGGACAAGAGAAAGAATACTGATAGCAATACTGAGATAGAGTTGGTTTGGTGAAATGAAAGGAAGTTGTACGGCCTCCAAAGGTAGTAGGTGGAGCTTGGGTGGGGAGGGGTGGGGGTCTACTTCTGAAGCTCTTCTTGATCTCGAGAAGGAAATATGCAGAAAAAAATTATGAGTACATTGTAAGTTAAATTTAGATTATAATATAGGTAAAAACTTTTTGAGTTTACGAAAACCTTTATTAATTTGTAAGAAATATCTCAAAGTTATAAGAGATTACTATTGTTAAAGAAAAAGAAATACTGTTTTATCAAAAAGAAATTGCTATTTTCCATTTTAATAGTAGTTGTTCTAGCCAAATTGAATTATAAATCATCTCCTTCTATTTTTACAAGAAGGCTAATAAAGTAGTTATGTATAGATATTTAATTTTGAAGAGATAAAAATAGAAAGCGAAGCCTTAAATTGAAGAATATAGGCCTAATTATATCCTTTTAAATTTCTAAATTTAAGTTTGGATGGCCTAAGGCGATATTATTCTTGTGGGTTGCAAGCCCATTCTCTATCTTTATGTTTCCTTATGGATCTTTCTTTTATGGATGGAGGAATGCAAAAGGAAGCATTGTATGTGGCTTCCTTCTTATACAGAGGAGGAAAGCATATGAGAAAGAAAGAAAGGTTGTAATTAATAAGGGCTTCAAATCAATGGAAGCAATAAGCATCAATTTCTTCTTCAGACTCCACCACATACAAAAGGATGAGTACTGTGAAAAAACTACTCTTTGGTGAATACAGGTACTGGTCATTATTGCGCCATGCTAGCACATAATTATGGCAGGAAGCTCTTTCACATGAGCTCAACAAATTCCACAGAAGGGAGATTTTAAGCCTTGTGGATGAAATATTTTTAACCGTGGGTGAATAATTTTTACCTAAGTTTTTTATATAAATATTTATATTATATTAGTTTTGAGTATTGTATTATACCTTAAGAAATTTAATATCAGCATATTAAAAACGAAAAAAATCATACATTCCAAATGTTAAGTACTTAAAATCATTTATTTTATGTTATGTTTGTAATGTTAAATTTTTTAGTTAATAAAATATTGTGTAACACCCTATTATATCCCTTATTAGTATTATAAATAGCCACAGAATTAAACATAATATTTTCAGTCTTAACATATGATACTTTTCATTATTGAAATATTTGTATTATGCATATACAATTAATTAGATATATATATATATATATATATTTCATCACCTTTATTTTGGATTTTATTACACATTGCTCGTATTAGAATAACTACAAATAATAGATGACAAACATTGATCATGCTTACATTGGAATGTTCCCTCATGCAAAACAGTAGTCATCTGTGAGAGGGGGAATCATTGGGATATTTGTGTGTATGTGTTTGTATTTATTAACCAAAAATATTGTACATTTTTTATTGTTTATCAAGTGAGAAGCAAGATTTATATGAGAAAAGAATGATGGAATAAAATAAGCAAACTTCTAAAGAGAGTTTGTTGTGTGAGTTTGAAACTTGTATTGCATTTCAGAGTAAAAAAAATATTTTGTGAGATAAATTTTCAAGAAAATAGTATTAGATCAAAAGAAGATTTAGTCTAAAATCAATATTATGATATATCAACATAAGGAACTCAATTAGATGAATGGGACTTCAAATAAATCAATTAAATTATATTTAGTTTTGAAAAATAATGTCAACATCAACAACAACTATGCCAATTGTAGCATTAAAATTAAGCACTCCTTAGAGCACATGATATTTGATAGGTGATGATGAGCCAACTATATTATCAATATAGAGGGAAGGGTTGATTTTCTCAAGAAAGAGAGGAATGAAAGCTCTATTACATAGCTATATGAATAAATGATGATGATTTTGAGAATATATCTAGTGCTACCTCTATTATGAAAGTGTGGGAGGAACCCAAAATCTCTTACAAGGAAATTAAGTTAAAAAGAAAATTTACTTCAAACTTTATAGGGAGAGTTTACTTCATTGCACATTAAGGAGTTAAAAAAAAATTACTTCAAACTTTATAGGGAGAGTTTACTTCATTGCAAATTAAATGTTTTTGACGGTTTGTTTAGAGTTTTATCATTTAAGAATAATTTTAAAAAAGATGAAAGATGTGGTGATCATGGAGAAGATTATTTAATATTTTGATTCAAAATTGATAATATTATTACCATCGTCAAAGAAACTAAGGATCACGATGACATGATGATAGAGTAACTCTTAGGTTGATTGCAAGTTCATCAAAAAGAAGGAAAAAAAAAAGATAAAGAAGAAACAAATAATTGTTGAAAAAAATCTCTAGTGGTTGTCTAGGCGACCAAGAAAAATTAAAGTTTCAACAATAATAGAAGAAAACACTAAAGAGTTCAGGTAAATTGACGAATTCATAGTTATGGATGAGAACAAATCAACTTTCAACAATAAATCCAACTATTATAATAGCAATATCTTTAGAGAAATTGTTTGAACCTTAGATATAATAAATCTAAAAGTGAATGCTTTGATTATAAATAACTCAGGAATTGCTCTAATGATTTTAGATTACTGAAGAAAAAGTCATTGGGAGATTCAATTACATAAAATGAATAAGAGAATGAAAATAACACATTTTTTTCCTTACAATGATAATAATAAGCTTAAGAAAATACATAATATCTTGACACTTGTACAAACAATCATATATGTAAAAGAAGAAGCATTTTTATAGCTTAATGAGTTATTAAACAACAATTTCTTTGTTAGAGACAAATCTTTATAGTGGTGAAAGGAAACACATATCATCCTTAGTCAAATAATAGAACCATCATTTGCATTGAATCAAATATGTTTAAAATCAAAAGATGCTAATAGAATTTTATGTAAAATGGTAATATGATATATACCTATCAATTCAATCATCAATAAGATGTATATTTTTGAAGAGATGCCCCATGATACATAAGGTCACCTTCATTAGCTAGCTATAATAACTACTCCAAATGCTATAAGATATAAAATCCTAATAATGAGCATACAACAATTCAGTCATGCATACAAAGACAATCCACCTTAAACTATCCATCTCTATCTCTTAGTCGATTCCTATAGCTCTGATCATTCTTCAATTCTTCAAAAATCATCACTCTAATACCACTCTTCTTATGCCTCAAGATCTAAATGAAGAATTAATCTTTTTAACCTCTAATTAAATACCTAGAGTCATTAAATATCAATTTACAAAAATTACAGTAGTATACATCATCATATATGCATATCATATTTATGATATAAAAATATCATTTACAATAATCAAGAATCGCTAATACATCAATGTATAACAAATAAATCCATGAATATAAAAGAATAAATGCAACTAATAATAGAAAAAGGTACATATACTAGCACAAATCAGTTCTCACTCCATTGTAGTCTTACTCTTTATTGAATTATGTGAATCACATAATAAGCTAATAGCCCATAGGTCACAAAAAACCTATAAATGCATTCAATGTATAGAAAACAAAAATGATATGCACGTAATCATTCAGATCATATTAGTATGAATAGTAAATATATAATGGATTAGTAATCCCTATCTTAACCATATTCCAGTGTATCATATGAAATGCTATATAAAATATTATCACATACACTTATGTCAATTATATTAAAGAAATATATAAGCTACCCATGTGATTATATTAGATGCAATGTAGTAGTGGCCAAATTAGTATGCACCAATTACCAGAATAACTATGTGCACTATGTCTATGTTCTACAAATATCAAGGCATTATGTCTATACATGTGAAATCAGTTATTAATGTATGTGATATCTCTACTATACCACTTATCATTTTCTATACAAGTCAATGTTATGAATTCATCAGTTATATCATACATGTACACTATTAGTTATATTATATAGTATCAACTACATGTCATATCATATTAGCTCAAGTGCATCATATACCAATGTGTCATATACACGAATCATATATTATGTACATGCATCAATCATATCATGTATCCTATTTGTTGATCATATCATATCATTGGAACTTATATATGTTTCATGTCATGCGCGCCATGTTAAATTATATAAAATCATGTCACATATATAATGTAGTATCATACAAGTCAGGATCTTTATCTCATGTAGTATTCTTCCTATATAATTCATATCACATCCTCTAGGTCAATCAAAGTAATGAGAATCAATCATATCAGCCACTTGTCTCATCAGTCAATAATTAAGTTAGGTAGCTTCATATAAGTTGTTACCTCATATCCATTGACATATCATATCATATTAATAAATCTTCGAATACATCATTTCATATCCTTTATGATTTCATCATAAACTTTTATTTAAAGCATATTCTATCAAGCCACCCACCTATATAGAATAACATATCTCCGGCCAACCTGAATCAACCAAATTTTTAGCCACATAAATGCGCAAGCACGCACGTGCGCGCGCACACACACACACACATAGAGATAGATAGATAGATAGATAGATAGAGAGAGGGAGAGAGAGAGAGAGAGTTGGGTAGCTTCTTATAAGAAAAGTTGTTACTTCATATCCATCGACATATCATATCATATCAATAAATCTTTATATTACATCATTTTATAACACACACACATAATATAGTCTTGTATTTATCATTTATAATAACATATATAGTATATCATATATAAATCTATTGCAATTAAAATAGCATATAAATCATATTAAATTATGAAATAATCAATAATCATGTTAGTGTGCATGTTAGAATGAAAGTTAAATCAGATGTATCTTATCAGTTATGCAGTTTAAATGGGAGGGAAGGGTGGTTTTCCTTTTTCAAAATTAAAAGTGGTATCACTTATGTGGATTCTATTCCTATGATTATCAAGCTGTCTAAGCCATCCTTAGAGGAATTTAAACATAACATTCATGCTTATACTTCCAATGTTGGTTGTAATTCTTGTGGTTTAATTCATAGCTATGATGGAAAGCTTGTGAGTGCATTTGCCTCTAATTCTCCTTTTTTTTAAGGGGTGGTGCTAAATTATTTGCACTTTTGAAAGGCTTAATGATTTTTTCTTATAATAATATTGTGAATGCCTACATCGAGAGGGATTCTAAAGCCTTAATTTCATTAATGTTTGACAAAAAGTACTTCAGTTCTAAATATTTCTATCTATTTGAAATGTTTTTTTCCATTTTATTGGCTAAGGAGGGTTCTAAGACTAATGACACTATGGTTTTCAATATGAACACTGCTCCTAAAATCCTGAATGGAAAAATCTCGCTTGATTCTATTAGTACTCCTTACAATTGTAGGTAACTTCTTGTGAGTTTGGTGGGTTCTCTATTTGTTAGTGGTTCTTGGTATAGTTTGTTACCCTCTTATCATTTGTTGGTTGTTTCCTTGCTGTTGTGAACTCTTTTTTTTTTTTTTTTTTATTTGTGGGGTTATTATACTGGGCTACCACTTGTTTATTGGTGGTCTAGCTTATGTTTGTTTTCAGGTTGGATTGATGTTGTATGCTTTGGGGGTGTAGTGGCTTCTGATCCGTTGGGTTGTTGTGTGGGCTCCCTTACTATCCCTTGACTGTTGGTGGCTTTCTTTATTTTGTTAGTTCTTTCCTTACCTATTTTGTTCTTTGTTTGGGATTTTCTATGTGGTATAGTCTTTGGCATTCTCTTCTTAGGTTTCTTTGGTCTACCTCCACTTCAGGAAAAACGTCAAACACTGGCGGTTTTTTCCGGCGGTTAGGAAGGCAAAACCGGTGGTTTTAAATTTTACCAGCGGTTTTTAAACCGTCGGTATAACTGGCGTAGGAAACTTTTACCGGCGGTTCTGTTAGGCGGCAGTTTTCCGGCAGCATATGTCGCCGCTGACTATCGGATTTGTAACCGGCGGTTCTCCGGCCGTTAAGCCGCCGGTTATATTACCGACGGCTAACCGACGGTCACTTTATCGACGGTATGCCGGCGGTTAAAGAGGCCATCGTGTGTTCGCTTAACCACTGGCTAGCGTCGGTACACCGCCGGTTATTTTACCGACGGCAATACTCTTTAATGTCCATCCTTGCTTTGACATTATCTTTACTCTTACATTTAACATCCATAATTGTATTAAAAATATTATCCATAAAGTTTTTCTCAATGTGCATAACATCTAGATTATGCCTTATCAAATTAGTTCTCAAATATAATAATGTCAAGAAAATACTTTTCTTAATCCAATTATGTTCAACACAATAACCCGAAAATTTAGACTATGATAGCATTGGAAAATCACTAATTATTGGAATGTCAGAAAGTCTCTGTAAGACATCATCACCACTTAATCTGGGTGGAGGAGGCGACCGCTCAATTCTGTTTTTAACAAATACTTCCTTATTTCTCCGAAACTGATGATTAGCAGGTAGAAACATACGATGACAATCAAACAAAGTATTTTTTCCTCCTTGTTTTAGTGTGAAAGCTTTGCTATTCTCCATGCAGTAAGGACATGCTAATTTTTCTGCTGTGCTCCAACCAAACAACATACCATAGGCTGAAAAATCACTAATGGTCAACAACAATGCAGCTCGAAGGAGAAAATTTTGTTTTGTTGATATGTCATATGTGAGCACTCCTTCTTCCCATAATAACTTGAGGTCATCAATTAATGGTTGCAAAAAAACATCAATTTTTGCTTTCAGATTATGTGGTCAAGATATTTTAAGAGTTAAGAAGATGTACGGAGTAGTCATACACATCTCTAGTGGAAGGTTGTATGGTGTTAATATAACTGGCCAATAAGAGTACGGTGTAGCTGTTTGACTATAGGGTGTAAAACCATTAGCATATAATCTCAATCTTATGTTGCGGGGCTCAGCAGCAAATGAAGCATGCACTTGATCAAAATGTTTCCACGCTTCAGCATTTGATGGATGAGAAAGAACACTACTTTTTATTATTTTCTCCTTATGCCATCTCATATGACATGCATAACTCATTGATGCATAGAGTCGCTGAAGTCTTAGAATGATTGATAAATAAAATAAACGGGAATATGACACATCTTTCTTTGGACAACGTTGTTTTCCCGAATTTGGCTTAAACCGAGGAGCAATGCATGTGCGACAAATAACTTATGCTGTATCATCCTTGTAGTATAACATGCATCCATTAATACAACAATCAATTTTTGTAGCAGTGAGACCCAGCTTGGATACTAATTTCTTTGTTCGGTATAAGTTTGAGGGAATTAAATTGCCCGCTGGATTAGTTTCTTTCATAAGACCAACAAAGTCATTAAAACAATCACGGGGAATATTATACTCAGTTTTAATACTTAACATCCTCACTGTAATGGATAATTACGAATGTGTACTGCAATCATCCCAAATTAGCTATTAAGCTGAATGTAATAACTCAAAGAATTTTTGTGTTCGTGGCTTTTCCACATTAGACCTTAAATTATGACCTGCTACATCAAAAATAAGGTCTTCATAGGGTCTACTCATTTGATCTTCATCAAATGTTTCATAAGCTGTAGATGAACCGGCATGAGCATCTCTGTGTGGCTCATACTCGCCATGTGATGTCCAAATTCAATAGTTTGGAAGAAATCCCCTACGATATAAATCAAGCTTCACATCATCGGGCTTCAGGAATGCTAGATTTTTATGCTTCGAATATGGACATCTAAACATTTTATCATATTGAAAGGAATGCAATTGAGATGCAACTTGAATAAAAGTTTCAACTCCCTGTATAAATTCAACTGTCAATCCTTTTCGACCCAACAATCTGTTATACATCTAATATCTCTCTTCTTAGATAGTCATTTGGACGTTGAAGCAAACGTCACCCTACATAGTTATCAAAATATTTATTAGAATACATGCATGTGCAAACATGTTATAATTTAGATGGATGAGTGGATTTACTCATAGTTTAATTTTCAATGAAATTGATCTCCAGAGCAAAAGACATTAACATAATTGATCTATTATATAGCTGCTATATAATAGCTTGTGTGATCCCATAGGGCTACAAGCGGACCAAACTATCTTATGTGTGATCCCATAGGGCTACAAGCGGACCAAACTATCTTATTCACGCATCCATCTTATGTGTGATCACATAGTGCTACAAGCGGACCAAACTAACCATCTACATCAACTATCAACAACAACAACAATATCAATTCTTTATCCCACCACATGGCATGTGTATCAAATCAACACAAACTAATCATCTACATCAACTATCAACTACATGAAATTAAACTCGTTTACATGCATCTAAAGAATAAAAGTTTATTTTGATGCCTACAACTTTCTTAACATGTATCAAATCTAACAATTATGCGACCAAATCAAATAAGGCAACTCTATCTAATCTTATGTACCATAGGAGCTACTCCAAACTTTTCACATATATTCTTGTTTCACTCTCGCTCTCTCTCTCTCTTTCTCTCTAACTATCGCTCTCTCTCTCTCTCTCTCTCTCTCTCTCTCTTGTTCTCTCTCTCTCCCTCTCACTCTCTTCTCACTCTCCCTCTCTTTTCTCTCTCCCTCTCACTCTCTTCTCACTCTCCCTCTCTTTTCTCTCTCCCTCTCACTCTCTTCCCACTCTCCCTCTCTTTTCTCTCTCCCTCTCCCTCTCTTTTCTCTCTCTCTATCACTCTCCCTCTCTCTCGCTCTCTCTAACATTTGCTATCTATCTATCTCTCTTGTTCTCTCTCACTCCCTCTCACTCATCTCAATGCTAGCTCTTGTTCTCTCTCTCCCTCCCTCTCTTTTCTCTCTCTCTCTCTCTCTCTCTCTCTCTCTCTCACTCTCCCTCTCTTTTCTCTCTCTCTCTCTCTCCCTCTCTCTTGCTCTATCATATATCTCTCTATCTATTGATCACTCTTGTTCTCTCTCTCTCTCCCTCTCTCTCTTTTATCTCTCCCTCTCTTTTCTCTCTCTTAATCTCTCTCTTCCTATCTTGCTCTAACCCAAAGTCACAATACCTCTTGCATATATCGAAATTACTACCTAAATCATCCAAAATATTAAAAACTCTTGCAAATGTCTAGTGAGAACAAATAATCAAAGAAAAAAGTTAAAGAATACCTTAAATTACTAATTTTTGTTCAACTCACACGAAACCTAGGATAGCCGGCGGCGTGAGATTCAGAGAGAGATCGACGACGGCAAGTGACAGCAAAGGTTGACCGAGCGAGAGGCAACCGGTGTGGGGCCGGCGGTCAGAGATACTTCGTCGGCGGCAACAAACGGAGCATGATCCAGCGATGCGGGCGGAGGCGACGAGAGAGCGACCGAAACGAGAGAGAGAAGGAGAGAATAGAAATGAAATGCGAGTTGCG
>NW_021319432.1:259310-292121 GCF_001605985.2 Dendrobium catenatum
GGTTGGTGCATGGGCGAGCACAGTTGGGAATCTCACATCTCGGGTTCGAATCCCCTATTCTACGGACTCGTCTCTTCAGTGGGGCAAAGCAAGTGTGGGCCCAGTGCCGGTGGATGACCTCGCTAGGTTCCGCCGAGGGATTAGTTACGCCGCCAAGTGCTCCATTTGGAGTGGTAGTGGGTAGATATCCCCGTTCTAAAAAAAAATGAATTGGGGGACAAAAAGGCTGATAAGATGTTGATGAGAGGGATGAGATTATACGGGTAGAAAGGGAATGTAAGCAATGATATTGCAATATTTATTTGTTTAAATATGTAAATTTATTCTTAAAAAAGGACTTTATCCAATTTTGTAAGAAAGAAAAATTCATAATAGAGAAATAGAATTGCATATCCAACTTAAAAAAAAAAAAGTAAATTTGGACAAAATTTGCAATGGAATTTATGAGTATATATGGAAATGTAAATGACAAAGCATTCTCGAATTACTTAAAATTGCAATTGATTTGTGACAAATGTTTGTCTAAAATAAATATTTTACAAAAAATAAAGGTGGAATAATAACAATATTTTGATGGCTTTTGCAATAATTTTTCCTACTTGTAATTTTCTTACAAACTCTACTAAATTGTTTCAAATAATTGTCTAAAATTTTCATTTTGGGACCATATTTTCTTCATTTTGCAAAACATTTTCAGTTATCGAATTGCTGTTTGTTTATAGCTTCATCAATTACTTTTCTGAATAGAATTAATCAAATGAAAAATCTCCAATAAAGATATATATATCGCCTTGATAAATGACTGATCGTCATCCACCATATTACTTAGTCACACAAACCTTCACATATTATGAAGAAAAATCCTCCATTCTTTTTCTTAAAAAGGATATTTAGTAATCAATCAATCATATAACTAAAAAACTTCACCAAAAAATAATAATAATTATAAAAAAAATTCATAACCAGAATTTATATAAATTAATTGACATATAAACATAAAAAAAATTCAGCAGACATTGGCCTGCACCCTTGTTGTTGTATAGTAGTCTAGAGAGAGAGAGAGAGAGAGAGAGAGAGAGAGAGGGGGGAGGGAGGAGAAAACACCAAAAAATGAGAGTTCAAAGTAAAACCTAGCAAAATGAGAGAGAGTGCAAAGAAGCCCTGGCGAATGAACCAAACAAATTCTTTTCCTTTACAAATCTAGCAAACTAAATAAATTTTCAGTTCTTGTATCGATATCCACTTTCAAATAGAAATAAGTCAACATGCATCCATAACCACGTACATCAACAACCTCAAAACCATATAAACTCCTTAGAGAGAGTGCAAAGAAGCCCTGGCGAATGAACCAAACAAATTCTTTTCCTTTACAAATCTAGCAAACTAAATAAATTTTCAGTTCTTGTATCGATATCCACTTTCAAATAGAAATAAGTCAACATGCATCCATAACCACGTACATCAACAACCTCAAAACCATATAAACTCCTCCTAATTAACTCCCCAATAGAACTAAATGTTCATATATCCCTCAAGCAAATACAAATGAAGTGATGAACTCGATCTCATCTATCTTCTACCTCTCACATCCTGCTCAATCTCAGACGCCGGGTCATCCTCCTCCTCAAAACAATCAATACCATAAGCTGCATGGCCATGCCCAAAGGCCTTTATATGATCCTTCAGAGACCTCTTGTGCTTGAAATCTGACCCACAAGTGCAATACCAGAGCTTCCCACAGTTTTTCTCATGGGTCCTCCAATCGCCTCGAACGGCGAAGGCTTTTCCGCATTTTCTGCACATGAAAGGCTTAATGCCGTGCTTGCGCTTGTAATGGGTCTGAAGCGTGCGGAAGTCTTTGAGGGGTTTGGCTCTCGGGTGGTCAATGTTGTTGCGGCAGCCAGCCGCGCAGCAGTAGCAAGGTAGCCGTAGCATAGCCGTTGGTTGTGTGCCTCTTAGGGACTCAGGTCCTTTTCTGTATTGTGAGCCGTGTCCCCACATGTGCATCTGCATATATATCATTCTGTAGGCCTTCATTAACGTATATGAAAAGAGCAAAAGCTGCACTTCTTTTATATGTGAAAGTGTTAATACATTTATAATGTTCTTGCTATAGAATATGGTTAGAAAGATGTTAGCGATAAAGATATTCTTTTGCTTTGGAAGATGCAACGCAGGAACCAGTACAAAAAATTTTCACTTCTTAGGTTAGCTAAGCTCTATTATTTTTGCTTGCTCTGGTAATTAAGTAGATGCTCAATTTTTGTTTCAACCTATTTTCTAGTCCTTCTCATCCTAATATAAAATGTATATATAAGATATCGAATAAGACAGATTAAAATTATAATTAATGGAGTAATAAGTCACTATGAGTTCGGCTAATCTAATAATAAGATTTCTTTTATGAATGAGCTGCCCTATGGACTAGACTTACTAGTGGTTTGTGTTTAGCTTTGCACGCAAGCAAATTCAACACAATGCAGTTCATCATGCCCTTAATCACATACTCACACGTTTCAATTCGGAGGAAAGAAGAAGCACAAAAATCCCTGCCCGTAATACAGCTTAACTTGAACTAAGATCATCCAAAATCCCTTAGACAGAGAGAAGACTAAGGCAAGAACAACATACACAAAACTGCACAACAAGGTTCATCTCGACCTGAGACTCACTCTCTCTTTCTCTTTCTCTTTCTCCATCTCTCGCGTGAGAGAGAGAGAGATGGGGTATGAACAGGTCAAGATGAACAGTATTGTGTAGTTTTTGTAGAGAGTGAGAGGGAGAGAGAGATTAGGCTGGATGATGATGATGTTTTGCTTTAAGAAATAGATCTAGAGTGGCAGGGCTGAAAGGGCTGGGGAGGGCTTTATTCCCAGAGAGAAGTGAATTTCTCTACATACATACTGAAGAAGCGCAACAGCCAAGGAGCAGTAAAAGGAAAACTCCAAAAGTGCCAAAAAGCATGAGAGGAACAAACATACATATCCTCCTTCTGTGTGGTTCAATCACATAAAAAGAAGGGCATGATAGAATCACTGTTTGTTCTCTTCCTCTTCACAAATAATAGACCAGTACCTTAGTTAAATATAGTTATTGAGAATAAGGAAGAAAGAAGTGAGAAGTGTGACCTGCATGTTATTGTATCTGTTGAAGGTTTTGCAGCAGACTGGGCATGAGAACTGTGTGGGACCAATGAGGATCTGAGAAGGGGTTGGGATCCAGTACTGGCCTTTCGTAAGCTTGCCAATAGTGGGGCAGCCAAGAGGGATGTTGATGTTGCTGCTTCCATCCTCATCGTCTTGATCAAGGTTGTGATCTTCGTCGACCGTAGCGGAGGAAATTCTAGAGATGAGATCGGCAGCGGTGGGGCTTGGGAGACCGATGTGGAGGGCGACGGTAACCGCCCCCTCGGTTTCGTCATCTTCTTCATCATCGTCAAGGGTTATTTTCTTCTTCTTTTTTGAGTCTGCTTCGGCTTCGCCGTCGAATATGGTGAAGGAGGTTTCATCTCCATCTTCAAGTTGATGCTTTTGAGGGCTTAGTTTGAGGAGGGGAAGGGCTTCTCTTAGGGGAGGGGAAGGAGGGGGCGATTGGAGGAGATTGTTGTTTGTGTTTTGGAAGTAGTAGCTGTAGTTGTAGTTGTAATTGGTGTAGAAGTTGTAGGGCGGAAGAGACGCTGGTGTTGGTTGCGGAGGAGGAGGATGAGGAGGAGGAAGCGGAGGATTTGATGTTGAGAAAGGATAATAAGAAAAGTGTCTCTTGAAGAAATTGGAATAAGGGTCTGCCATGGCTGGTTGTGGTTGTGTGAGGTTGAAGGGATGCAGAAAACAAGGGTACAAGACTATTATAGATTCGTTTATGGAGAGAGAGAGAGAGAGAGAGGACTAAAAATTAAAGGGAAGCAGGAGGAGGAAAATGCCACATCAAGAATTATAAGGCGAGATTTTTCCAAAAAAAAAAAAAGAATTATAAGGCGAGACAAATGAGGAAGAGAGGGATGGCTGAGATGATAAAGAGGGATGGGGAAGTAATGAAGTGAGGGGCTGGTGAGAGTGTGAAAGAGAAAATAAATAAAGAAATAAGAACCAGGTTATAATTTAGTCAGTGCAGAAAGGATAAAAATCCAAAATGTGATTCCCCAAGAAAAATATTTGTGGATTTTAATAAAATCGCACTTTTAAATAAAATTTATGATATGTATAAATTTATTTTAATTGATCTAAATATTTCTAAAAATTAACCTTTAATTATTGTTTCTTATTAATTTCAGCATATGAATTACTCATATTCTTAGTAGAGCTTAATTCTTAATTGGGAACTAAATATAATTTTGGGTCGATATAATCATTTTTTCTTCGACTTATGAAAAATAAGGAAAAAAAATCTGAATATATTGTTAAGCCTATTTCATTGATTTTTGTTGAGCTGATCATTTATGAACAGCTTGTGTAGGCTCAATGTAAAGATTGTGTTAGATTTGTTGGTTAAGGAGTGGACCATTAACATATATTTGAAAGCTCAAAATTTAAAAAAGCTAAACACAAGCAGAGACCTTGTTTGATCATATTCGGCTCGAATTTGCTCAAAATAATTATTGATATTTATAATCATAATATTAAATAAAAATGCTATTTATATATATATTTTTTCTTTCATATATCGTGTTCGGCATCAGAATGTCAATCGTGTCTTGAGTCTCGACTCTCACAAGTTGTGTGGAGTGCTTACTAATGAGTGGTCTCTTGGCTGTTCTATTTACTGCAATGACAAATATTTACTTTGGAACTTTTTTTTTTATAATGCTCACAAATGCTCTAGGTCACCCTCATTCACCCATTTTTACTTCTGCCTTAGCACTACAAGCTAGTCTCTATTGTTGCCTCTCATAAGCGCATAAACGCACAGTTTTTTTTTTTTTGTTACATTTAACTCTTCTCTCGGGTCTCAACAATTGCCTATTCTATTGTTTTTTTCCCCTCAAGTCACAGCTCTTTTTCTCTCAGGTAATGCCTATCACCTCTCATTCTATGTGTTGAGAGATGATTTTAGGCCTATTGTGGCTGTGAGCGCTAGTGTTATTATGTTAAAAATGATAATGAGAATTTTAATAATGCTTCAATACCTATTGAGGTCCTATTTATGAGACTACCAATAAAGACGTTACTATTATGAAGGGTAGTAAGTGAACTCCCTAACGAATGAGAGTTCTTAGTTGAATCTACATGCATGTCTAAAGTTATTCCTCTTTGGAAATGAATATATATATGTATATATACATATAATGTTATCTCTTTGTTAGGGCTTCACTCTATCCACCTCTCTTTATCATCACCCAGTCAATCGTTTCGAAAATTTCTTCATGGTTCTTCCAACTTCACGGATCTTCCGTCTTGGAAGCAGGTTCACTTGGGAGATCCCGTCTTTTTAAGTGGTAAAAATTCCTTCCACTTGTTTGTTGACACCCTTTCGAGTGCCTACTTTGCGGATGCATTTCCTGATGTCAAAGCCACAACCTATTGGGGGCTACCGGATTTATAAAATTCAGATGAAGAGGTTCTTTCTTTTGTTGCCCCTTTTGAATTTGCTTTGGTTGGAAGCTTTCACAATCACAGGCCTTCTCTCAAAGCGATTTGTTTTATGGAGGTCTTGATGAAGTGAGTTGAGCAATGACTAAGGTCAAGGAATTAGTGCACTATGCAATGTGGTACACTAGGCTTCCTAATTGCAGTGCAGGGCTGCAATTGTTTAGGTGATTATATTTCAATGATTGTAGTAAATGATTTTGATTTAGAAATGGTGATTGATCAATGTAATTAGATGTTGATTGATTATGAATCAAGGGGATGTAAACCAAGTGATTGTAGGCTAGATAATTGACAATTAGATGATTGTCAATCATTGGATTGAAATCAAGCATTTGTAAATCAATATGACTCATACAAAATTGAGATTAATAAGAGCAACAGAATAGACAAACACAACAACAAAGGACACAACCCAACTCCAATGAAAACCTAACAAACAACCCAATTCAAAAGACACCAACCACCAGCCCAGAAAAGCTTTAAAGCCCAAAACCCAATCCCAAAAACCACCTTCAACTAAAGGCCCCAAAAATGGCCCTGTAAAACTAACCAACTAGAGACGACCAACCTAGCACCAACCACAAAATACAATCGAAAACCAGTAAGGCACCCCAAAAATTGATAACCTAACCTCTACAATCAAGCTTTCAATTGAATAATTCTCCCTTTAGAGTACTTGAAATTCTACGAAAAAAAAACTTACTTTTTTCCCATAATTATGGAGAAACCATCTTTAATAACTTGCATAACTTTTATATAAATCTCATCCTAATTATCATTGAAAATACCATCCTTAAAAGCCAAATTAAACTCCCCATTTCCCCAGTTAGATCCCGCCTGAGCAGAGGGGCTCAACCAGTCAGAATGATCAATAGGATTCTCAACAAAATGTAAGTCTATATGCTGCTTCCCCACACCCAATTTTAATTTTACATCATCAAAAATAGGAAAATAAAATAAGTTAGTTATATGAACCTTATTAGTAATGTCCAAACCACCATGGGCAATATCCAACACATCCACAGGTCTAAAAAGAATATAATTTTGAGTTTCCTGTTCAAGATAATGATTCACACTAACATCTAAACCAAAGAGCTCATTGAGCATGTTATTACCGACCCCACGATACACAAGATTCTCAATAGAAGAAAGAGGAAGTTTATTATCAATATTGTAAGCATCAGGAACCAAAATAGGATTAAAAATCACCACATTATTAATGCAAATGATTTCTTGAATAACATAAATATGGGCCAAATATGTGATCTCATCATGAGGAGGTAACAAAATTTTAGGCCCAACCCACATGCTATTAGGGTAACGTTTAGAAACATATAATTCCACCAAAACACAAGCAATTGAGGATTTATACCCATTTGATGTAGCATTATCAGTTCTTAGAGGATGACCAAATAGTAATCCCAAACTATGTAATATATGCGGAGAGTACGAATTGGACCAAAGATTTGAGAAAGAAACCAAAATAGGAATGATGAGGGATTCCATAGTAATGTAAAAAATGAAAACCATTTTATTTTTATAAAGTAATTGTTGAAAAAGTAAGAGTGATGGGAAAAAGCTCTACTATAATTCATGTCATTTATGAATTCAATCAACACATGCCTTGGATCAAAGAGGGTAACTGAGAAATCACTACTAAGATTAAGATTAAAGATTTTTTTTAATCAATTCATGACTAGGCCTGCAATTGGGAAATTTACCAATCAAAGAGAATTCAAAAGGGGTTGCAAGGGAAAGAATCTCATATTGCAAAATCCTAAACGACAGTAACCCACAACGGGTTATAGTTTTGAGATCAGGAAAAGCCGTCGAAGAAGAGCCACTTGAAAAAGCATCAATAAAAGAGAGAGAATTCTTTTTACCATTTA
This sequence comes from Dendrobium catenatum, assembly GCF_001605985.2. Taxonomy (NCBI): domain Eukaryota; kingdom Viridiplantae; phylum Streptophyta; class Magnoliopsida; order Asparagales; family Orchidaceae; genus Dendrobium; species Dendrobium catenatum. Next base: position 266,785 of record NW_021319432.1, read on the forward strand.
AAAATTAGATCATCCAACCAAATATGATTAACTGCAATGTAAACTGAAGGAACATTAGAAGTTAGAATGGTCATGGTAAAAAAAAAAAAAAAGAACAATCAAGAAAATCTCAGAGAAAGCTTAAACCCTAGAAGTCCCGATCGAGGTCAAGAGAGAAATAAACATCAAAGAAGGAAAGAAACTTCCTTGAAGGTGTGGTGTTGATAGGGATGAGAGCCTAAGCAGATCTACTCTGAAAAGGATTGGGAAATGGGGGGAGACAACTTGGGCTAAGCCCTAACAGAGTGAGTATTTTCAGGAGGGGAAGGAGTGTGTCACTTTGACTTGGTCCAATTGAAAATGGGCATTAACTCATAGCTCCTTAGACATATAAATAATATGAAAAAAATTAAAGTTTAGGGTAAATAAGTAATTGATTTATCAACTAAATGATAGAAATTATTGAATTTGTTATCTTATGATGCTGATATAGATATTAAAATCCTAATATTACATGACCCAAAAAATTATGATAAATTATAAATTAGATAAATGAATGGTAGAATAATTATTATGCATGTGTATCCTTTTATGATCATTGGACATAAATGGTGTAATGTATTATTTAAATTAGAGAATCCAAACTATGAAAGAGTCCCTAGAAATACAATTAAAAATGATTGCAATAAGGTATATGAGTTAGAGAAAGATAAGTTGAAAGAATAACTTAAGCTAGTTCACAGGGTTTCATGGAGTTGTGATTGTTGGACATCATATCAAAGTTATTTATATATTTTGGATTGTTCTTTACATTGATTACACAGAAAACTTCAAGAAAGAATTGTTAATCTTATTATTCTGAAGCCACCTCATAATGCAAAATACTTATGTGAAGCTATTTATGAATATATTTTTGGAGTAGAATCTCAAAGACAATAACTTCACTATTATACTTGACAATAGTAGGAATAATGACATCACAGCTAGCTCTCATAAAAAAAATTCATTAAAAAAGAAAGTGACATTTCTAAGGGTATTTTTTCATGTCAGGTGTTGCGCATGAATCATGAATTTCCTTTTCAAGATTAATTAAAGGAAGTTCATGAAGTAATTCATCATAATAGAGTGTATATCAAATACTCACAAATAAAAAAAGAGAGATGATACATAAGCTTGTGGTAGTGTCCAAGCAATATATAACCCTCTCTTGCAACCCTTGCCCGAGTGCCTGTGCGCCCTGAGATTCGAACCAAAGACTTCCCCAGCATCCCCCACCATGCGCAAGTCGACCACCATGTCATTCCTGTAAAATTATACTATTAGATAAATTTTTTATTTATATTAAAATCGGTAGAATATCACAATTAAAACTAATTAATTTAATTTTATCATTTTAATTGTTAATCAAAATAAATTATTTAAGTAATAATTAATTAAAATATGCTATCAAATTAATAAATAATTAAAAAATATTATTAAATTAATAATTAATTAAAATAAACTATAAAATTATTAATGAATTAAATTACAAATAAATTATATTTTCAGAGATTTTTAGACTTTGTTAGAAAATTCGCAGAAAAGTCAATCAGAAATATATTCGCCGGAAAAGCCATCATAAAATCTGCTTAAAAATTTGTTGAAAATATATCTAAATAATACATAAAAAATCACATGGAAAATTTGTCGGAATTTTTTCTGACAAAAATCTGCCAGAAATTCTGTCAAATATGGATGATTTTTCTGTAGTGTATATAGTAAGTCATAGTAATTATAAAGGGATGCCATTTAATTTAGATTGGATGAAGTATAAGAAAATTAGAAAGATCTTTGATATTTTTAGTAATATAACTAAAATAATTTTTGTTTCATCATATTGACCAACAAATATTTTTCTCCCCATTAGTATGTATATGAAGAAGCTTTTAATGCTAGAATTAACTTTATTAGATGAGTATGTGAGAAGTATGACAATCATTATGAAATTGAAATTTGATTAATACAGAGTGAATAAAATATTCTTGTGTTTGCAACAAGTGCATTAAACCCTTGTTTGAAAATGAAGTTCATCAATTTCACATTTTCAGAATTAACTTTATTAGATGAGTATGTGAGAAGTATGACAATCATTATGAAATTGAAATTTGATTAATACAGAGTGAATAAAATATTCTTGTGTTTGCAACAAGTGCATTAAACCCTTGTTTGAAAATGAAGTTCATCAATTTCACATTTTCAAAAAACTACTCATCTTCAGTGCTCAAAGTCTTTATGTCATTGAGGATGTTAATTCAAAATCCTATAATGAATATGTTGTTGATATTGCTAGTGCTACTTTTGTAAGTGTGGTGTGGTCAACTTCTATGCCAAATTAGATAAAATTTTCAAATAGCTTTGATTATATGCCCATTTTGTCAATTTTATCATCTTGTTAGGGTTCATTTAGCTAGCCTTTCAGATCATATTTACATATCTTTCTTGAAGAGGGTTTGTATATGGGGAAAAATGAGCAATTTGAAGTTCTTGAATGGTGGATGTTAACACTTTGAAGTTATCATAACTCAGCCCGATAAAACCCATTGATGGAATATGTCAGAACATGCCGAAAAGTAACAAGATAGAAATACCAAGATCTAATTAGAGAAAATGGTTAAACTTTCAAAATAATTTTTAGATTTTAGAGCCATTAAACATCCATTAAACATATAAATACTCCTCATCAAAACCTTCTTCTTCCATCTTAGAAATACACTACGAGAAAAAGTTTTATTTCTGGTGATTAATAGGCTGCAAAATTAGCGGTGGAAATATTGGCAAATTTGGTGATGAAAGTTGGTATGAAGTTTAATACACTAGGGGTTGAGAATGTGAACTTTATTAGAAGATAAAATAATCCCTATTCTAATACATATAATTAAGATTAGAGGATCCACCTTAATTTTAGTTGGTCAGATAATAATGTTGGTGATAACAATCAATGGAATATAGTTCAATCTATTCAAAGAGGAAATCAAAATAATTCTCAGCAACCTAGAGTAAATATTACACCTTCATATCCTTCTAGTTTTAACTAAAATTATTAATTTAGAGAAAGAAAATTACTTTTGAAAGAGGTTGTGATTAGGTTAGGAACCTAGTTGTAAAGTCAGTCTACTTCAATCCAAAACTTAGAAAATTAATTAGGACAACTTGTAATCTCTTTTAGTAATAGACCTCATGAAATTTTGCCGAATAACACTAAAATTAATTCAAAGGAGAATGGAAAAGAGCATATTAGATACCACTTAAAAACTGATGGTGATTCCTTATAACCAAAGTGACATATTTTGGAAAGTATGGCTGAAGACTATAAATTTAGCATTGTATTGGGAGGCAACCCAATTATGTTCTATATTTTTATGTTTTGTTTTATAATTTATGTTTTTTGTTATATTTTGTAATTTATGTTATGTGTGTTTGATGTATTATTTATAAAATTATTAATTTTAATTTTGAATAAGTTATGAAAAACTTTCTGAGAAAAATTTTACTGAACTAAAAATTGAACTAGCACAACATCGTTAGTATTTGAAGCACCGCAACATTCAAAAATAAAATTGCGATGCTGAAGTCTTGAGAAAATTTTATGTATTACATCACTGGAGCTCTGTATCATTAAAAGCACAGTGCTATTTTGCCTTACTGAGTGCCATGGTGCTATTTTCTCACGTGTTGAAGCGTCGGCTTGTTATTTCTATAGTATTGATGGAAGTGCAACAAATATGCAGTATTTTCATAACTTTTACATTATGAAAGTTTATTAAGCACTATAGTGTTGTTGTCAGTGCCTCAATAATAGGTTAAAATTATTATTATGTCAGTTAAAGTGCTATGATGGTGGTCTTTGTAAGCATTGTAGAGCTCATACGTGTCAAGTGTCGATGTATTTCCCAAGTCAAAAAGTTGGCACTTTATTTTCCAATGCATCTGTTGTAGTGTCATATGTCCTATACCATTGAAGCATTTGTTTATTTGACTCTTTATCATTTTCTATATTTTTAAGTGTCGCAGCATTGCCCTCATAAACACTACAGTGCTTGTAATGTTTATATATATGGGTGCCTATTTAAAAAAAAAATTTATTGCCTTATTTCTCTCATTCTCTTAAGTTTTTGCATATTTCTTATCTATGCTTTTTGAGAGATGTCCCCAAAAATGTTTGGCAATAAGAAGATAACTTCATCATCCTTTAATAAGAGTAGATTCATTTCTGTTGAGGCCGAGCAAAGGTTTTGGATGATAGTGGTATCCAAGCAGTTGATTCCTAAGAGAGGCTTCCAAATTCCGAGTGTGCAGGTTATGCAAATGATAGTAAATTGAGGTTGGGAGTAGTTTTGTGAGGTAGCCTAGGCAACAGTTATTAATATAATGAGAAAGTTTTTCATTCATGGGAAATAAGATATGTATAATAGGTGTATGTGTGAGATAAGTGGGTAGCCTTTGATTATGTAACCATCAACCATCTGTATAAGATTCTAAATTTTGAGTTTTATGAGATACCCCTTTTTTTGGTGCCTATGATTCTTAAAAAAATTTAAGAGTGTTGTGTGAGCCTAATAGTGGAGTTGTGTGGAAGCAGAGGGTGAACAAAATTGTTATTTTCCTGCATCTTGCTTAAACTAAGTATCAAAGGCTTGGCATTATTTTATTTCCTATTAACTATTTTCCAGTAAAAATATTAGTGAGATAACAAAAGAACTTGTTGTTCTTAATTATGCTATTCAGGTTGGATACACCATTGTTGTTGGAAAGCTTATTCATTCTTCCTTGACTTACATTATTATAGGCACTACTTTTGTGGGCTTGGAAAATTCTTCTCTTATTTATGCCATGGTTGTAAATGCAAGTGTGAGGGAAGATTCTATTGAGAAAAAAAAATTTTTCATTCATCCCTCACTAAAAGAAAAATTGAGAGCTTTAAAAGAGTAGGTGTAGAGAAGAGGGTGGCCCTAGTGAGCCAAGGTTGTTTAGTAGGCCTAGAACTAGCAGTAGTAGGAGTTCTAGGACTCCTAAATCCTTAGTTAAGTAGTTAGATGAATTGAGGAAGTGGATGGAAGGGGTAACTAAATTTTGTAAGGAGAGTAGGGAAGAACATGATCACTACTCAAGTATGCAGGAAAAGCATTACCACTATACAAATGAATTTAATAAAGCTTTGGTGAAGAAGTTCAGGAAGAGTTCCTTAGTGGAAAAGCCAGACTAGTTGCATTTCCATATTGCCTCAGAATACTGGTTGTTTCTTTGGATCCTTCCTGATGATGACGATGAGGAGGAGGAACGTGACTCCGAGTGATGAGAGACATTTTTTTATTTTGTTGTTTATTCATGAAAGGCTTGAGAGAGAGAGAGAGAGAGAGAGAGAGAGAGAGAGAGAGTGGATGTGTGAGGGTCAACTCGCTAGGCGAGGGTGTGTAGACAAAGTAGAGTAGAGTGCAACAACCTAAAGCATACTAGGAGGAGGGAGCATAACAAGCAGAGCAGGGCTTCTAAAATTGGGGGCATGGGTATCTCCCTCCATACTAGCGGCTCAGTTCCACTCACCAAGCATAGGCGACTTTTGGTATGAACTTATGAGTTATGAAGTTTTTGGGCAAATATGTTTTCAAATTTCAAGCTAACTTATTATATTCTATTAATATAGAAAGAGGTCTTGTGTAAAGAGCTCACTTGCATGCATATTTGCACCCACCATCGTCAGGAGGATCAGAAATGGGTAGATCAATGAGCAAGGATAGCCTACGTGAGTATTTTGAGCTTGTAAAATTATTATGAATGTAAGTAACATCATTATAATCATTAGAAATGCATGTCATATATTTCATGAGGATTATACATTGCTTTGAGAGAGCCACACCTTGGCCAGATCAACTTAGTATTCAAATTATAACACTTTATCTTAGGCAATGGACAAGATATAAAAGTGGATAGTTTACAAGTTAGGCACATCTGTCTATGCATTTGAGGCATAGTCGTCCATCACATTAGGCTATCTAGGTAGCAGCTAGGAGGAGATTGTGAGACAAAAGATGATAGAACAGCTGGATCAGATACAAAAAAAAAAAAGAAAACACAAGTTGAAATGCAGATGCAGCAAATCTAGATACAAGTTAGTTGCGCAAATTCAGGTAGCAATTTCTTGATGAACCAATTAGAGATGCTAAGGGCAATGAGGACATGGAGGGTGATTAGTATTCATTTTAGGGATGTTGCTTATATACGCCTATATATTGTTGAATTTAAAATTTTGTTTCAGAACATTTTTACTTTAAACAACTCTTAATGAAGTATTATTTTGGTTTTTTATACATGTTAATTTTATTGAATTTGTGATGTCATTATTGGATTTTACATGCTTAATTTATTATATTAACTATGTTATTATATGATGTTCCTCTCTGGGTAATTGTAAGAGAACTAATGCAACAAAGGAATGATTTTGTCTTCAATATGCTACAGGTTTTTCGTGAATAGTCCACCGAAAATAGATGGATATAGAATACCTATATTTTTACGGCGGAAAGTTTATGTCGCAAACTATCGGCGGAATTTCCGGCGGACTCATCCACCAAAAATGTCGGCGATCGAGTCTAGCAGAAATTCGGCCACCATGTTTTTGGATTATGGCTGAAAATATTCCACCGGTTGCCAAGAAAATCCATCGCAATTCCACCAAAAGACATTTAACCGGGATATTTTTTGATAGAAATGGATTTCCTATCCTCCTATTAGTGATGGATAACTTTTCTTCGGAAATCCATTGGCATATTTATTTATCTGAGAATTTATTAATTTTCGGATGCATTGAGAATTTTTTTTTTAGTTGAAATCCACAAAGGGGCCTACGCGTTGATATAAATTAAAATTACAAGTCCTTTAAGAGTTTTTCAGCCCCCTAATGCTCACAGAGCTACAATCAGTCAAAAAGTCAAATAAAAAACCTAAGGGCCAAAAATCTCCAACTACGCAAAATACAAAACAATCTAGTAACATTCTATGGCGGCACGAAAAAATGCACCCAAAACATAAAGAAAGATCAAAAGGATATCCAATCAGCTCGTCTTTCTAGCCAAAAACTCCCTTAAGGTGGAAGTAACCTGCAAAAAAATAGTAACTAGGAAAAACAGAGAAAAAATAGCATAAGTACCAAACCAGCACTCGGCCACCACAAAAGAACAGCTCCCAGGTGCTATGTTCGGCACCAAAACAAACACCATCTCCTCCTCGTGATAAGCCAAACTTCCAGCAACAGCAGATAAAATAGAGCAATGTTTAAGGATAAAACAATCAGGCCGGAATTGTCCACAAAACATAATGAATAAAAAGGAGGAGAAATCATATATAACGAATATACAGAATACCCAACTTATCAAGTCTTACTAAACCACGTAATTGCTGAGGAAGAGTAATATTAGAAAATTCCTCCACACCATTAATTTGGCTACCCTTCTTGGCTAAAAAATCAGCACAAGCATTACCTTCCCGAAAAATATGGTTCAAAGAAAAATTCAAACCATCCAGCAAACATTTAATCTTTCTAATATTATAAAAGAATTCCGGGTCAGACATAGTGTTCTTTCTAATCAAGTGAATCAAGCTTAAAGCATCAACCTCAATAGCAACATTATTAAACCCCATCCTATAGCATAATTCCAGCCCATAAGAAAGCCCCATCATTTCAACAAATAGAACTTTACAATGGTGTAAAGGACCAGCAAAAGCAATAAGAACATCTCTCTTAAAATTACGGATGATACCACCCATCCCAGCCATGTTGGAACCAACCGAACCATCAGAATTCATTTTCACAAAAGGAAAAACCGATTTAACCCATCTAACAATTTTCTCCATAGAAAGAAAATCAATAGTATCCATAGGAATACCAAAGAACATAGCCAAAGATTTACAGTTTTTGAAGTTCTTACCAGAGATGAGTTTCGAAATATACATCTGAAAAACTTTATACTTAATATTTGCAATGATTGTCTGAGCATCCATACGAACCCCTTCATGTTTGGATTCGTTTCTAGCCTTCCATAAATACCAAAAAATAAGAATAGGCAATAAATTATAGATATGGCCTTTAGAATTTATCATCCAATACTTAAGCATGTTTAAAATACCCTCCTGTACCATAATAGTGTCTTTATGAGCAATACCAAAGAAAAAATACCAAACTTCTTTTGCAATCATATGAGCAATTCAGATTTGTTAATGGGTTAAAATGTTTTGTACGCAATTTATTTGAATTGAGTTAATAAAATCATGTTGTTATTTTGATTAAATTTTAAAGTATATAAACCAAAGAGATATAAGTTTTCTCAAAAAATTATTGAAGGGTTGTTTGATTTGACGAAAAATGAGTATAAGATATATATTCAAATTATATACAATAGTTTTAAAATTTTGATGTTTGTTTTTGGGAAAAGAAATGCAAATTAAAGTTTTGGTGAAGTTCAAATTTACTCTGTAATTCATTTTTTTTTAATTCAAAACTCATGCTTTTAGCTAACTCTACTCTCATCATAAGAAATCATCCGTTGTCATCTCCTGCCACCACCAACCCCTAGCCATCACTAATGGCCACCAACAACGGCCACTGTTGCCAACCATCTAATGTGTAATGCCATCAATCTAAATTGGAAGAATTGAATCATATTTATTTTCTAAATTCTAATGAATTCAAAAATCTTTTTTTTTTTTGTTAAAACCCACAGAGGGGCCTACGTGTTAATTTCAAAAAAGAGGTTACACAGTCCTTAGAAGGAACTTTTATTTGGCTCGATGTAAGGATGCAGAGGAATATTCGATCTTAGGCAAAATCGCGCCTATACCGAGGTGTACCGAGTTTCTTGAAAAAACCTCGGTACACCTCGGTATAGGCGCAATTTTGCCTACGACCGAATGTTCCTCTGCATCCGGTCGGAGGACGTAGAATAAACGCCCAGGTAAACAACAAAATCAGCCGCTGTAAAGGATACAGCAAACAAACAACAACAGGAAAAACCGGCCAACAAAATGAAGAAAAAGAAGTCCAGAGCAGTTCAGAAGGCATAAAAACAACAATGAGGAGAAAATCATATAGAACGAATATACGGAATATCTAACTTATTAAGTCTAACTAAACCACGTAATTGCTGAGGAAGACTAGTATTAGAAAATTCCTCCACACCATTAATTTGGCTACCCTTCTTGGCTAAAAAATCAGCACAAGCATTACCTTCCCGAAAAATATGGTTCAAAGAAAAATTCAAACCATCCAGCAAACATTTAATCTTTCTAATATTATAAAAGAATTCCGGGTCAGACATAGTGTTCTTTCTAATCAAGTGAATCAGGCTTAAAGCATCAATCTCAATAGCAACATTATTAAAACCCATCTTGTAGCATAATTCCAGCCCGTAAGAAAGCCCCATCATTTCAGCAAAAATAACTTTACAATGGTGTAAAGGACCAGCAAAAGCAATAAGAACATCTCCCTTAAAATTACGAATGATACCACCCATCCCAGCCATGTTGGAGCCAACCGAACCATCAGAATTCATTTTCACAAAAGGAAAAACCGGTTTAACCCATCTAACAATTTTCTCCATAGAAAGAAAATCAACAGTATCCATAGGAATACCAAAGAACATAGCCAAAGATTTACAGTTTTTGAAGTTCTTACCAGAGATGAGTTTCGAAATATACATCTGAAAAACTTTATACTTAATATTTGCAATGATTGTCTGAGCATCCATACGAACCCCTTCATGTTTGGATTCGTTTCTAGCCTTCCATAAATACCAAAAAATAAGAATAGGCAATAAATTGTAGATATGGCCTTTAGAATTTATCATCCAATACTTAAGCATGTTTAAAATACCTTCCTGCACCATGTTAAAGTCTTTATGAGCAATACCAAAGAAAAAATGCCAAACTTCTTTTGCAATCATTCCATTCAAGAAAACATGGTCCAACGTTTCAATATTGTGACAGCACTGGCATTTTGAGGGAATACAAAAACCCTTTTTTATAAGTAACATATCCACCGGCAAGAAATTTTTTATGATTCTCCACGTTAAAATAGAATAAGAAGTCGGAATAACATTATGCCAGATATTCGAAAAAATAACATAATGGTCATCTTTAATCCGAAAAGTATCCCAAGCAGTTTTGAAACTAAATTTCCCATTAGAAGTGGGCTTGAGTAAATTAATATCCTTACTCTGTAATTGCAAAGGGACAGTCAAAATAGTAGAAATAATGCTCGAAGGAATACACTCACCAAGTTTGTTTTCATTCCACTTGCCATTTTCAAAGAATTCATAAACCTTAGTATTGATCAAGGTAGAAGTATTAAGAAAATTATCAATAGAGCCAGAACCTAACCAGTTATCTTGCCAGAAGTAAATGTCACCTCTCCCAAGACCCCATTGAATAAGACTATCAGCTTCCCATTTAGTTTTACAAATCCTTTTCTAAACAGGAGAATCAGAAGTTTTGTAAGTGCAACAAATTTCGGACCTATCTTTACAATATTTAGCATGCATGAATTTAGACCAAAGACTGTCATTAGCGCGAAAGGAAAACCATAACTTGTAAGAAAAAGCTTTAACCATATCCAGGAAACTTTTGCAATCTAAAGCACCTTCATTTAAAGTACCACAAACTTTTTTCGAAGAAGACCAACATATGCAACTACTGTTCATCTTAGCACCCCAAAAAAACTTGTTAATTAACCTTTCCATTCTCAAACAAATAGACGCAGTTGGATTAAGAGTATGAAAAATGTAAATAGGAATAGAATTTAACACACTTTTAATCAAGACCAATCTACCACCAAACGAAAGAAACTTAGAATGCCAATTGTAAATTTTCTTTTGAAAAACCGAAATAATCTCTTCAAAAATATGATTCCTTTTTCTACCTTTAAAAATAGGCGTGCCTAAATACTTGATCGGTAAAGACAGGAAACTGAAACCACAAATACGTTTAATATAATTAATCTTATCTTGACTCACATCTTTCGAAATCAAAAAATTGCTTTTATTTTTATTAATCTCCAAACCACTCATATTCTGGAACTCCATTAAAAAATGATTCATAGTTTTCACATTGTTAATGGAAGTATTAGAAAAAATAATGAAATCATCAGCAAAGCAGAGATGAGAAACCGGGAAACCTCCCTTAGTATGGAAATAAAGAGACTTATGACGTTTATATAATTCCTCCATGCCTCTAGAAATATAATCCATAGCAATAATGAACAAGGCCGGAGATAGGGGATCACCTTGTCTCAACCCTTGAGAAGAATTGAAAAAGCCATGTTGGCCACCATTAATAATAACAGAGAAAAAGCAATTCTCAATACTATTTTTAATCAATTGGATAAAGACATTACAAAACCCAAATAAAGATAATATTTTATAAAGAAAATTCCAATTCAGGTTATCATAAGCTTTAGAAATATCAAGTTTGTAAATGATGTTGCCACCTTTACCTTTGGAGTTGATGTCGTGAGTCATCTCTTGCACTAGAAGAATATTATCAAAAATAATTCTACCTTTAACAAAACCCGTTTGATTAACAGAAATAATTCTCGGTAAAATCTCAATAAGTCTAGTGGCAAGAATCTTAGAAATCAGTTTGTTAAAAAAAGAACACAAACTTATCGGCCTGAAGTCATTCCACATGTTAGCCCCCTCCTTTTTAGGGATTAAGATTAATAAGAAACCATAATATTGCATATGATATCATTAATTCACATTAATCTCAACATAAATTCGAGGGCTTTGAAACCATCCGAATATGTTTTGCATCTGCATAGACAAGGTTTGTTTGTTTTTTTTCCCATTTATGCTTTCATATAATTTTCTTATCAAATATTAAATGAATATACATTTATATAAATAAATTCGATTTATCAATATTCTTTAATTAAAAATTAATGAATAAATATTAAAATAAGAGAGTCAAAGCAAGCTCTCAAAATAACAAGTCAAATAATTACAAGATCTGTCTCCATCACTCCAACAGTGCCAAGGACAGGGAATTAACTGGATTTCTCCCTTTATTAATCTCCCATGACCTTACTCAGCGTAAGAGAAACCTGTTTTCTAGTTTATTTTATGCCATTTTATTTTGACAGGTTAATAAAAAAACAAAAGGATTTGAATAAAAGGTGAACTGCGTTGGGATGGAGAAGGCTACTCTACATCCCGGCATTTACTTCGGTGGGCGGGCACTGTTGTCCGGTCGGCTCGATTGGACCAAATGAGCCGCTCTGAAATTCGGCCCAATAAATCGTCCTCGCTTCCTTGTTCGGCCCGCTCGCTCGGCTACATGCACAGTTTGCGTTTGTGCTGACTGTTTGCTCCCTATGCTCCTTTTCGCACTATGATGCATCAACAGGGAAGGAGACTGTGCAATCTTGGAATTTAGGTGGTGTTCTTTAATTTTGTTGAATGTGTTTGTCACATATTTGGGAGGGTGAATAGTGCTCGACTTTTTTAATTTTAATTTAAATTTTGTTGCTGGCCGGAATATTCACGGTCTCAGGTATGACAGCCCATAATTTAATTTGTAAGAATTATTTTATTATTTTTTAATATATAATAATCAGAGCTATCTATATATTTATATTTTCATTGATATCAAAATCATCATATATAATATTTAGGAATCATACAATTACAACACATCATTTCATTCATGAATTCGCAAAATAACTAAAATAACAAGAACCTAAACATGAAGGTTATTGATCAATCTCACAGTTATGCTCTTTTATCATGACCTCAAATCATTTAACTATATATAATGAGTTTAAGAGCCCAACAAGTAATCAAATCCTACAATTGAATTAAAAGCATGACAAAATGAGTAATATGCATGTCAGCAAAGTTATCACATAAGATTTGAATGGTGCCTACAGGTAATCCTAAATCTAGTATTATTTGCTTTAACCAAAGAACTTGGGCCACACTTCTTAAGGCTATGTATTCAGCTTCAGCAGTGAACATGACAACTGAGTTATGTTTTCTACTGAACTAGAAAACTAAAGACTGCCCTATAAATTAACATATAGTGCTTTTCCTATCAATTCTGCATTCTACAAAATTTGAATCAGAATATCATATGATTTCAAATGAAGTACTATGCCTAGGTTACCAGATTCCTAAGTTTTAGAATCCTAAGAGATATCTAAGGATTCTCTTTACAGTAGTCAAGTGCGACTCTTTTGGATCAGCCTAAAATCTAACATAAATACAAACATTAAATATAATATCAGGTCTGCTAACAATCAAGTAAAGAAGTGATCTGATTATGCCTATGTATTTTTTCGAATCAAATGATTTTCTATTTGAATCCTTGTCTAATTACTAAACAGTGAAACTCATGGGAGTATTTATTAGTTTGGCTTTATCCATTTTAAATTTCTTAAAGATGTCCTTAATGTATTTTGATTGACTGAGGAAAATTACATCATCTTTCTACCTTATACTAAATCCAAGAAAGTAGATATGTTCTCCCATTATACTCATCTTAGACTTCATACTCATTATTTTTGAAAATTCATTACATATATTTTTATTAGAAAATCTAAACAAAATATCATCAACATAAATTTGGATAATGAGTAGTTCATCGTTTACCTTTTTTAAAAATTGGGTGGTGTCTACGCTCCCCTTAATAAAGGTTCTTTCTAGTAGGAATGAGCTTAATGTTTCATAACATACTCTGGGTGCTTTTTTGAGTCTATATAATGCATTTTTTAATTTGAATACATGATTAGGAAATTATGAATTTTTAAAGCCCGGGGGTTTATCAATATACACATCTTCTTTTATTATCCCATTAAGAAAGACATTTTTGACATCCATTTGTTACAATTTAAATATCTTAAAGCAGGTAAAGGCTAATAGCGTCCTAATGGCTTTGAATCTAGTTACAGGGGCAAATGTCTCTTCAAAGTTAATCTCTTCTATTTGATTATACCCCTTAGCCACTAATCTTACTTTATTTTTAACCACAACACCATAATCATTCATTTTATTTTTAAAAACACATTTAGTTCCAACCACATTGTAGTCCTTAGGTCTTTCAACAAGTTTCCAAATATTATTTCTCATAAATTGATTTAACTCTTCTTGCATGACTAGGACCCAAAATTCATCAGATAGGGCTTAATTTATATTGATGGGTTCATTCATTAATATAAAAGCAGAGTGGTTTACTTCTTTTTTAAGTCCATGCCTAGTTCTAATACCTTAATATGGGTCTCCTTAGATAAGTTCTTTATGATGACTTGATAAATATCTCCATTCTCTAGGTAAAAAAATTTTAGGTTCTACCCTTTCCTCCAGATTTATAGATTCTACTCCTTGGATGATTTTTACAACTTCTTCTTCTTCTACCATTGAATCTCTAAAATTATCAGATTCATCAAATATAATGTGAGTGGTCTCCTCTACCACCAATGTCCTTTTATTAAAAACTCTAAACAATTTTCCAACATTTGAGTATCTTAAGAACACTCCTTCATCAGATTTGGGGTTTAACTTTCCTTGCAGAGATTTCCCATTAATCAGAATGAGTACTTTACATCTAAAGACATGAAGGTGAAAGAGGTTAGGTTTCCTATCCTTAAGAATTTCATATGATATATTATTTAGCTTGGATCTAACATTTACCCTATTCAAAATATATCAGGCTATATTCACTGCTTATGCCTAGATATATTTAGGAAGTGAGTATTCAGCTAATATGGCTCTAGTGGATTTAACCAGGCCTCGTTCTATCTTTTAGTTACCCCATTCTGCTGAGGTGTTCTAGGAGCAAAAAAATTATGATATATCCCTTGCCCTTATAGTAAGATTCAAATTTCTTATTCTCAAATTCTCCATCATGGTTACTATGAATTGTCAAGATTTCATAACCTAACTTTCTCTGAATCCAAGTAGAGAATGATCTAAATTCCTCGAATAATTCATTTTTTATGAGATATGAATCTAACCCAGATAAACCTTGAGTAATCATCAATAATCACATATCCAAAAACTTTTTCTCTTGTTTTGCAGTACTAACAGGTCCAAAAAGATGCATGTGGAAGACTTCTAAATGTTTACTAGTGTTAATGTCCTTAATTGAGTGGAAGGAGGATTTGACTTACTTTCCTAATTGATAGGCATCACGCAGGTGATTCTTAGTGAACTTTAGTTTGGGTTTGCCTCTCACTAAGTCTTTTTGGGTGATTTTTCTAAAAAATTTTATTCTTGCATGACATAATATTCTATGTCATAACCATGTTTCATCAGCAATAATTTTTAGGCAAAAAGAACCAATAGGTTCAACATAGTTTAAATCAAGCATATAAATATTATTAATTATATTTCCTTGCAATAAAGTATTTCCATTTAATCTTATCATGCAGTCGGTAGACAAAAATTTGATGCTAAAGCCTTCATTATAGAGCTGACAGCTTATACTAAGCAGTAATGTTTTAAGTCATCTACCAATAAGACATTTTCAATAATAATTTTTTTTGAGTTTCTAATTATACTTGAGTTCACCACTCTCCTAGTGATATTTTCTCTAAGTATCACCTTGCCTTCTGCCCTGGTCTCCAATGAAATGCATTGATTTGTATCTTCAATCATGTTCCTTGAATATCCATTGTCTATCTATCACATGCTTTCACAAGGCCTTCTATGAGCGCATTCCTAAAAAATCAACAGTGGTCAGATTTGGAAATCCCAATAAGTTTGGGTTCCATTAAAGCCCTATTTCTCTCCCGAGCTCATCTGGCTTATTATTTCATTCACTATTTTAATTTCGTCTCTGCTTGCCTCCGTCGCCACATTAAGCCTCACCGCTGCTGAGACCGTCTGGACTTCCACAGACTTTACTGACACTCAGATGGCCTCTATCGCTGGTGAAACGTCGTAGTTTTGAGGAAAATCCACCATAAGTTTTTTTTTTTTTTATTTATTTAATGCCGCACTTTGCCGACGTTCATCGCCTCCATCATCCATTGGGTTTATTTCCCTTCTTTCAGGTCATGTCCATTGCCTCAGCTAAACATCGCCATTGTCGAGACCGACCCTTCACCCAACGGACTTAGACCTAGTTTGCCGACGTTCGCCTCCTCAGTTGCTGGCTTTATCACTGTAAGATTTTATTTTTTTATGTATTTTTTCATTAAACTTTTGCAAGAGGATGTACGTTGGTGTATGCATTTTGCTGATGACAATATTCATGTTGATACGACTTGAGAGAGAGTTGAAGTACTAGACCTAGTGAGGGAATTATGACTTTGGGAGAGCAAGTTTTTAATAAGAGTACATATTTTAGAAATATTGGATTTATTATTCATATTGTTGGAGAGATGAGGATACTTAGGTGGATGAGTATCTTTACCCTTAGAGATAGGTTCTGAAATGAGCATATACGTGATAAGGTTGGAGTAGCTCCATTGAAAGATAAGATTAGAGAGAGTCGCCTTGGATGATTTGGGCACATAAAATGGAGATAATTATAGGAAGAACATAATTATAGGAGAGAGTTGCCTTGGATGTTTTGGGCACACATCTCCTTACATTATATAACATCTATTTCTCGACTTACATCTGCTAAAAGATTTTCAAACAATATCTAATTCCTCCATATTATATGTAGGTTATGTAATTGATATTAAAAATCAATGAAGTTGGATGTATAACCAATTAGTGCAAGATCAAAAGACATTAACAGATGAATTCATTAATGGGGTGAATATTTTCATTCAGACATTGAAATAACTACCCAGCTTCATATCAAATGGAATGTTTCGATATCTATATTTTAAACATAAAAATCTTGTGCACCTAAGACCAAATGATGTAATTGTTGATCTATATCGCATTGGGTTCATGCCATAATATTAGTATTGGACTTCTCATGGTGAGTACAAGTCATATTTTGATTCTCGATGTGATCTATCTATAAGTAGTAACATAGCTAAGGATGAAAATATCTGATCAAATATTGATAAATTAGTTTATGATGTAACTGGAATATAATCTGAATAATATACAGAAGAGTTACCAAATAAGGAGATATAGAATTTTTATGATTTGTTACATGCTTTCTAACAACCAATAAGAAAGGGTTGCACTACTTATTCAGAGTTATCTGTTGCTGTGAAGATGTTAATCACCAAAGCATAATATAATATTACTCATGAATGTTGTAATCAATTCATTGGACTGCTTAATAAAACCAACCCGATAGATAATATAATTCATATAGATCTATATCAGATAAAGAAGTTAGTTTCCAAACTTGGTTTAACATATATAAAGATAGATTGTTATGTCAATGGATGTATATTATAATTTAAAGATAATTTATCAGAGATTGCATGCCATCATTACAATGAACCAAGATTTAAACTAAAGTTTGGAATGAAAAGAAAGCTGAAAGAAGTACCTGTCAGTAGGATATTTTACATACTAATAATTCTTAGACTATAATGGTTATATGCATCCATGAGATCTGCTGCACATATGAGATGACATTATCATATTCCATAAGAATGTGTTATTATACATCCATCAGAAGCAAAGGCTTGGAGACACTTTGATCGTACGCATCCCACCTTTGCGGTAGAATAAAAAAATATAAGATTAGGGTTATTCATAGCTGGTTTTATTCCGTTCTGTCAGTCTGCTTCACCTTACTCATGTTGGCCTATGATACTTACCCATTATAATCTTCATCTAGAGTTATGTATGACTACTCCTTATATATTTCTGACACTTATCATTTCATAGTCACATAATTCAAAAATAAAGATTAATGTATTCTTATAAACGTTAATTAATGATGTGAGTTTATTATAGGAAGATGGAGTAAGTACATATGATATCTCCACCAAGCAGAATTTTATAATGAGATCAATATTACTTTGGATAATTGGTGACTTTTATGCGTAGAGTATGCTCTTAGGTTAGAACACTTTTGGAAAGTTAGCTTATCTATATTATATGAAACATACAAAATCATTTACTTTAAAGTATAGAAGAAAGAATAATTGGTTCGATTGTCAATCGCATGTTTTTACATCCAAGTCATCATTTTATGCGAAATAAAGATGCCTTTATTAAAAATAAAATGGTGATGTTGCAACCCCTCCAAGATTAAGTAATGAAGAAATATTTGAAAGAGTAAGATTTTTGCCCACAATAATAGATTCTCCAACATTAGCTGAGTACAAATTACCAGGTTATGGTGTCAACCATAATTGAACTAAGAAAAGTATTTTTTGGTCATTGTCATATTAGAGAACAAACATGATTAGACATAATTTGGATGTGATCCATATAGAGAAAAATATTTTTATAACATTTTCAATACAGTCATAAATATAAAAGATAAATCTAAAGATAATATAAAAATAATGATGGACTTAAAAGAAATTTGTAGGAGGAAAGTATTAGAATTAAAGAATGGTGGAGGTAAAAAACTTCTCAAACCAAAAGCTTCATTCACATTAACTTTAGAGCAAAGATGAGCAATTTGTTAATAGGTAAAGACCCTACGGGTACATAATGAATATTCTTCCAATCTAAGTAGGTGTGTTGATATAAGATCAGGAAGATTATTTGAATTGAAAAGTCGTGATTGTTATATCTTCATGTAATGTCTACTACCAACTGCTTTTAATTATCTTTAAAATCAAATTTTAAAGCTCTTGATCAAGCTAAGTGTCTTCTTCAAAGATTTAGTTTTTTCTAAACTAAACATAGAGAACTTAATTCTTATAGAGCAGCAAATTCCTTTCATTCTGTGTTAACTTGAGAAAATATTTCCTCTAACATTTTTTGACTCTATGAACCATCTACCAGTGCATTTAATATATGTGGCTATAGTCGGTGGACTTGTTCAGTATCCTTTTGAGAGATATTTAAATAAACTTAAAAAGATCGCTAAGAATAAAGCACATTCCGAAGGCTCTATATGTGAAGCATATTTAATTTAAGAGATAACTCAATTTTGCTCGTATTACTTTGAAACAACATCACAATCAGGTAGAAGTACTGCACCTCAAAATATGGGTAATTCTTTAAATATATCTGTATTCAATGGAAGTGGTGAACCCGTAGGTGCTAGCACCGTATGCTATTTAACCGATAAGAAGATGAGAGTTGTCACATTGTATATCTTGCTTAATTATGATGAAGTTGAATCGTATCTCGAGTAAGTATGAGTTAGTTTATTTATATATTTACTATTCATAACTTTGTTATAAACCCTAAAATTTATATAAGATTCATTGATAGTTTAAGTACACCATAACAAGAAGAAGTCTAAAAGATAGTGGAGAAACAAATCATTACTTGGTTTAAAAATATGATATATTTCTTGACTATTTATTTGTCTTAATTAGTTAGCATAACATGAAAAAAATATATTAATAATATAATTTGGTTCATTGAAAGGTTCATACTTAAGACATTGATTCGCAGTATCAAGGGCTACTTGACCTAGCTTGGGGACCAAATAGATTAGTTAAATGATATCAAATATTTTTGGTTAATAGCTATAAATTTCAAATAAAAACTAGTGTGAAGGTAGGAAGATAGAAAATTATAGTGTATGTGTAAGAGGGAACACCTATATAGGGGATGATTCTGAGTACTACGTGGTATTATATATCTCGAGTAAGTATGAGTTAGTTTATTTATATATTTATTATTCATAACTTTGTTATAAACCCTAAAATTTATATAAAGTTCATTGATAGTTTAAGTACACCAGAACAAGAAGAAGTCTAGAAGATAGTGGAGAAACAAATCATTACTTGGTTTAAAAATATGGTATATTTCTTGACTATTTATTTGTCTTAATTAGTTAGCATAACTTGAAAAAATATATATTAATAATATAATTTGGTTCATTGAAAGGTTCATACTTAAGACATTGATTCGCAGTATCAAGGGCTACTTGACTAGCTTGGGGATCAAATAGATTAGTTAAATGATAGCAAATATTTTTGGTTAATAGCTATAAATTTCAAACAAAAACTAGTGTGAAGGTAGGAAGATAGAAAATTATAGTGTATGTGTAAGAGGGAACACCTATATAGGGGATGATTCTGAGTACTACGTGGTATTATACGAAATATTAGAGGTGGAATATCAATCACAGGAATATTATGTATCTATTCAAATGTGAATTGTTTGATCCAGTATAAAATAGAAGCACAAAAGTACGTCTGATTTACGGTATAATAGAAGTAAAGCGGGCTAGGAGATATGCAAAGTTTGACAATTCATCATTTCTAGTCAGGTAAGCCAAATCTATTATGCTAACTATCTAAGCAGATTACGGGGCAAACAGGATTGACTTGTAGTTATAAAGATAAAACCAAGTGGAGTAATTGAGAAAACCACTTCAATACCATTAGCATATCAAAAAGAGTTTATGTCAAATAAAAAAAAAATCTTCCTATCGATGTGGATGAATAAATTCCAATTAATGAGAGTAAGTTGCACTTAGAGGAAGTAGATTTAAACATAGAGGAAAGTCATGAGGAATTTGATAGTGTTCGAAATATATCATCATATGAAAGTAAATCAACAAATGATGAGTTAACATAAGATTTTTTTTTTATTTTTTTTTTAATTATTGATGCACTACATTTATTTAATTACTGTATTATTTATATTAAATTTTTGTTATAATTTATATTTCTAATATTTCTTAATTTTTTTTATGCAGATGACTTCAGGTGAAGAGCCTACCAGATGAATGATCAAAAATATTTTTAATAACTAGTGGCCCATCTAGGCCTGTATGTACTAAGGGGACCACTTCGTCATCTCAGCCTACCACTCATAGTCAGCCTACCACTCATACTCATCCTACTTGAAAAATAATTTGTATGATAAAGTTCTCCAAGTTTGAGTTTTTCTTTTAGAGGTAACATTTGTTTGATACATTATTACTAGAAAAATAATTTGTATGGATATACCAAATTCATAACAGTAATAGATTAGTTAGGCTAAGTACCATCATGTAGTTCATAATTTTTATCTAGATGGCTATTACAAATGATTTATGATGAGAATATCAAGTATTCTTGCACCTTTTACTAGATTAACTTAAGTTCTTAAGTTTGTATATTATATTACATGTGAGAAAAGTTTTCAAAAGCTCAAGAATTACTTAGTAACAGCTCATATCCTCGCTATTCTTATTAGAAATCATGGAATTTAAATTTACAACCATGTTTCATAGTAAGGCTTTGTTTCTACCTTAATGCACTACGGTAGAGTATCAAGTATTATAGTTCTTAATATAATTACACCCAAGTATGCTTGAACTTAAAATTACCAAATAAAAGTAGGGAAGAGTAACAAACATTATAGGTTTTGACATAATACCCATTAAAAGGGGGAATTTGATGAGTACCATTTTTACCCATAAATATAAAAAATTGATATTTATAAATAATCTCTATAATAATGGGACCTTCCAACGCAGGCTCAAATTTCTCACCTCATTAATTGTGAGTACAAATTAGCCATCATAACACCAAAACTAGATCACCATAAATAATTTTTTTTTAGATCTGGAAAGAACATTGCTTGCTAGAGTCATATTAGCATATAAAAGCTCTAAACTCTATTGAGATTACAATCCAAGCTCATCATGGTTATCCAATTCTTCAAAGTGAAGATGGATGTTCTAGTTTTCATTAAAGTGTTTACTCTTTTCTATGTGCGAAGAAGCTAATTCTACTTTTGTGGCCTTCTGAAAGGTTACCGATCAATGGGGATAGGATGTAGAGAGTATGATCGCACTATCCCGTGGGACAAAATAGTCACATACCTTTGTACTCTTCACAAGCAGGCCAATGGAAGGGCATATGAGATCATACATATAATGAACCATTGAGAATAGCAACTTTTTACTACACACCTTGATGGATAATAATATGTATAACATGATTAGAGTCATGAGATTTCCCCTGCCCGATACATCAGCTTGAGTGGGATTTATTTGATATGGGATTTAGTTTCCCACGGGCGCAAGCCCTCGTGGTTAATTACATCTTAAG
Organism: Dendrobium catenatum; assembly: GCF_001605985.2. Lineage (NCBI taxonomy): Eukaryota > Viridiplantae > Streptophyta > Magnoliopsida > Asparagales > Orchidaceae > Dendrobium > Dendrobium catenatum. The sequence continues at coordinate 288,887 of NW_021319432.1, forward strand.
CCGGGGCTTAAGAAGACTCTCAATTAAGGATGATATATTATTCTGTCATATGGGGTTAGCACATGGGGAGAAGTCTTAAAACTTCTTATTCAAAGGGAAGGAAAGGCTCAATTTGGCTTGGTTGACATACACGGTACGTTCACATCATCATCTAGAAGGACTAAGATAGTGAAAAGAACTTGAAGAAAAGTTAACACTGCACTTTGAGCATACAAGAGAGAATAATGGAGGTGGTGTCATCCATTTGATGTGAATAAATAAAATTTATAAACCCTTAAGGAGAGAGGATTTACCCACCAATGAGGCACACGACAGGACACCAATAGTAGTAGCATTGAACCCTGAATTTATGGCGAGTTTAGTATTCTACACACAATATTAATACCCATATCTTAGTTAATGCATCATGGACTTATATCCTATCCAAAAAGAAAAGCCAGCTAAGCATCTAGTGATGTAAAATTCAAGATATCCAGTCTTTATGAAAGATGGGTGGGTGGCTGAGTTTTCAGAAGTTAAGGCCGACATCTAGAAGTCTACTAAGTGGCCTTATACTGATAAGGCATAGTATTCTTCTAAGACTAATAAAATTAAATTTTAATTTTAATTAGTTTTTAATGCAATGCATGCTAGTTGAAGTCTCTAAATAAAGAATGCATAAAATTTAAAAAGGCTTAGTAAAATATTTTTTTAAAAGACTACACTTTCCTAGGTTTAGTATCTCATTCTCATAAGTTGGATTATCTGAACTCTATCCGTAGGTAGGGAAGTGTCTTAAAGCAAGGAAAGAGAAGATTCATTAATATGCATATGATCCCAAACAATCTCTAGATTATTTCCTAGATCATTAACTTTCTATGTTATTTAATTCCTAAAAATTTTTAAATTTTAATTGAGAAAAAAAAATTTATCCCTATAGAGCCTAATAAAATCAGGCGCACACATACAAAAAAAAATATAAAAATTAATTAATTTCTACATTGTATGTAAAATAAACATATCACTAAAAATATTCTAATCCTGTAGAATGATGTAAGTCTTAAAAATAAGATATTTTGTCTTGATCTTCATATCCTGGTCCTTCTATGGATCACCTTCCTTCAGTCTTCTTATGGTTAATTCGTCCTCCATAGGGTACCTAAATGAAAATAAATTCCCTAAAAAAGATTTATTTTATATTTGGATTCCTTATATTTGAAATATCTTATTTTTATGAGCTTTCACAACTCGATATATAAAATACATTACGTCATGAAAAAGAAAAAAATCTAAACTCTCATGAAGAGTTATCCTAAGTAGTTAAAATAAACCATCACAAGAAGTATATATGGAAATAAAAGTACTCATCCTAGCCATACTTGGTCATGCTCTTATTTATTTGGAGGCTAAGCGGCTGAAGCACTTGTAGCAAATATATACATGATTTATTTATTTTAGCCCTCTTTATTAACGCTGCATGAGCATGATCACCTATAGAAGATATCATTAATATTAAGATCACTCCAAACATATGGGTAATCTATCGCACACTACATCATAAAGAAAAATATAATAATAAAATTTATTATCATAGTAATCATCTCAATAAATCAAAATAACCAGTACATGTGTAATATGTATAGTGTCAGACCACATAAATAAAAAGAAAACAACGACCTAACCTTGGACTAGAAGTCATGTCCTAATAAATAATTCTATGTGTGTGCATTATTAGACTGTATAGCATTGGGTATGTCCAATGTTGTGTAATTTGTTTAAATTATTTGTGATCTGATTTATTGAAGGCCACAAAAAGGGAATTTTATTTAAGGTTTAAATATTGTTGTATTGAAATTAATTTTAAGTAGTTTAGTTGGTTGGTCAATTTTGATTCTTAGGAAGTGTTCTCTAAAATTTAAGTTGAGTTGGCAAATTTTAGTTGGTCCAGGGGTCATCATGCCTGCTAAGTTAAATGGGTCAAAAGGTGACTTTAAGAAACAGGCTAGGTTTTGGGGTTTTAGAATTTTTATTAAATATTAGATCTTACAAGGAGTAATTAAACTTTGAGTTTTCTAGATTTTGAGCTTTTCATGCAAAGTTATAATTTTTAGAAGTTTCTGGCCTCAATTATCAAACTACGGTTGACCGAAGAGTTAAAATTTTAATTTAAGCTTATTTCTGGAATGTTCATATTTTTAATAAATACTAGATTTTAATTGGAGTTGAATTCTTTTATTTCACTCAATTTGTATTTTTTTAATTAATTAAGAATTTTTAAAGTTTGGGTATTTAATGAATTATTAAAATTGTTTAATTAAGGATATTTTAGAGATTTTAATCCAAATTAACTCCAAACCTCTTAGAATCACCTCCAAAAGTCATAAATAACCTAAGGAAATGTTTTTAAGTTTTTGGAGTATTTTTGTAATTTTTAAGAATGTTTAATTATTTATTTTAATTAAAGGAGTGATTTTTGTTCAAAATTTAATTAGTGGTCAAATTAAGGTCCAATTAAAGGGCTTTTAATTTTTTTAGAATAAGACTCAAATTCTAAAGAGTTTAATTTATTATTTGTAATTTTTTATGTAATTTGAATTTATTTGAATTTTCTAAAGTTATTGGGGTTTAATTAAAGGGTAAAATTATAGTTTGTTAATTAACTCGCTTAAAGGGCCCTAAAAATTCTTAGAAAATTATAGGGGATTTGAAATGTCACTAAATTTACATGTTTTAAGTTTCAAATCATTCAGAGGTGTGTAGTCACTAAAATTTCTCTATGTTTTTTAAATGAGTTCTTAATTATTATCCTTAAGGTGTCACTATGTTAAATATGTTTAAATCAAATATCATGACTAACTCTTACGTAACATAAAGGAAAAATGTAAGAAATCCTCACAAACCATATCCTTAAAATTAGGAGAGCCTAGGCTCATTCTAAACATATAAGAGATTTAAATAATATTTAACATAATTAGTGATTTGAATAGTGGATAATTGGAATACAATTATTCACTAATCATTTTCAATGAATTCTATTCATATGCATTATCTTATGTTTGAAATTTCAAAAGGATCTCTCAAATTTTAATGATTATATATATATATATATATATAAGTTTAAAAATAAGATAAATTAAAATAACTTAAAACATATTTTTGAGAGATCCACTGATCACCTAAAAGTAGTTTTTGAAATAATTAAAAATAAAATTTAAATTAAAAAATAATTAATAAAATATTTAATTAAGTAGTAATA
>NW_021319432.1:293803-404113 GCF_001605985.2 Dendrobium catenatum
AATTTAATAATTTAGTTTAATTAATTGCTACTTAAATAATTTATTTTTATTATCAATTATAATAATAAACTTAAATTAATTAGTTTTAATTATAATATTCTCTCAATTTTAATATAAATAAAAAAATTATCTATTAAGACAATTTTACAGGAAAGGCATGGTGGTCGGGCGGGGGGTGCGGGGGAGGTCCTCTATTCGAATATAAAAGAGGATAGGCACCCTGGTGCGGGTTATAGGAGCGAGCTCATGTAGGTGCGGGAGTGGGCTCTGGGCTCACTTGGGTGCCCACTAGGCACGGGTTGCATGCGGAGCTCACTCCCGAGCTCACGCAGGTTACAGGGGAGCAGGCTCATACAGGTTGCGAGGAAGCGAGCTTAAATAGGATGCGGGAGAGCCAGCTGGGCTGACCTAGGGGCAAGGAGTGGAGTGGGCTGAGGTTTTTTGTTGCCAAAAAAAGTTTCAAAGGAATTTTTCTACTGGAAAAAACTTTCTAGTGGGATTTTATCGATAGAAAAGTTTTCTGATGCTAGATTTCCAAAAATATGCAACTTTCCTATAATGAGTTGGATGCTTCGCATTTTGAATAAATGGCCCGGATTGGTTCGGATGATGACTTAATCCGAGGCAACTGTGTATTCGGTCAGACGGGAGTGTGGAATAGTGCGATCTTGATTGTAAGATAAATGATCCAGATCTTGTAATATAATAATAGGGCATAAATCGATCCCTAATCTAAGAAAATGTCTCGTTCTCATAAAATAAACGATGAAACTTAATGAAATTTTAAACTTAGAAAGCTTGCATGAAGACCATTCATGAGGGACAAAAATTGCATTCTAAAATGAACTATATAAATAATTATTTAACCCTAAGTGTCTTAAGCTAGGATTTGAGATTATACCTAATCTAATGGATGGATTCAGAAGATCTTGGACTTGTTACACTTATAGACTATTCAAGCTCCTTTTTATAGAATAAATTGCATTTTGAAATGCGATGGATCAAAACAATCATGCTTTGAAGGATTAGGGCTTGGGTTTGTGTGAAGCTCGCCTCCGGCAGGGTCTCAACGGAAGGTTTGAGTAGGGAGATGTGAAGGGAGGCTAGGTGAGCTCTCACACAAAAAATCTCGGGGATTGAGAGCATGGGGAGAGAAAAATGCAATAGTCTTCACAATGGAACCCTAATATCCTTATTTATAGTCTTAGCTTCATGATGGATGGCCAAGATCACTCCTAGGGCTAATTAAGAGGGATTTGAGCCTCCTTTGTTGTGGTTTGGGCCAAGTGGAGCTTTGGAAAGTCTTAAATGCAATGAAGGGGTCAAATTTGACAAAATAGGGCTTGGGTTAACCAAGCCATGAGTTCACCTAGTCAACATGGTCAAACAAGTCCAAGTGGGTGAGGGATTGAGTCAAGGGTGCTTTGGAATTGATTTGAATCAAAAGGGAAGTGATTTGGGCTAGTTGGGTCAATCAAGGTTGACCAGGTTAACCAAGTTTACGCAAGACCTGGGTCTAAGCTCAACAGACATGGCTTGACCCGCTGAACCTAATGGAAGTGGTCTTGGGGCCTGACTTGGTCAATTTGACCAAGTCAATCCCGCTTGACTTAGAATTTAGGTGAAAACCAAGGTCAACAACTTCCAAAAGATGACTACATCTAACCTAAAGGTTTAAGTTTATGGAGTATATTGAGTTGAAGTTTTATAGAAAATCCATATATGTTTAGAGGGCTTATAACATTTTACCATGCTACTCTTTTTTTGTTGGTAGATAAAAGTTCATTCAAAAGGTTAATAAGTGTTTTATTAAAGGATTGGCTAAATCATTTGTGTTAGGATAATAAATTATTGAATATCACTAGTCAATATAGTTGCATCAAATATTATATTAATCTTGGTGCTTTTGAATGCTCTACCATTATCAAATATGATATGACGAGGTATGCCAAATCTACAAATAATATGGTTATGAAGTATTGTAACATATTTTAAGCTTTAACTTCACTAAACAAGACAATGTCTACCCAATAAAGAAATAGCTTGTCATATCCAATTTAAGTTTATGTTCCATTGATGAGGAAGGATTATTCAGACCCATAACATTATTATCTCATTACTTAATTTGCCAAGAGGTTCTTGTTAGATGCAAAATATTTTGATATATGTGAGTGATATGACTATTGACCTAACATTAATTAAATCTCTTTGCAAAGTTGATATATGATATAATCATAGGTAAGAATTATCCAGTAGTAGCTAAGACATAAGAATATACGATTGTAAATTTCATTTTGCGTCTGAACTAATATGCCCCTCAAAATCTCATGTATACTTCATTCATGATCTTATAGGCATCATTTTTATCTAAAAACTAGAGCTACATCAAAATGAGCATTGATATAAAATATTATTAATCAGGATAATAATCTTCTTCTTTTTTGCATTTGGGGTTTATGAGAATGATCACGCTCAAATTAGGATATTCATGGGCAACAAGACATGAAACAAATAATTTCTTTATACTTTGAATGATAACCTAAATAGGATTTTCATCCAAATTTAAAATTTGTTGTTCCAACTCCTTAGCACTCTAATGAAAGTGACACTAGGAATGCTCTCAAGTTACATCATAATCCAAAAGTAATAAGTAAAAAAGATCAAACTTCATAACCTTATACACTCCAATGACTTAGCTTATCATTAATAAAGAATAAGCTTTAAATTAAATTCCCTTAAAAACCATATGAATGGGTAATTTAAGAACATGAATGATGGCTTCATTTTTTTTATCATATTATCAATGCAAGGGTCTATCAAAGCATAGGAGTGTCAAATAATGCCTCCATTAGGAAACTTGAATATCAATTTAATTTTATCTCAAACCTAATAATTTTTATCATATTTTTATTTCAATCAATGCACCAAACACAAAAGAAATTTAATGGGGAATGCTACTAGCTCCTAAAAATCTACAAATTGGCCCCCTTATCCTTCATGTGGGAGGAGGCTTGTACTTAAATCTTAGGACTATAATTGGTCTAGAGATTCAAGAGACCTCTAAAGAATCTCAAAGCTACTCCCAAGAACCACTACCAGCAAACCATTGTTATTCAACTGTAGCCAGATTTCAACCTTTCGATCACCATCAGATGTCCACCTGGCTTTTCTCGTTGGACCTTAGTTGGATCACAATTACCAGACCTCTTCCTGGTTATCCCCATCAAAACTTTGCTCAGTCATCATCGCCCAACCTCTGCCTAGCTGCCACTTTCGGTCATTCGATGACTAACCATTACAACCATTCCATCTCCCTATTGTTGTCATTAGACATCTATCTCCCCACCAATTATAATCATTAAACCACCGTAATAATCACCTTGGATCATCATCACTCAGTTATGGTCCTTGGACCACTGTCATCAGATTATAATCTATGAACCACCATCGACAAACGATAATCCTCGTACCATTAACACCCAACTATATATAGTCTTCAAACCTCCATCAACTAAATGTGATCCTTCAACCTCCTTCACATTCCTACAACAGTCCTAAGAACACAATTACCGACTACACTCCTTTGCCAATATTCATTTGATTAAGATTCTTCCAACTGTTGTTACTCATAGACTATGATCCTTAAACCACTTTCACCTGATTGTGGCCCTCGAGTCTTCATAGCCCAACTACAGTCCTCCAACCTATGTCACACGACTTTGGTCTCTCCAACTCACTAGAGGAAAACCTTTTATTACTAGTGGATTATATCCGCCGGTAACACCCAAAATTCGCCGGTAGTGCCGGGTTTCTGGCGCATTTACGACGGATTTTCGTGCGCCGGTTTGGTTCGCGTCAGAAAAAACTTTTTGGTGTTTTATGAGACGCCGGAAAATATTCCAGCGCACTCTCCGGCGCATTACCGGCGTAAAAAATGATGGCCAAGCCGGTGATTTTCTATCGGACATTCTGACGACAACTACGCCGGAAGTTTACGTCGTATTGATCCGCCAAAAATTTCTGGCGGACAAAACACTGTAGATGTGCACCGTAAATAAGTTATGGCTAGTTTACGGCGCATATTGGACGTAAAAAACTGCCGGCGGACAGGTCGCCGTAAAATGCGCCGGTAATTTCCGGCATCCAAATAAACAATGGCATGATCGTAATGATTCGTTGTATCGTCGTTTCCATCGAATTTCCGACTCAAAATTCGTCAGAAACCTGTAGCATTGACAAAAAAATTTCCTTCTCAACCAATAATTGCATTTCCACACCTGCAAACATATACAAAATCACTTCCAGAAGACAGCTATATATACACATAACAGATATAAACATCTTTAATATATACTCAAAAACATAAATATCCATGTAAAGACATTGTTTAATAGCATCAAATAACTCAAAACATCACATATTGTTCAATAACACATGTTCACATAAATAAACAAGTTCATATAAACAAAACTAAACTACTATGACTTTGTGAACTCCTCAGCTGGAGCTACCTCTTTTCCACTCAGCTGCTCCCTCATCTTGCGCATTTCATTTAACAACTGATTGTGTTGCTCCTGCATCTGCATTTGAACCTGTGCTTGCAGCTGAGTTTGCCAATATGCTTGTGATTTCCTTACTTGTTCTAGTTCAGCTTGAAGGGAACTTATTTGTTGAGCATGTAAGGACTCATGTAAACTAGATGTGAAGCTGGATGCAGTAGAGGAGGTCATCCCCTCGTATGCCTGAGTTTGGGAACCTAAATCATAAATTCTTCCATGTTGTATTCCTCCGACGACCTGTGACTAGATGCGATACTCAGAAAACTCCACAGAGCCACCAGAAGAGCCCTCACCTGATGCAGCATGAATCTCTGAGATATGTCCTTCTGCTTCCTTCTATTTCCAAATTTTAGTTTAAATATTGGTGCATTGCAATGACGGTATGCAATCTTTGTGATTTCTTCTTTAAAGTATAACATGCACCCATTGACACAACAATCTATCTTTGTGTATGTCAAACCAAGTTTGGAAACTAACTTTTTTGTCTGATATAGATCTGTAGGAATTAAATTATCTGTCGGATTGGTTTCCTTAAGAAGCCCAATGAATTGATTAAAATATTCACGAGCAACATTATATTCTGTCTTGATGCTTAACATCTTCACAGCAACAGACAACTCTGAGTGAGTGGTGCACCCTTTCCAAATTTGTTGCTCCGCAACATGGAATAAATAATAAAAATTTTGTGCCTCTGTATTCGGTAACTCTTCTGTATTTTATTCAATTTGTATTCCAGTTGCATCATGAACTAATTCCTCAAGATTTGGTCGGATATTTCTAGTCTCAACTATATTACTACTTGTAGAAAGACCGCATTGATAATCAAATTGTGGCTCGTACTCACCATGAGAAGTCCAATACCGCTGCATGAATCCTCTGCTATATAGATCAACGGTTACTTTATCTGGTATTAGGTGCACTATATTTTTGTGTTTAGAACATGGACATCGAAACTTTACTTCTGATATAAAGCTGGGTAGATGTTTTGCTTGTTGAATGAAAATGTTCACCCCACAAATGAATTCATCTGTTAATGTCTTTCGACCTTGAGATAATCGGTTATACATCCAACTTCTTTGATTTCTAATATACATAACCTACATATAAGAGTAAATAAGTAATGGATTATCGCGCTTAAGTAGATCTAAAACTGATTATATAGAGATGTAAAAAGATAGGGTGCTTGTAGAAAATTATGATCAATTTGTATCCTATCTCAAAGGGTAAAGACACTCATCTAGATTTATCTTTAGGTCTACTTATACCTTTCTTAACATAATCCAAATCTAATACATCTCATCGAGTCATCTGAAGACTGATGTTTTATATAACCAAACCATGAAAGGCGACGCTCTCTAAAATTATCTACCACTGGAGCTACTCCAGTCTTATCACATATATACTCATTTTGCATTGTCTCTAAGAGTAAAGACACTCATCCACATGAGCATCCTCATCTCTGCAATACTTTATTTAATTTTATGCTTTTTTTAAAACGTGCACTCATTTTAGAGACATGGTCGCTCAAAGTGCACTCATTTTAAACGTGCAATTAAGATATCTAAATGTGTAAATAGATGGGTTTATCATTTGACAATTATAACATCATACTTTCCACACTCAAGCTAAGCCATTCAATTGACATCCTAAGATCAATTGAAGTAGGGCAATCAATAAATGGCCCGACTCAAAATATTTTTGTTTAAATTAAACAAACTTCAAGTAAGACTTAAACACGATTCGTCAATCTCAACTGTCACATCAAAAGTCAAAGGATGGCTCAAATGATGGCAAATATGTTCAATTAAGTCAAACTTAACTCCTAGATATTTGTGATAGTCGTCAAGGGGTTCCTCATCTAATCTCAAAGTCAAGATACGTATATCACGTAAGAATCACGAAGGTCCAACAAAATCAGTACACATTTACCCATCATTGAACAAATATTATCAAATATTATTCAAAATAATTTTAGTCACAATGAACTTAAAACTATTTCTTAAAAAATAAAATAATATATTCAATTTTAGATTTTACAAGCAATGCGAAGTCAAATTTATAATTTTCTTAAAGAAAAATTCTGCACCAATTGTAGATCCTCCTTACTCTCTTTATATTTGTCCATCAAAACTCTCAAAAAATGTATAACTTCCATAATAGACTAACTCAGCATGAATCCAAACAAATTAAACGAAAAAAAAAATCTTACAATCAACGGGTAAACGACGGGAGGCGGACCGCGAAAACTAGCGGTCGGAACTGGAGCTCTCATCGACGAGGAGTGCTATGACCGTCGGCGATGTGTGGTGACTGTCGGCGACCTCGATCTACGACGAGCGACGGAGGGCGACGAGCAAAACAGCGGCGATGTGAGAGAAAGCCACGAAAGAAATGAGCGGCCAGAGGGGCTCGGGTTCGAAAATAGGGCTTTCGCCGACGGATTTTCCGGCATCCACGATGTCAGAAACTTTTCCGGCGCCGTATGCGCTGGTATTAAGTCATTGAATTTAAAAAGCTCGTTGCATTATCCACCGGTAACGTGCGCCGGGACCACTAAAATGCTTGTTTTGTCCTACGTACTTCCCAGCGCATATGACGTCGGAAAATTTCCATCGCCATATGCGCCGTAAAAGACGTCGTAAAATTTTCGTCACAGCATGCGCCGTTTTGTACCAGTGCAAAATGATCCGCCGGAAATTCGGACGGTAATCGCGTGTTTTCCCGTAGTGACTACTTTCACCCAACTATGATTCCTCTGAACTCCATTATATGACTATAGTGCTATAATCACAATCTTTTGATTATAGTCCCTTTGACCTCCGTCCCCAAACTACATCCACTCTGACTACCACTACTTTATTATGGTCCCTCCAACCTTTATAGCTTAATTACGTTCTTTGACCATCGTTTCCTGACTATAGTCATTTTGACCATTATCACCCAACTACAATCCCATTGATCACTATCACCTTAATAGTGTTCAAATAACCTTTATTGCTCGAATATAGCCCATCAGATCATTATCTCCATACTACAGTCCCTCTAAGTTGTAGCACATGACTACGATCCTCTGACCACTGTGGCCTAACTACGGTCCTCTTACCATCGTCACCTAACTACAACAATTTTGGCCAACAATCTCTTAAGAATGGCTCTCATGCCATTTAAATCTTCAAACTCCAACTATGTAATGTGCTCTATAAAATGTGTGTATTTGTTATATTATGCCAATGTCTTCCTTTGAAGAAGGGCGTTGTTTATAATCATTGAAAAACACTAGTGTAATCATTTTAATTGGATCAGGACCCATAATTTTTCTCATTTTTCAGGATTTTTCACATAAAAAAATTTTGTATCTCTATGATTTTTTCACACCTCTCTTTATCTGTGTATATTGGACCTTCTTATAAAGCTTGGATGTTATACTCTCTATATCTCTCTACCGGCAGGCAATAACAACATTTATATGAATTATGTTTCTCTATTTTTCTTATTGTTGTTATCCTATTACATTTTGATGACGTGCCAATGTTGCAATTTTTTGAAACTTTTTGGGGATGTGTTATGTAGGTGTGCTTCTTACCTTGATAGCATCAATGAAAATGTATATAATATTTACTCATGTAGTGGTTAGAATTGATTGGTTAATGCATTACTTAAGTTTATTGACATCTCCTTCAATTATGTTCGTCATAATACTTCACTTTGTAATCTTATTTAAAATTTTCTTTCTAATTGCTATTTTTTGATAGTTTACTCTATCAATGATACTCAATTCATGCTCATGAGAACTATACAAATGGTTGATCAACTCTCCTTTGTTGAAGGAATTTTTTGGTTTTTACTTTAAGGCCATAAACTGTAGCAGAATATTATAGCTATTTTTTTTTGTTTTTACTTTGTTGGAACTACATGTGATCTCATAAGCTAGAATTTTTATTACGTCCGGTGTAAGGATGTAGAGGAACGTCTGGTTGGAGGCAAAATCCCGCCAAAAAACTCGGTATTTTCTTGGTACAACTAGGTATTATTTGATATTAACGATGAATACCGCTCGTTGAAGACCAATACCGAGCTGTACCGAGAAATACCGAGTTGTACTGAGTTTTTTTCCTAGAAAAACTCGGTACAACTTTTGTATAACTCGATATTTCTCGGTTTAGCTCGGTATAACTCGGTATTGGGTCTTCAAATGATGATATTCCTCGTTATTGTTTGGTATTGCTCGGTATTTGCTCGGTACAACTCGTTTTTTGACGGAATTTGGCCTCCGACCGGACGTTCCTCTGCGTCGGAGGACGTAATAATTGTTCTATAAGCTAAGGGTAAACTGGCAACAAGAAGTCGTGCCGACTAATACCATTTACAACTTCTTAATTGAACTCTTAGTTGTTTCGCTTTTGAATCTCAGAAATTTTAACCTCTTCTTCAGCTAATATAACCTTCTATCTGCTTCTTAAGAAAAAAAATCTTGGATGCACATCATGCATGCGTCAAGCACCGACAAACAACCCCGACCCACATACATCATGATGTGTACATGATGGTTATATGAAGCTTGTTAACCACATGTATGCATGACTCAATCAACCATCGTGGAGCCCACTCAGTGCGGGCCACTCACATCGCAACAAGCCTCTGTAACCCAGCCACTGTAGTGCCCGGGTCTCTTCTTCTGACTCCAAATAGTTATCATTAAATGCTTCAACAGTATCTCCATCTCCCTGTCTCTCTCTCTCATAAGAGAAGCTAAGAGGAAAGGCCGGGGAAAGCTTGTGTTAATGTCGGGTTTCCACGTCAAGCAGACAGAGAGGGTTCAAGGAATAAAACTACAATAAACCAAACTGGGAATGGCTATGGAGAGAGAGAGAGGGGGAGAGAGAGAAAAGGCGTCGAAGTAATAGAAAGAAGGTACAGAATAAATACAGTAGGTTTAATATATGAATCTGCATTGAAGGCAGAAGGAGACGGTTCATCAAAGAAAATGAATGGTGAAACTTCAAAGTCCGGTAATATGACCCATAAATTTCCTGTAAAGAATTTATTATAGGATTCATTAATGAGGATAAGCTATGATCCTTAGATCTAGGTGGATTTTTTATAGAGATTTGAGTTCCTTTGAATGGCCTTAGTGGACTTCGTAGTGTCAAATATTTTAATAAATTTGAGAAATTCTGGACATTACATATTTTAAGTCCTATGTTGCTCTACGAAGATCACATGCAAAGTACTTGTCTTCTTGCAATCATGAACGGTGCAAGTTTGAACAATTTTTTTTTTTTAAGTTCACATTAGACTTGATTGTTGAGAGTAAATAAATCGGATTCTAAGTAGTTCATATTGAAATTGTTTAAACTCCCGAGAAGAGATTAATTCTAAGGGACCGAGAACAGACTGCTGTTCTCTCCTGACGTCTCAGAAGCCACATTATTTACCCCACTTCTTCTTGGCTTCATCTGCTCTTTTATCACTTGCATATACACATGGAAGAGAAGGAAGTCGGAAGCAAACAGAAGCACATACAGAGATCAGAAATACAATGAGAGGGTTAGAACTGGTGGGGCAATGAGCTACTATTAAGTTTGCATATAAGAACTGTGAGTTTTATTGCAGTTTTTTTTTCCTTTTCAAAAGCATAAAATTATTCATTAATGAGGATTGCAGGGGCGAACCAACCTCAGTTCTCTGGAGATGAAGTGCCAAACTATATATATATATATATATATATATAATCATCTTCAACAGCAACTGTTGATGACAGCTTCAAATTTTGTAAATTTATCTCTTTTGTATCTTTTGACCTCCCTCGTGAGCATCTTTCTCACACCAGAGAAGTTATAATATTTTTAACACATCTATGATATGCCATGCATAAAAGGAATATGATATACTATGAGAAGATGATGTGAAACATATCATACTTTTATGAAGAGATAGTTAAAATTTCATTTCCTTTCATCTTCCATAACTTTAAACAAAACATAATAAAAAATTAATGCATAATGAATCTCCTGCATTCTACTATTTATTGTTGTATATTATTTTGTAGAGATTTTTTTTTTTAAATGTTGCACACACAATAATATAAAACTATAATACTTTTTTTTTTTTTTTTTGAACGGGTTGGGGGTATCTACCTGCTGCCACCCCCTTTAGGAGACGGTTAGCAGCATAACTAATTGCTCGGCGAGCTTACCAGCAACCAGTCCCACAGGTGTGGGACACGCAATTTTTTACTCCTCACTTAAGGAGTCGTGCAGCATGAGAGAGAATTAAACATATATATGTTGCTAATGAAATAATCAATTTAATTAGAAGCTATCCCTAACCTGATTTCTATAATTATGATTGCTTATATAAATTAGCCTTCTTCTATTATCACCATCCAGCTCCCCTGTTCAAGAATAAATTAATTACTATTCTAAAGCAAGGTGATTAACTGGTATTGATGTGTAGATTAGATCTAATCCACTCAGTTCTATAGATACTAAATTTCCTATAGCTCCAATCCTAATGGAATCAATTCCTTTCAAAGGTAATTTCTCATTAGAGGCTATCCTTCCATGTACATTTCATCCTACCAAAACACCATAAAGCCTTACAAATAATTGCTCATGATGTAGCACATTAATTGGATAATTCAAATTAGCCTACTAGGCTCATCACAAGAGCAAGAGCAACAATCCAAGCTAGCAAAAATCTATGAACTATAGCCCATTGTAAAAGCACATGCCAATGACCAATTATAAGATTGTAGAAACATTATTTTATTTTATTTTTTATTTTTTATTTTTAAAGTACCCTTGAAAACATTTATGATTAGTTAGTTTAACGAAGAAGCATGAAAAATAAAAAAAATATAATTATAATGTTACAAATCTCTACCTTCATTAAGTTGTCAACTTTTTTTTTTTTAGGGGAAACCCACGGTGGAGGCTACGCGTTGATATAATTTAAAATTAGAAGTCCTTAAGGGGACATTCAGCTCACTAATGCTCCCAAGAGCTACAAAATATAAAGAAAAAGAAAATTTTAAGAGCCAATTGTCCCCGTCTATATCAATTACAAAATGCTTAGATACAATCTAAGGCAACGCGGCAAAAGCATCCAAAAAGAAAAGACCAAATTATACTTGTTCAGCCCAGTCTTTCTACAAAAACCTAGCTTGAAAGCTAAAAAAATTCTGCAAAAAATCACACATAAACCAAAAAAATCTGCAGTAAAAATAGAAATATGCTTCAAAACCTTACCAGAGCAGCAGATATGCAAAAAAATCCCAAGCTTGACTGATGATGAACAGTCTAACAAAACAATTCACTTCAATCCAGTTAGTAATAATACAAAAACTGTTTAAAGAAATAATAGAACAAACCTGATGCCACAAAGACGAAGAACCATCCAGTAAACCGAGAGCCTTGAAGTAAGGCTCAGTATTAACCAAAAAGAACAAACCCCAGAAACTAATCCACCACTGATAATAAGCACCTCCAGCTTCCCACAAAACAGAGAAAACAGCAAAACAAAAACCCAACAACCAACTCAACGACACACAGCCAACCCAACCAAACAGACTAAATAATATAAAAACATAACTGCCAAAAGAAGCACTTAGCACCAAACAGAACAGACACATCTCAACCCAACCTGATATAGGGAAGACCAATTTTGTCAAGCTTAATCAAACCAATTAACAGGTGAGGCAGATTATCATTACCAAACTCCACCTCATTATCCATATTACAGCCAAATTTGACTAACCAATCAGCACATGCATTTCCTTCCCTCAACACATGATTAATAGAACAATTAAAAATAGAGATAGCCATACGAATCCTTCTAATAAGATAGAAAAACTGAGGATAGAAAACATTAGCATTCTTAATAATCTGAATTAATAACATAGAATCCACCTCAATCTCAACATTAACATAACCCCTTCTCTGACAAATATCCAGACCCTTAGCTAGCCCCATAAGCTCAGCATAAATGACTTTACACGGATATAAAGGGATCGCATAAGCCATCAACACATTTCCAGAACTATCACGAATAATACCCCCCATTCTTGTAGTAGAGGCACCCACAGAACCATCCGTGTTAAGCTTAAGGAAAAACTTGTTGTCCCTATCTTTCGTCAAGTTTTCCCTCCAAAATGATGAAGTTCACTATCATTTTTGCCTTGTAAGAGATTCTATGTAATAAAATGTTTATTATTAAATGATATATTTTGGTGTAGAATTATTCTTCATTTTCTTAATGCACAATGGTTTCATGAGTTGGTTGTTTCTTTGATGAGATTAGATAATCATGCTTTTATCTTAAGGTTTTACTCTTTTTCTCTAATCAATTTCTTTCAATCTTTTTTACACATCTTTTGCATCCTATTCATTCTTCAAGATCAACTACCACCCAATAAAAGCTCACTACCACACTAAAACCCCATCCATGCCTCTCGGTAAATTGAACAAGACTAGGACATGATATCTTATCATATATTCTAGATTATAAATTAACATCCTAATCTAATCATCCACCATCATTTCTCATTATTTAGCTCATTAAAATCCATTCACTAAAGAGATCTTCCAAATCAGCCTAAACCATCTCAAGATGGGTTATTCTTTAGATTTTTACAACAAAACCTTTATACGACCTCCATCTTTACACCACAAAATCTCAATGAAATCTTTAGTAAAATAAATCTCATTAGCCATTTCCTGCCATTAAACTCACAAAAAGACTACCACCACCATCGTATTTAGTATTCAAGTGAATTTGACATGATGAAAATTTGATCAGAATTTTGGACAACTAAGAACTATTTTCTTAAGATAGAGTTTTCTCAAAAAGAATGTGCGTGTGTGTGTTTTGTTGGTTTTATTTTGGGTTTGTGCTTTGGGGGTTTTTGAGCTCTTCCTATTATCTATTACTTTGTTGTTGTGTTCTGAGGGTTGCTTCTTGGTGTTTCAATCTCTTCTTAGGCTCACTGGTTCCTATATATATATACACTGGCTGAACCATATGTTCTTTAGAGGGGGCAATTATTGCCCCCCCTGAAAAAAAAATTTTATAGGAGTAAAAAAAACTAATATGAGAGTAAAAAAATCTTTTGCCCCTCCTAAAAAATTACTTTTGTCCTAACTTGTCATAAAATATCTATATATTTCTTCATATTTAGTTATAATATTTTCTTTCATGTTTTTCATGACAGTTTAATTACATCTTTTTTTTCTTTATTTTTCTTGCTTATTTTTTTAACAAAAAAACTTTTCGTAATATATAGATATATAATATTATTTTTCTTAATATTTAATTATTTTTGTGTTGTATTTGTCCTCCCTCAAAATTAAAGCTGGTTATATATATATATATATATTTGATTTGTTTGAAGCTAAAATAATTTTGTTGAAAAGGCCTAACCTATTTAAGGAGGGATTGGATATAAAAAATCTTTTAATCCTCTTCCTTACTTGAAGTTCTTTTAGCTTAGAACTCAATTTTTTTTTTTGCATACTTTCACTCTTTCTTATCTATTGCACTTTTCTCCCATCTCTTTCTTTTTTTTTTAATTAAAAATTATATCATTGCAATCAAATTAGTTTTTCAAAATCAAATTTAAAACTTGACCCAAATTAATGATTAATTTTTTAGATCTTAAGACCACGAAAATGACAAAATTATCAAAGAACAATTTGAGTAAAAAGAGGCCAAATTTGAACTAATAAATACAAAATACCCTTAATTATATGCAAATAATAAAAATCATATCACGCCTCATTCAAAGTCACATCACACCATTTAAAGATGATGAATCTTTGGTCTAAAAGAAGACTCACCTCATAAGAGACAACCCAAGTTCTTATAAGAATTATAATTTCAATGACTGCTTCATGAGAGTTAAAGTTGAAGCTCTCAAAATTTATGACCAAAATAGATTCTTAAACTAGTTAGCTTAGATGGATGATTTATTTTATTGGAATAAGATAGATTAATAAAAAAGAGTTCTATTAGCTAAATTGAAATTAAATGGGCATTTTAATATCTAGTATACAAATACTTTAGCCAAGTAATGAAGATTAAGATGGACAAACCTTATCTGGATTGAAATGAAAGAGACGTTAAGAATTAAATATTATTAAAGGTACCATAATAAAAAATGATACATGAGTATTTACAAACTCTCATTATAGGAAAATTCTCCAATACCAGTGGATTTTTTCGGCTGAAATGGATATTTTTCCTATGAAATTTAAGTGCTCCGGTGATTTTCCGGTGAATTTTTTCCATTGATATAAGATGCGTAGGAGACGCAATCCGTCAACATTCTTTTCCCTATAAATTATTTCAGGTGGCTTTCCAGTAGATTTCCATTTTGGCATTGGCGGAGGTTGAAGCGGCAGCTTTGGCAAAAGAAATGCCAAAGAATTTTTACGTTATTACCGGCGATTTGATCGCCGGTAATTTATAGCAGTTTGAATGTTGGTAAACTTTGGGTGTTGGGTAGCTGGAAATTTTCGGTGGCATTACCCGCGCTTTGACCGACGATATTTTTTGGTGGTTGGACCGCCAGTAATTTCTGATGGAGGGGCCGCCAAAAAATCACCGAAAATCTCTAGTAGTTTATTTATTATTTTGGCAGATTCTGATTATGTCTAATATCATCAAACATAAACCTCTAGCAAGGTAAAAAAAAATTAGCAGCCCTTGATTGTCCATAAACAATTCCATATTTGATACCTATAGTAGATGCATAATATATAGTTATAGGTTTGGTAACCTATGAGTTGTTCGTTCACTTTGTAGTTTTACATTTTTTTTTTTGGTTAAAACCCACTAACGGGCTTACGCGTTAATATTATATTAAAGGGACCTCCAGCTCACTACTGCTCTGAGGAACTACAATCAAATTAGAAAAGAAAACTAAGAGCCGGAATTACCTTATAATCCAGATAACAAAATAACCTAATAACATTCTACGAACAAAAAAGGAAAGGAAAAGATAGAGAACCTTCAGCACAACCCTTCCAACCACGAACATATCATGCAAAAAACGAGCGCGAAGCTCCAAAAACCTGCAAAAGAGACCTGCACGGATACTGAACCAAAAATTAAAACATGAAAAGTAGATAAAAGTAAATATGACAATGTTTGGGTCAAAGGTAAAACTCCCTGGAAGAATATATTTCAGAATCTTCTTATACAAGTTGATGATGTAGCCTTTGTTAAGCCCATAGTAACCAGCATTCCATTCGGGATTTTGCCATCAGTGAGCAAAGCATGATAGGCATAAGTTCCGCTAAAAGCCTGGATAACCATAGAAATAATGAATCCAATGAACACCACATCCTCACTGCACGGGAACAAAATAGAGCAGTCCCAAAAACAACTGCAGCCAATAGTGATTAACCCAAAACAACCACAGATAAGAGCGAGATCGCACAAACCCAAAAGGAACAACCAAACTATCAACACCAAACGAAACAAACAGGGGAAAAAAACACCAATAAACCCCAATACAAAGAAGCAAAAACTCCAATCAAACAAACCATTCATACAGAACATCGTTACCGTCATTCCCAATCCAAATAACCTTCGCCTCTCTAAAACTGAGCAACTTAAGCAAAGAGAAAAGGATAATCACCAGATTGATCCCCACAAACCAATCAAAATTCTACTCAGCAGTAACGAAAGCATGAAAGACATTAAAACGGCTAAAAGCATGGATAAACACAGTAATATTGAAATCAAAGAACACCTCATCCTCACTGCAAGGGAACGAAACAGAGTAGTCCCAAGAAATACTGCAGCAATTAGTAATTTTCCCAAAACACCCACAGAGATGAGCCAGATCGCACAAACCCAACAGGAAAGGAAAAATCATAACTAGCATTCCAACAAAACAGAAATTGAGCACCAAAATCCCCCAGAAAATAGTAGGAACGAAGTAATCCCAAGTGAAAACAATAATGCTGCCAATACAAATATAATTGTAATAAAAATAATTGTCTAAATGAGTTAAACCATTATCAGCCATGTCAACAAGGTTTAACAAAATGAAGCTGGAAGGATTCATTCTGCTAACAAAATGCAGCAAAATAAAAATCTCATACCTCGTAAATAAATCTAGAGCAGGCCAGATAACAGAATAACCAATCAGAACCAGAAATGCCCAGCTGTTCAACATGACAAAAGAACCAGAGGGAGCAAAAGCAAAAGGTAAGCCAGGTATACACAAGAATAAGGTCATTAATTAAACAGAATATAAGGGATACCCAGCCGATCCAACCTAACCAGGCCCTTAATATCCCTAGGTAAAGAGTTCTCAAAATAATCATTGAACCCAGCCAGAGAACAACCCATTTTGGCTAAACCATCAGCCACAGCATTACCCTCACGCATAATGTGGGAAATAGAGTAATTAATGAGAGAAAGATAATGCTTAATATCTCTAATATTATAAAAATTACTAGGATTAGGAGGAGTTTTACCATCAAGATAGTGAATTAACATCATCTCATCAAATTCAACCCAAATATTGGTAATCCCAAGAGAAATACATAATTGGATACCAAAAAGAAGACTATCAATTTCCTTTTGGATGGCATTATTACCAGTGGATAGACCCACAAAAGCCGCAACAACATTGCCAATATAGTCCCGAATAATGTCACCACAACCCGCATTGAAATTGTTATTAGAACCATCTGTATTAAGTTTGAAACAGACTTTCATAGGCTTCCTCCAATAAATCAACTTATCTTTTCTGCTAATGAGATGAGGGTTGAACTTCAAGCCAAACTCCTTAGCAACTTGGAGACAATTTTTAAAGGAAGCAGCATTTACTAACTTAGCACCAAGCAATTGAAGAATTTTATTTTTAACTTTGGAAATGACATTTAAAGCATTCATAATAATATTATCGTGTTTAGAGGCATTCCTATTGTCCCATAAAAACCAACAAATAATAACAAGAAAAATATTTCTAATATGACCTTTGGTCGGAACCAACCAATTATCTTTGAGGAGACAAGTAATATAATCATAACGGGTTGTAGAAAGAACATTAAACAAGCTATCAATATGAATCCAAACTTTCGTAGCAATCAGGCCTTGGATAAACACATTATTCAAATTCTCAATATGATAACAACATTGACATTTAGAAATAATATACAAACCTTTCCCTCACGCATAATGTGGGAAATAGAGTAATTAATGAGAGAAATATAATGCTTAATATCTCTAATCTTATAAAAATTACTAGGATTAGGAGGAGTTTTACCATCAAGATAGTGAATTAACATCATCGCATCAACTTCAACCCAAATATTGGTAATCCCAAGAGAAATACATAATTGGATACCAAAAAGAAGACTATCAATTTCCTCTTGGATGGCATTAGTACCAGTGGATAGACCCGCAAAAGCCACAACAACATTGCCAATATAGTCTTGAATAATGCCACCACAACCCGCATTGAAATTATTATTAGAACCATCCGTATTAAGTTTGAAACAACCTTTCACAGGCTTCCTCCAATAAATCAACTTATCTTTTCTGCTAATGAGATGAGGGTTGAACTTCAAGCCAAATTCCGTAGCAACTTGGAGACAATTTTTAAAGGAAGCAGCATTTACTAACTTAGCACCATGCAATTGAAGAATTTTATTTTTAACTTTGGCAATGACATTTAAAGCATTCATAATAATATTATCATGTTTAGAGGCATTCCTACTGTCCCATAAAAACCAACAAATAATAACAGGAAAAATATTTCTAATATGACCTTTAGTCGGAACCAACCAATTATCTTTGAGGAGACAAGTAATAGAATCATAACGGGTAGTAGAAAGAACATTAAACAAGCTATCAAAATGAATCCAAACTTTCGTAGCAATCAGGCCTTGGATAAACACATTATTCAAATTCTCAATATGATAACAACATTGACATTTAGAAATAATATACAAACCTTTCTTCGCTAAAAGAGAATCAACAGGTAAATACTTGTGTAAGATCCTCCAAAGGAGAAAGGAGTAAGTAGGAGGGATACTAGCATGCCAAATAGAAACATATAGAGGATTTTTGGGCAAACTCTGTCTAATGGAATTCCAAACTTGTTTAGTATCAAAGCTGTCATTGTTAGAACGGTTAAATAAAATGCAATCCCCATTCTCCGTGTGAATAGAGACCTTAGTAATTAAGTTAATAATAAAATCAGGAACAATAGTGGCAAGTACACTAACATTCCAGTTGTCATTGATAATAAAATCCTTGATTTTGCAAGAAGAAGTAGAATGAGTAAAAAGAATACTATCAATAGAGAAATTATCCAACCATTTATCTTGTCAAAAGAAACTGTTCCCCGCACCCATACCCCATTGAATGAATTATTCAGCTTCCCATTTGATACTACAAAGTCTCTTCCAATTAAAAGAGTCACCTTTTTTTTAAAAAAACAATTAAGAGGGTGTTTCCCAACATAGTATTTAGCCGTCATGAATTTAGCCCATAAACTTTTATTAGTCCTGAAAGAAAACCAAAGTTTATGATTAAAAGTTTTGATCATATCAGTGAAGGTACGAAACCCTAATCTACCCTCATCCATAGTCCCAGTACAATTACTCCAAGATCCCCAAATAATAAACAGGCTACCATCCTTGGAACCCCAAAGAAATTTATTAAAAATAATCTCCATTCTACTACAAACATTAAGAGTAGGACATAAAGTATGCAACAAATATATAGGAATCGAGCTTAAAACATGTTTTATGAGAATAAGCCTGCCACCATAAGAAAGAAAATTGAAAGCCCAAGAAGAGAGTTTCTTATGGATAGTCCTGAAAATGTCATCAAATAAATGAGAACGTTTCTTACCCTTATAAAGCGGAACCCCCAAATACTTCATCGGAAGAAGTCTTTCTTTTAAACCAAATTTCCTTTCAATACTAGTAATGCGGCTATTAGAAATAGATTTAGCAGGAATAAAGCAACTTTTAGTAGAATTAAAAATCAACCCACTAGCATGCTGGAAAATATTGAGAATTTTGAAAAGGATATTCAGCATTTTAATAGAGCCTTTAGAGAAAATAATAAAATCATCAGCAAAACTCAAATGATTGATGGGGAAACCACCACTCGTTTTATAGTTCAGACTAGGGTGAATTCTAAAAAAGTTGTTAATACCCCGAGATAAAAATTCCATAGCAATGATAAACAGAGCAGACGATAATGGGTCCCCATATCTAATACCATTAGAAGACTTGAAAAAACCATGAGACTTCCCATTGATAATGATAGAGAAATAGAAGAATTCAATATAGTTTTTAATGAGGCTCATGAATTGCAAATTAAAACCAACAATTTTTAAAATTTTATAAAGAAATTTCCAATTGAGATTATCATATGCTTTGGTAATATCGACTTTGAAAATAATATTCCCACCAGCAACCTTAGCATGTAAATCATGAACTAACTCTTAAGCAAGAAGCACATTATAAAAAATATACCTACCTTTAACAAAACCAATTTGTTCTAAAGAAATAATGGAGGGAAGAATAAGAGCAAGCCTTCCCATAATGATTTTAGCAATAAGCTTGTTAAAAAAGGTGCATAAGCTAATGGGACGGAAATCACTCCAATAATTAATAGCATTAGACTTAGGAATTAAAGATATAGACGTCGAGGTAAAAAATTTAGGGATGGGAGTACCCCTAAAAAAATCAACCACATCATTTATAAGGTCCTCTTTAATGATCAACCAACTTTTTTGAAAAAAACTTATTAGTAAAACCATCAGGACCGGCAATAGTATCAGAATTCATATCTTAAACCGTATTCCAAATTTCCTCTTCAGAAGGAATATTGATCAACATCAAATTATCTTCATTAGAAATGAGCGTGGGAGTAAAGTAAAAATCAGCATTTAAATCGGGGCTAAAATTGCTATTAAAAATCTTTTCAAAATAATGAGCACCCGAGGAAGCAATTTGATTCGGGTCCTCAATCACATCACCATCAGGGGTAATGAGCTTGTGAATACTCTTACTGATTTTTTTATGATTAGCAATGTTATGAAAATAGGTAGTGTAGAGATCTCCTTCCGCAAGAAATTTGGAAGAAGCTTTTTTCCTCCAAAAAGCCTCTTCTTTTTCTTGAAGTTTAAACAAATTGATTTTGCAGAGTTAAGAGTAAACAGATTATTAGAAGTGGAGTTCTGCATATAAACCAGCTCAGCATACTCCACCTCCTTCTCAACAAATTTAATATTAGTAAAAATATTTTTGAAAATGTATTTATTCCACCAAGAAAGTATTTGTTTAAGTCTTTTAAGTTTGAACCAAAATCTAGTCAAACCAAAAACATGGTCAAAAGGAAAAAGAGGGGCTTCCCAGTTGCTTTTCATAATATTATCAAAATTATCATCAATAAGCCACTTATTCTGAAATCTGAAAGGTTGATAAGTATTATTGATGATAGTATACATGTTAATTAAAATAGGGGAGTGATCAGATAAAGTTCTAGTTAAATGCTCAATGTGGGTATTTTGAAAAAAAGAGATCCATTGGTCATTAAAGAGGATACGATCCAATCTTTGCCACAAAGTACCCTTATCCAAGTAAAACAATTACCCGAAAAACCAATGTCATGCAAATTGCAACTCATAATCATATCGTTAAAATCCTCCATAGCAAGAAAATTAGGAGGTTTACCAACAACTCTTTCTGAAGCATTAGTAATACAATTAAAATCCCCACCAACCATCCAAGGAGCATTAACAGTAGAAGTAAAAGAAGAAAGTTGATCCCACAAAACTTTTCTCCCAATTCTATTACAATAAGCATAAACAAAAGAAGCATAGCAGGATAATTGGTTAAAGGAAATATTGACATGAATAACCTGAGGCAAATCCATAATCATATCTAGAGATATAAAGCATTTCCAAAAAATCCAAATTTTGTTATTGCAATTACCAAAAGACAAATCAAAACCTAAAATCTTACACACATAATCCATTTTAGTGGAAGAGACAAAAGGCTCAATAAAAACTAGAAGATGAATATCATTGATCCAATAAAGATTCTTAAATCTAGCCTTAAAAAGAGAAGCACTCACTCCTCTAATATTCCACATAATAGCTTTAACCATTAATAACAATATGAAATGCTCTAGTGGCCCTAGGGGTATTATTAGGTGTTACCTTTTTATTCTTGCCCTTCTTTTTGCTTTGAAGTATGAAATCTTCCTCCAATGTATTAGCCTTGTTATTTGGAAATGGCATAGAATTAATAGAAAAATCCTTTACACCATCCAAAGGTATGCAGATATCAATAGATCCAATTTCTTCTTCTTCCATAACATCTAATTTGTCCTCCACACTCTTTGAACTTTGCTCGTATTCACTATCATCTTTATTATCATGCTCTTGATTAATGGCTAATTCAGTTAAAACTTTATCTTGGGATCAAAGATCCCTATTGGCCTTCCCAGAAACTTTATTAACCAATGGGATATTGGGATTATTCCCAGTAGTAATCTCAACTCCAATTTCACCCACAACAATAGGGACATGCTCCTCTTCAACGTCACCATCCACACACATTATATTATCTAATCCATTTTCATTACCATTGGATTTGTCTAAAGAATTACACTCTATGTCATTTCCCAAAGCTTGAGACTTCACAACACAAGGAGCAAAATTTTTTTCCTCTTGAAGAGTATGATTTTCAAGGACAATTGGCTCTTTAACATTGGGAGCAACCACATTTTCAGAAATCAAAATTTTCTTTTTCAATTGAGGGTGAGCAATAAAGCAATCATGTATCGCATGCCCATGAATTTTACAATGCAAACAAAAATCGGGAACCTTTTCAAATTCAACCTTTTGTAAATAGCCAAAATTTTCTGAACCAATCCATATGTCTTTAGGATGCTTCTTAGTGATATCTAGTTCCACAAGCACCCTAGCAGCCGAAGGTCTAGATCGGGCAGCCGTGGCTTGGTCGGTTTGAAGAGGACGGCCAAAAATTGACCCTAATGCATGGAGAACATGAGGATTAAAAAAATGTAAACATAAATTAGGGAAATAGATCCATATAGGCACAATAAGAGATTCTTCCTTAACATCAAAGAAAGGAGTCCATTTAAGTAACCTCATTTGGCAATTAAGAATATAATAAGTTCTCCTAGCAAACATTCTACTATAATCAAGATCATTCGATAGTTGTATGGAAACATTCCTAGCATCAAGCAAGCGAATAGAACAATTCCCAGATAATTTCAGTTTAGAAAATAAATTTCTAATCGCATCCAAGTTCGGCTGCCTAACAACGAACTTCCCGATCATAGTAAATTGGTAAGGGCTTACAAGTTTTAAAATATCATCTTCCGACGTCAAGAGCGCCGGAACACCCTTAACAGTAGATTTAGTGAAAGAGATTACCGGATCCTTGGAACAAGAAGCTCCCACTAAAACATCACAGAAAGAACGAGATGTAGAATTAGGAACAGCATATCCATTCAAACCTTTCATCGATGCAGCTGTAGTAGACGGTGGAACACCCCACGTATCAGGAACCGACTTGGACGGACCCTTCTCCATGAGGAGAAGAGAACGACCAAAGGCCAAAAGGCCAGAATAGAGCGGAAAGACAAGTCGTAAAGCAGAGACCAAGAGCTAAAAGGAGATACAACCGTGGAAAAAATGAAAAAGGGAGGCGGAATCAAAGAACGCTCTCGGAGCCGCCATAGCCAACAAAAAACCCTAACGCTCGCGAGACTGAGAACTTTGAGCTACTCACACTTTGTAGTTTTACATATTTTTTAGGAAAGGGTTAGAATCGAGAGAGTGATGCACACTGGGATTCATGTTTTATTTTATTTCTGCATTTTCTTAAGTTTTATTTTTTTTATAGTCGAGAGCTAAAAGATAGATTGTGAATGAATGGAATGAACTCTTGGCAATTATTTATGAGTTTTGAGGAATGAATATATTTTTTATTTTAATGTATATAATTTTTAATTACTTTTATTAGAATGATTTATATTGATAGATTCATAGAAGCTCTGGTTGGTTAATGAAGAGATTAAATTAAGAAATTCTTCCAAAATTTAATATTGTGACATTATAAAATGGTATCAGAGTGGAAGTTATTGGAATAATTATATTGTAATCAGAGCTATATGAAATGATTTAAATGGGTAGGAATGGGTATTACAATTTATTTTCTTCTTTATATTCATTCTATGCATATATATGATTGAATTATTTTTTGATAGGGAAGAGAATTATACTGAGTGCAATAAATTCACCTGAACTGCTAAATGAACAAAGTGCAGTAGCCCTAATGAGTTCTGACGGCATGATGTAGTTTACAAATCTGATAGTACTACTAATGAGTGATGCATAGAGTGGGCAGACTATGAGTTAGGAGACTGAAGAGGATAAACATTTATATATATTTCTAAAGTTTAAACCCCCATTATTTAAGGGAGCTATAAAGTCACAGGAAGTACAAGATTGATTACTTATGATAGAGAAGATATTTAATAGTATGTAGTGTCCATAAAATAGACAAGTATCAATAGTAGTGTTTCTATTTGAAGGAGAAGCTCAGAGACGATGGATTGAACAATAGAGAGAGAAAAAAAATTTGTGCACTAATATTTTAGGATTATCGTACACCACACAAAGTAATCAACTCAAGATTTGGTAAAATAGGTTTAAGGTCCTTTAAGAGTCTATATTTTTACTTTTATTTAGTTTTATTTTTCCCGAGTTAAAGTCTTATATTTGATAGATGCTAAACTTGGTGATCGTGCACAAACACACACATAGGGGAGTGAAAAATTAGGAAGTGTTTTTTTTTTTTTTTTTTTAATTAATCATATTGTATGACCCATATCATCATGGTCAATCAGGTTTTCAAAAAAATCTTTATAACAACTAGTTAGCATAATTACTATTTTGTATTAATCGTATTATATGATGCATATCATACAGGACGATGAATAGAAATCAAGATCTCAACTGCCAACCATATTTTAGGTAATATTTTGAAATTCAAAATTTGTACTAATCATACTGTACGATATCAATCATATTTTATGATATAATCAAATCTTACCTGATTTATTCCTTTAATTGGGGGATCAAATTTGGATTAATTGATCTAGTCATATTGTATTATATGATAGTACCAATCATATTGTACGACCCGATTGTTATATATGATGATAATTAGTTGCCACTGATTGTACGGGATAATAATCCAATTCAATTGAACTAATCATACTAGGCAATTCCTTATATCGTACTTGACGATAAGCTCAAATATTTGAATTGATCGTACAACAACTTATTCTTCGTATAGTACTTATAGGGCTATTTGAACTAATTGTACTATATAATTTGTGATCATACATTAAGATTTATGATTGTACTGTACAATTAGTGTTGACATAATTATATTATTAGGATTTTTTAAATCTTTCTATTTAAACTCTCTTAATATACTTATTCCAAGTCTTTTAGTTGTTAAGTTTTTTTAGAGAGAGAGCTTTGAGAGAGATCTTGGAGAGCTTTGGGAAAAAGAAATGAGAGGTTGTGTGTGAGGGAGAAGAAGTGTGAGGGGATTCGACACGGTTGATCCAAGGAAGCTTCTACCTTGTTTCCTTCGAGTGTCTTGCTTGGTTTCTTGGGTAGCTCTAGGGAGAAAACTTCAGCCCAAAGATCATCGAGGTTCTTTGCCTTCTCTAAAAAGGTGAAAAATGATTGTAAGATTTTTTGCCTTCACTAGGAGAGTAAAAAATGATTGCAAGATTCTCTGCCTTCATCTGAAGGGTGAAAAAAGTGGTCAAGATTCTCTATCATATCAAGTTGGTGAAAAGATTGTAAGGGCTTCTCTACCTAATTGTGAGGGCTAAATGAGAGATACTAAAGTGTTAGTGCAATACCCGGAGATTAGGAGGACTCTAGAGAGTGGACATAGGTCATTGTTTGATCGAATCATTATAAAATTATTATGTGTTCATTCAAATTATTACTATTTATTTTTTCTTTATGAGATTTATTTTTCCTGGAAATTGCACGTTGGAAAAAATTATGTTTGATGATATATTGATTTGAGTAACTCATCATCACCATTGTTATATTTTTATTTTGTTATCTTACTTCCGCATTGAGTAATAACATTGTTTATTTTAAGTTATTAAAAAATCTCAAAAAAATTTATTAAAGAAATTTTTAAAATAATCATTCCACTCCTCCCACCCCCGTCAGTACATGTGATACTTAATTAAAGATGATTATTATGTACCTTTTCATTTAATTAATTGAGTAAGGTAGAAACACCCTTCAATAAATAGAGAAATGAGGATAGAGATCTTGCTCAATTAAATGCAAAGTTCTTGAATTATTTTTTTTGTGCATTAAAATATGAAGATTACATGAGAGTGTCAATATGCACAACTGTGACGGAGATATGAGATAGTTTATGCATCACATATGAGGGTATTAGTGAGGTCAAACAATCTAAGTTAAATAATTTGTTGCATGACTATGAACTATTTTGTATGAATCCTAATGAAATAATTTTTGAAATGTGCAATAGATTCATTAAGATAGTGACATCCCTGCATGCTCTTGGTAGAGAATTATCCAATTTAGAAAAGGTTAACAAAATGCTATGTTGTCTACCTAGTGCTTAGATGTACGTAAATGTTACTGCAATATCTGAATCTAAAGATATGAATATGTATTCTATTAATAAATTGCTTGGCTCACTCATTGCCTACGAGCAAGCCGTGAGTCAAAAATTACTTGATGTATGTGACAAGAAAAAGGAGAAAGATGAGCCTTTGAAAGCCAATGACTCCGGCAGTAATAGCTCTATAGCTGAGGAGGAGGATGACATTGCATGACTTGAATATGTATCCTATCAGCTTAAGACTTGAATGTTTTATAAAAATCGGAACCCCCCGCCCCCCCCAGAAACCACAAAAAAAAAAAAGTTATGCTTCAAAAAATATGTTGTCAAGATTCCTCGAAGCAAAATGCTTCAAGTTGGGTTTGAAAAATCCTATATTTATGTTGAAATTAGAGCAACTGCACTATTCTCAGTTCAAATCCATAGGCTATTCTAATGCTTCTTCTTTTTCTTTTCTTAGACAGATTTGAAGTATTTAGGGGCTGATTAGGATCATTTGATTATTTATTTTTATTTTATTTTATTTATATCTTAACTAAAAAAAATAAGTCTAATATCTTAAAAATAAGTCATTTTAATTTTTATTTAATATCAAATAAGTTGATTTATGCAGCGGTAGTGACAGTCCCAGTGGGCTAGCTAGCTAGTGGCCATGGATAATGAGAAGATTACAGTTGTGATGGTTTATAGAGGTGGTAGAGGCGACCAATTGTAACAGTACCTCAAAACACCATTCAACCAAATAGTTTAGACATATATTTCATTGTTCTTTAATTTTATCTTCCCACCATCAACATAAAGTTGAATTAAATTGCCATGTTATTTTGTTCAGTAATTAATTAGCAGATAAAAGTAGTTGTATCTGTCCAAGAAATACATGTGATTATTTGGAAGGGCATAAAAAACTTGAATGCAGCCACATCTACTTTCCTATAATAATCCAAATCTAGCACTATTGGAATATTATTAAAGCCTTTTTGTTTTACTATTAAGCCTGATAATTTTTTGGTTTTGGTTTTTACGTATCTATTGACTCCTTCCTCTTCTGTTCTAATAAACTACCTTTAAGAACCAAAATTGAATGATTCCAGGTCAAACAAAGTTGATAAAGGAACTACTTCTATTCTTCTTTAATCTTTTGAAGCATTGTTCTTCTTTCAGTACTTCGAACCAATTCCATTTTTTCTTGCCATATTTAGTATATCTACCAAAAAATAGGGTTTTCGCAACACAAATTTAAACTTTTTCTGGCCGTTTTACCCGCCACTAATATTTTTGCGACGGTTTTATAACCGCTGGATGTCCGCCATTATTACAATGCGCTACAACGATATTCAGCGGTAGTTTCAAGACCAGCGGGGTAGAAGTGACGAATGATAAACTTAGCAGCGGTTATAACCGTTATAACGAAGAAGAACTGCAGCGGCTATAACCGCCACTATGATATTTAAAAAAATGTGGCTGTTAAAACCGCCGCATTGTTGCAATCTTGTGGCCATTATGACCGCAATGATAATAGTGAAAAAAATTATCTTCAGAGATGTGGCGGTTAAAACCGCCACATTTTTGCAATATTGAGGCGGTTATAACCGCTGCTAATACCTAGTTTTCACAGCGGTTTTCAAACCGTTGATAACAAGTGTTGCAAAAGACCACATTTTTAGTAGTGGGCCTTGGGCATTGTTTGGAATAGCTTTCTTGTTGCTTTCTAAAACAGTTTTTTGATACAAAAATTTCTTGAACTAAAAATTTTTGTATTAGGAAGTTACTTTAAAAAACAGTAAAAAAGTCATCTCAAACGAAGTCTTAACCTGCAGTTCTAGAAATCAAAAAAAGATACGAAGAAGATGAAGAATTGCTGTGAGATGGTTTTAGACTTAGAATTATTTGCCATTCTTTCAGTACTTATTATCACCATCCAGTCCAGTTTAAATATTTAGCTTTAAATTTAATAGATCAAGAAGAGTACTACAAGAGACATTGGGGGACCTATGGCTCATTCCTTCAAGGCCAGAGCCAAAGGACGCTGGGTTGACAGCAAGCAAAGATCTGAGTTTGATAATAACTTGCAAGTAACTCTGATGAACGATCTGACGACGGCATAGGCGACGATCAATTATTTCTTGTGGCTTTTTCTGTATTGGACAATATTATTATACAGATACCCAACTGACCAATCTACTATGTAAACACAAATATTTCCTGACATGGGCACACTCGCTAAAGGCCACGATAGACAAGCTAATATCATTTAGGATTCGCCAAATTAAGCTTTTGGGCTTGAGATTGAATCAATCGCCCATGGGGTGACATGGCGCATCCGGATTGGCCTCTGGATGCGTCCAGACGCCACACGTAATAATTTTTCCCAATCTCAAAAATCATTGGCCCATATCTTACCATGGTTAGCCATTTCATCATAAAAGTTGGCAATTCCATCTACAGGTGTGCAACCTCACTTACCTAGTCGTTGACTCCCTCCAACGACTTGCCCAAGGCAATTGTCCACATGTAATCATAAATATTCTGACCACTATATTCACATATCTATAACAATCTTTTCTTATACTTAAATTTTTTTTTTCTTACTTCAAGATATAGTTTTTCTTTGTAGCGCCTAAAATCCTATAAATTATAAGGTTCATGGAAAAACTTTTGAATATATAAAAGATCCTTTTGAGTCATTATGTGCATACAATAAAAATCTTAGAACTTCTCTCCCTACAAATCTTCTCTCTCTTCCTCATCTTCTTTTTCTTCAACCTTCTCCTTTTTTTTTTTTTTTTTTTTGATAAAACCCACGGAGGGGCCTACGTGTTAATATTCAAAACTTACAGATCTTTTTTAGGATGACTCGGTTATCACCATGGAAAATTTTGATTCAGACATTTTGAATGGTGTGATGAGCAAGGACTAATACCAAGACTTAGAAGATAACTACTAAAAGAAGCTGTAGAATTCAAAAAAGAGGATCACCAGTTACAAAAATAATCTTAAATCTATTAATTAATTATCCTATGAATTCAATGTAGCTCAAGCATTGTGCTGATACACCATTTAATGAACCCTTGAAATGAAAATGTCCAGCCCTGAATTTTGACAACCTCCTTTGTAATAAGATATATATTAAGCAAAAAAATATAGTTTATTCTAGTTAGTGAATCTAGATGTTTACATTCACAAAAAAGAGGTTCTAGTGAAAAGTGAAGTCCATCAACGCTAATGAGTAATGTGAGGGTGAATAAAAAAGTAAGGCACATGCTGAGAAGGATATCATTTGAATATTAATCTAGTATTCATGCACTAAAACATTCAAAGTTCAAAGTGTTCAATTAGTTGAATAGCCTTAAGAGAATTACTCGGCACATGACATATCAGTTTTGAATAAAAAGAAAAGATCGAAAAATCTTCTCCTCTAATTACTCACCTCTTTAAATCTTCGAATTTTTAATATTTTAAGGAAAGAAGAATGAAACCATCTTTAACTACATTTTCCTTGAACAACTTACTAAAAAGCTCGTATTACACTAGATTTGTTGTGGTCATAGGAGATAAAAGAATGCCATCATGATAGCATCAGAGTTCAAAATGATTTGAGTCAATAATGACTCATAGTGATGGAGGACAATCTCACTTCTAGAAGGGAAAGATGCAATCCTAAGAGGTGTTGTTAATGATCAACAAAGTTCATCATCTCTAATAGTATTTAGAAACTCACATTTCATATGGGTTCATATCATAAAGCTTCCATTATTATCATGCTCCTCTTTCAATAATTTAGTGTTATGTTCAATAACTAATGAGTGGAGACTAACCTTTGACTTTGTAGATTCCCTAAAAAATGTGTAAATAGAAAAACTTAAAGGAAAAACACAACAGAAAAGTCTAAGTTCTCAACGTCTACAGCGGGGCTAAAATCTCGCCCACCCTGGCTACGTACAAGCCCCAAACCATTAGGCCACTAAGGAAAAGCTATTTATAGGGCTACAATTTTATTTAAATTATAACTTATAAAATATTAAAAGTAATTATTATTTTAAAAGTAAAACTTTGTTAAAAAATATAAAAATAATTAAATTAATTTAATAATGAATTATTAAATTAGTTAATTTAATTTGATAGTAAATTATTAAATTATTTGACTTAGTTTAACAAAATAAATAATTATTAAAATTTATTATAGCCAATTTTTATAATGTTTTAATTTCCGTCGAAAATCCGCCAAAAATTCTGTCGGAAAGCCAATCAAAATATTTGCCGGAAATTTTCCGTTAGAAATCTGCCAGAAAATCCGTAGGAATTTGTGAAGAATTTATTTTTGCCAGAAATATCATTAGAAATTAGTTGTTTTCCTGTAGTGAAATCAATAATACGATTATCAACTCGATAATTTGGGATTGGAGTTTTCAAATTGGGATATCAATATCTCCCAAACGATGCATACTTGACATTGCCAACTAGATCAGTTAGCCCAAAGATAATATCAAAATTGCTTCATGGAATGATCTCTCCTTTTTGAGTCATATAAGAGACCCATTCCATAGGCTTCAATATGGTATATTGGAATTTTAAGTCATTATTAAACTCAAAAGTTAAAATTATTAATTTTTCTCATTCACTTATTATTTTAGAAATGGATTCCAAAAATATAACATAATTATAGAAAATAAATATAAACCCAAAAATTTCAAGAACTTAGCAAAGCTAGGATTAGATTGAATTGAGGTAAGTCAGCAAAAAAGGTGAAGACACCAACTCTCAAGGGCTAATGAAGAATTCATTAAGGTAATAACAATGCCACAAAGGCGTGCTGGATCACTCACATAAATAATTGGTACACTCACAAAAGACCATAAATGAATCCCCATGATCATCAAGGACTCAATAAAAACTTCTATGCTTAAGACTCAATTAGATTAACTTTCTCTATCTCGAGGGTCACTCACACCATCTTTGGGCTCACTTGACCGACATTAAGGACCACTCATCCCATATAGGAAGTCACTTACCCATGGACTGGCATAGTTAGCCACCTCATCACAAAGCCAGCTATTCCATATACATATATGTGACCTCACTTACCCAATATATGACTAATCCAAGGTGGCTATCCATATATAGTTATTAGTGTTTGACCCATTATATACATGTGTTTGTAATAATTTGAACATGCATTTTCTTATTCATTTTTATGAGTTCACCATATAGCTTTTCCTGTAATACCTAAAACCCTATAAATGTAGGGTCAAGGTGCAAATTTTTCAAGGGGAGATCCTTTTGGGGCATTCTATGTTGATAACAAAAATCTCAAAGAATCTCTCTAAAAATTTCTCTCTCACTCTCTCTCTCTCTCTCTCTCTCTCTCTCTCTCTCTCTCTCTATATCATTCATCTTTTTTTACCATCTCTTTATTTTTTAAATGTTAGGCATCACCAGTCTTATTAGTAAGGTTAGAATTTGGATCCAACATATATAACCAAGATAATGAAGGTATATGATGACAACATAGTAGTTAACACATGAACTCAATCCCTAAAATATTCACGAGGCACAACAAATTAAGCACTCTCACCTACCCCTCTTTGTCACCACAATAATCACCAATAAATAATCACATTGCCTTATCACACCACCTAAAATTTGGCTGCTTTTCTCTTTGACCATAGTCTTGCACCAACCCTAGATTATGTGAAAACTCCCCTTGCAGTGGCTTGCATTTCCCATCAAAAATCATAAGGCTTCTAATTTCAACCAACTCTATTACATCCACTTGCATTAGTCATGCACTCATATCAAATTACACAAAGTTAGTTTCTCTAGCATTAAATCTATTTGATAGAAGATCATATGGCTTGCATCACTAGCCAAACTGCCCAAGATGTTCTCCCCTTTTTCAACTACCTACTTTATTTTCTCCTTAGTCAAAATCTCATCGTCCTATAAACAACTACTTTATCCCTAGCATGTCAGTTCTCATCATCCTTCACTGACATCCTAAGATACCAAAATTTTTGGGACCAACATCCAAGCACCCAAGCTACTATTAATGAATTTTTTATCCCAAAAATAAAAAGCCTAGAGCCTAAGTACCAAGACCTAGTGATTAGGCTCATAACTAGGTGCCAAGCTTGATTTTCCCTAATTTTGAGCCAAATTTTGCCTAATTTAGCATATAATTTTGGAGGACATTTAAGAAACTTATTTAGGATTTAAGGGGACTTTTATTCATTAATCTTTCAAGGAGTTTTTTATGGTTTGGTGAGAGGATCATGCAAGAGTTCTGATGGTTGCAAGGGCAATGAAGAAAAAAAAGATTTTAATGGATGGGAGTGAGAGCTAAAACCCCTTGAGCTTGTTTTCTTCTTTCTTCATATTTATGTTACATACCATGTGTTTTATTATATATTTTTTTTCTACATAGCATGAGTTAAACGCCCTACCAATTTGTTAGGTGTTATAGATAATACTTTTATGAATTTTTATTGAATTCAAACAATTGAGTTATTATAATTCAATCTTATTATAGTGTATTTTATTTTATTCTCCCTAATTGATAATTACTTGGCCACCAATTAGAGTTTTAAAAGTTTTGCTCTTAATTAAGAGGTAGAGAATAAATTCATTGCGGATAAAAATCATAAATAACCATAAGATAGATATTCCTTGTTAATTTTTTGTAATTTGAGAGCTCACTTGTGCGCTAAAATCCAAGTGCTACTACGTTAAAGCTAACACCCTTAACTCACTCAGTAAATGTCTAATAGCTCATTTGAGGAAAGTCTTATAATTGGCTCACTTAGAATGGACGCTAGCTCCTAACATGACTCACTCTAAGGATAGCAAGTAATTCTTCTTCTTGCCTTCCTTTGTGGGAGCAATCAAGTCAGCACTTATATAGGTTGGTATACCCTCTTTGGAGGCCACCTCCTTTGTATGCACTGCCTTAGTTGGACACAAAAGAGGTACTCACCTCAGTAACCTTATATTCAGTTGCACATCCTTAGAATTTGAAGAGAGTGTCATTCTTCTAGGACTTGTTTTATCTCCACCCCTAATAACAACTTTTGGGGGACTCACTATAATCATTGTTGCTACAAAACAAGCCCACCTGAAACAACCTGAACTAAATCTAGTAAGAATGGCAAATTTATTTTTGAAATCTTTATTTGAATCTTTAAGTTATTCTATCTTTAATTAAGTTCAAAAGAGTATGTAATTGAATTAAAAAAGTTGAAAGTCTTAAGTGTAAAAGGGCTCCTTAGGAGCACTACGATGCTGATCTCTCGATCTTGAGAATGAGTGCTTGATTGCTTGAGAGTGATGCGGTGCTAGGAGTGGGTGTCGCAGTGTTAGGAGAGGGTGTTGCGGTGCTAGGAGAGGAAGGTGCAGCACCAAGCTCTCTATCTAGAGCATCTAGAATATTTGATTAAAGCCCTATGGAACTAGGTCAAAATGAGATTTTTTATAGGAGTAAGTTTGGGGGACTTTGAGCCGATTTTGTCTATTGAGCTTGTTGGGAGAATTATTTAGCTCGAGATAAACTTTCGATGTCCTATTTTAGATTTCAATTTAAAGTTTAACATGCATATTTGAAATTTTATGTAATTTTATCAATTTTAAGAAACTTTTGAAGTTTTTGACATATTGTAGAGTAGGATATTATGGTCATTTTAATAGGAAAAATGTATATTTTTTATTTAGTAGTTTTATATGTGCATTATTTTAAATATTTTTATGAGCATGTGACACTTTTAAAATTAATTTATGTTCATTAAATACTTTAAAATAATGCTATAAAAATTCCCCATGAAAAGTTTTCTAAATGATTACTATCAAAGTGTGTACGTATGTGAATTATTTATTCTCTATTGAAATATCATATATGTGATTATTCATGCATTTTCTTTTTTATGTTAAATGTTGCTTATAAATGGTGAACATGTCACATTTATATATGTATGGAATGTACTGGAGGAGGAATAGAGATGATGCATGTGACCGTTGTATTATGTTCTTTGCAATACAAGTAGAGTTATAAGGGATTGTATACATATGGATATGTATTATTGTTCCTACTTCTATTTTGAGCAAACGTGAGTTGATTAAGTAGAGATATAGATGAAAGTGGAGTTATAAGGAGAATTAGATTATCATGATCAAGTGGATGTATAAGTGGAAGTGGATATATAAGATGATATTGGGACATGTTCACGTCATATTTCATATATTGTACGTTAAGTTTTTTGTGTAATATATATGGGTCTCATGTTCAAGTTCAAGTAGTATTCATGTTAATATTTATGATACATATGTTCAAGTTCAAGAAATTTCCATTTTATTATTTATGATGAATTTTTAATGTATAAGTTCAAGTAAAGTTTATTTTATTGCCTTTCTCAAGTTCAAAAATTAACAAGTACAAATTGTTAATGTCAATTGTAATGTTATTAGCATATAAATGATAAAGCCTCACACCAATAAAATGTTACTTTGAATTAAACTAAAATACTTTATGTTATTACATATTATTTCGCTTAATATATATTATTTCAAATGCAAACCATGATTTCTTTACACAAGATGTAGTTTATTGAGCAATTGTTTGATCATTTCATATGTTTATATGTTGTTTTAGGAAAAGGTAATCCCTAACATAGTATATTAGAGAATGATAAAATTAAGTTCGATTAGGCGTATGTTCATCAGAGAAGTATTTTTTTATAATCCTAATAGTTATGTATGTATTTTGGTAAATTGAAAATGTATTGGATTATTATTTATGATTTTTAGCAAATCAAAATGTGAATATTTATATGTTTATCATCTAAATTATGGATGTTTAGTTGACAAGTTAATAAGGATTAAGTATGATTCTTCAAATTAGATTTTGGGGTATGAAACTCATAGCCTTGTTTGGCAAAGGTAAATTGCCTTAGCCACACCTTCTTCTACTTTCAGTCTCTTCATAGGGGAGGAATGACTAGGTCAGTGTATCTTTGCATCGTTTGAGGGGCCACATCGGCCTCGTTAAATGGAAAATCATTATCTTACTTATTAGTTTCATGTAGGACAAAGCTAACTCGATAGGATTCATTTTATCGCTCTTGAAGGGCACTACAGTTTAACTAAAGTGTTCAAGTGAGTGAGGAGATTCAGCATTAGAATTCTTCTTATAGGAGCCAGTTGTGAGTGGTGCAACATTAATGTCATCATTAGGTTATGAAATTATTGAGGTTACAGTAAAAAATAGGACTGTAATTTTGTATTTAATTTCCCACAATTATTTGGTAGCTATATTAAATGCTTACTTTTAATTGACATATCTTTTTTCATCACTAGCCTTTTAAAAGGTCAAGTGAATTGGAGAATAAAATATATACTCACATATTCCATTTTAGATATTTAACATGTATATAGTGGATGAACTCATACCCCATGGACCCGCAAGAAGAACTTGCCAGAGGGTCACTAAGGCTTAACTTGACAGGACATCTATAAGGTAGCCACCTCTCACAAGAATAGTCAATGGTTCTTACGGGCCACTCAACTCATTATTCAAGCTCTAGCACGGATTAGCCATCAAATTTACTCGCCACTATCCATTATGGAGTATTATCAACTGTGCCCATCATTCCAATTATTGGAAAGTACATTCTCAAGATGTTCTTAGCTCATCCCATCATAGTCTATCAACCATAGAATCTACCATCCCCAACTCAAATGCACTTGTCTACTACTCGATAGCGGCTCGGAGCACCAATGAAGGTCGCTAATGAATTCAAGAAACTCGCTAGTTCAAGAAACTCGATAGTAACAGCCCTCTCATCTTAGCACTCACCAACAGACTCGCCTACTCTTACTTGCTCTTGCATACTCGACACTATGAAAATCCCCCTAAGATGGAAACAATATTACAAGATGTCATTATCCATTGAGTTAGCTGAGGGGTGACACGTGACTAAGGTAGTCACGAGTCATTAATTCTTGTAATTTTTTTAATTTCCTTATTTATATAATCTTTTGTGTAGTCCTTAAATTTCTATAAATAATAAGTGAAGAGGAATATTTTTTTATCTTCGGGCATTTTCTATAAGTACTTGAGCTAGGAAATCATTTCTTATAGGGTTTTCCTCTCTTTTTTTTCCATTCTCACAGAGGTTCTTAGGTTATATATTTAGAGCTCACCAATTATTAAGGCTAGATGCCATTCACGAATAAACTTGGATACAACAAGAGCATATGTTTGTCTTTAATAGAAAATGATAACAAGATAATACATAATACATAAGGGTTTAAAGACTAGTTC
Source organism: Dendrobium catenatum (assembly GCF_001605985.2). Classification (NCBI taxonomy): domain Eukaryota; kingdom Viridiplantae; phylum Streptophyta; class Magnoliopsida; order Asparagales; family Orchidaceae; genus Dendrobium; species Dendrobium catenatum. Next base: position 330,379 of record NW_021319432.1, read on the forward strand.
ATAAAAGAATGCTAGTTGGGCATAAGCCTTTCTTTTTTGTCTTTGGTTAGTAGGAGGAATTGTTTAAACTTAATGAACTTTTGATTTAGTTAATCTTATCAGGAGGGTACAAATTTTGCAAAGCAAATGTAACTTTATCTATAGTAATAACTTGACTAGAATAACATCAATGTAGTTTTATCTTCATCATGGTTTTGAAAATCAAACCAGGCTGATCGTGAACTGCTCATATGAAGGGTTCGATCTGTCTTAAAAATCGGCCCAACATCATATTTCTATGAACTACATTGAACCACTAGTTTAATTAGTCAACTTTTGAACTAGTCTTAGCTTTTAAGAACTATGTTTCCTTTTTTTTTTGGGATAAAATCCACTAATAGGCTTACGTGTTAATAATCCAATAATTGTACAAAGTCTTTAAGAAGACCTCCAGCTCTCTACTGCTCCAATTAGCTACAAAATAGGCCAAAAAATAACTATGAGTCGGGGGTCCTCACTAAGCACAAGTACAAAGTAACCTAATAACAAGCTAGGTCGGCCAGAAGCCATCACCCAAAAAGTGATGATCCAGATCTATCCATTCATCTCCGTCTTGCCACCAAAAAAATCAGTTTACACCAAAATGGTAGAGTCTCCAATAACCAGAGGATGAATGATCTTAGAAGTTGGCCAGCTATGAACATTACTTCCATAAACCCTACCAAAAAAATAGAACAAACTAAACTGCAATAGCAAAAGGGCGGTTATCAAGTCAAAATTCTATGCACAACCAATCCCAAGTAGAAAAAAATTCATAGTAATAGAATAATCAAAAGTAGTAACATTAGGAAAGTGCCAAAACCAACCTAACCAATACAAAAGATAGTTCAACCAATAATGATAATGTGATTAATCCTTATCTACCATGGGGCAAAAAGCAATTCGAAGAGGATACAAAATGTGCTCCTTTTTAAATAATTAAATAATTTAATTTAATACAAAATATTAAAGTAAATATTACATTTTGTAAATTAATTTAAGCATAACATATTTTAATTTTATAATGTGCACTAATTTTATAATAATCATTTACCAACCAAGCACCAATAATATATACCCACATGATTCTTCCAACCAAGTGAGTTCCTAACACATGAAAACGAAAATCTATTAAATTTATATCATTGTATAATTATTATATCTTTATTTATCATTTTTTTATTTAAATAATTTTAATATTATTATATCATCTGGTTCAACACCGGTCAAACCGTTGAACATTGAATCTTCGATCTAATTTTTACAATCTTGATCTTCATGATTTTCAATCTTCAGGAGTGTAACGCAAAATTGCAAGTAAAATCATACTTAATTAACCTCTTTATAGCTATAAATAAACATAAAATTGGAATTAGCAAGCCTTTAGAGAATAAAATTTTATTGAGATTGCATAAGTTAAAAAATAATAATAGAAACAAAGGGATATAGCTTACAACACCATTATTGTATTTTGATATATTTCTTTATTATCTTCATTTGTTGGCAGCAATCTACAGCAAATTTCAGTGACTGTTGAGGATGTTTGGTGATGTAATTTGCCAGTTCAAGTTGGACTGATTGTGCTTGATTTAACAAAGGAAGGAAGGGAATATAAGGTCAAAGCTCAGTAACTTTTAGCCTATATGTTGTGTGAGAGAGACTTGTCAAGGAAAGGCAATAATTTTAAAAGCCAAGATCTGAATGACAAATTGGATGTAATAGCTACTTGACCAGTGTGGGACATCCACTGCAATAAATTTCATTTCTGTCTCATTTACAAATATGTAAACATAATTATTTTTTTTATTTTTACAGCTTAAAGTTACTGAAAATTTAATTACAGTAATAAGGTAATTAATTGATTAGTCAAAATAACACAGTGCAATTATATAAAAATACATATCTATTTTTTTATTCTTTTTTTTTTTTGTTCTATTTTTAATGAATAAAATATTTAAGAAATAAAAATTTGAAGAAGGGAGAAAAATAATTTGGACAGTTGGACTTCTTTAAAGACCTAGAAAGTTGTCATGGCTAGCATCAATAGAAGGGGTACTGTTGAGAAGATCCGAAAGGTGTGATTAGTCATCTTATTCTTGAATGTATAAATCATTTAAAGATATTATTGTTCCTTATCTTTTGAAATTTATTAATGATTCCTCATATAAAAATTAGTTTGATTGATGTGAATCTCAATAGATTATCGAAATTAATTTTAGAAATTATAGTCGAATTTAATGCATTGATAAGACAAACCCAACGCCTAAGATCATTCAAATTGTTTATGATTAAAAGATTTAATATAATGTCTATTTGAGTGTTATAAAATTTTGGTTAAATTTATCAAAATATTATAAATAGACATTCATTCTCCAATTGAATAGGACCAAAACTTGAGTTTGAAGATAACTTGGAGATTTGGAGAACTTCGAAGCTTTACCCAATATTTGATACCAACGATCACAGCAAGTTTAACTTCCATCATCGAACTAATATCACCTAAGTACTATTGATCGACTACCATCACTCGACCATCATAGTTCACTTATCATCATTTGATTATTATTATCTAACCACCGTCGTTAGATCATACTTGTCTAATTTAAAATCATTCGACTAATGTCATCATCCCAATAATTTGTTTTCTTTCATAATCTCTTATATCCCAACAAGAGGCCAAGTAAGCGGTCTTAATCTTATAATATCTCATTTCCAATTGTGGAAAAAACTAGACTTATATAACTTTAAGTACATAGTAAATTATTTCAATTTAGATCATGCCCTATGGATTTTTATCATTCTCGGATTTTTCATATAAAAATTCTAGTGTCTACTATATTTTTCTCTTTAATATATTTGTGCGTTAGATCTTGATGTAAAGTTTGAATGTAAAACTCTTGCTCTATTTATGTGAATTTTTAACAAAATAATAAATAAAAATTTTGTTTACTCTAAATTTCCACAACGTTCTCGTTCGTGAAGCCAAAAGTCAAACTGGCATATGTTTTTCCTGTACCCCCATGTTTCTATTACAAAATGCAATTAGGGTTCATTTGTTTGCTTGTAAATATTTTTTTTTTCCTTGGAATCCTATGTTTAAGATGGTTATATTTTTTTATGCATCATATTATGATTATGTCCAATTTTTATTATATATTTATAAATAGTTGTGTCATTATTATAATATTTAAATATAATATATATTTATTATGTCATATGGTTCGGCCCCAGTTCGACCCTGGTCGAATCATCAAACCGCTAATATCTGCTTCTTCTGGTTCATTGTTCGGTTATGTTTTCAAAGCCTTGTTGAAAACATAGAAAGCGGAGGTGGAGAAAGAGTAGCACGTGGAGTTCCGTGGAGAAATAATATATACATAATATTCTTTGTTTATGTTAAGAAATAGAGTTTAATTGGAGATGAATTATTGCATTTTATAGTGTTACTATATTTTGAAGTGGAAAATGAGTTTTTCGATTGAAGATGCTCTATTAGGAAATGGTCAGTCCAAATGGAGGGTTGATCAATGCGTGAGTTTTATTAATATATTTCAGCATCAACGAAAAATTTACACTCTCCCATGCAGATTTTTTATCAACTTGCTTGTCACAAAGATGAAGATATCAAAGCCCAAAATTGTCTGAATTTACTTTGAAGTCATCAATAAGATTTTTTTCAATCAACATTACAACGTGAACTTAGTTGCTGCTTTACTTCAATTTTTTCTTTGGCGACTACTGAAATTGATTGGCCTATTGTTTCTTCTAATTTTTCAATCCTTTTTTTTTATTATTATTATTGATATGTCATCAAAGAAATTATCTTGATCAGGCACGAATCTTGATGCAAAATCAAGTTGGAAACTTCCAAAATTAAAATTGGGACCACCCGACCTCTCATTTCAGCATACTTATAGTCGAACTGAGCGTCTCAAGAATACGAAACCAACGACACCAAATCCAACCTGATCCGAGTTCAAATAGGTCAAAATCAAGGGTTAGAAGCACTGTTGCTAGGTTCAAACCACAATTTTGGATTACCAAATGATTTCCAAACATAACGTGCTTATAGTCAAATCGAGCGGCTTGACGAGACAAATCCAATGAACCCAAGATCACTAAATTATGACAAAACTAAGACATTCAAATGTCCATCAAACGGTCTATGATCAAGAGATTTAATATTGGCCGTTTATCCAACCACTCCCCATTTACCTTTGATCTATCACCTATTTACGGGCCATGCCACTCCAAAATTCTATAAATAGACTCCTCATTTTTCTTGAAAAAGGATCCGAGCAAGAAGAGATGAAGAGAAGAGAAGGAAGAAGGGAAGGAAGAGAAGGAAGAAGCTCCTCCTCGACCACCGTCGGAGTCTCGACGGACCACCACCTGAGGCCCTCATCCTCGCCGGACTACCGCCTAAGGCCCTCATCCTCGCTGGACCACCGCCTGAGGCCCTCGCCTTCGCCGGACCACCGCCTGAGCCCTCGCCTTCACCGGACCACCGCTTGAGGCCCTCGCCTTCGCCGGACCACCACCTGAGTCTCTCGCCTTTGCCGGACCAACCTGAGGCCCTCGCCTTTATCGGACCATCATCTGAGGCCCTCGCCTTCTCCGGACCACCACATGAGGCCCTTGCCTTTGTCGGACCATCACCTGAGGCCTTCATCTTCTTCGGACACTACTTAAGGCCCTAAACTCCGCCAGACCATCAACTAAAGCAAGAGTTCTACCAAGTCACTATCAGACTACTAACTGACACCCCAACTCCCTGTGATGCCGGTTTTTAACACTAGACTTCAACCATATGGTTGACATTTGTAATATGATCGCCCTCAAGGACGAGTCAGCCCACTATACTAAACACAAATTCTAGTGAAACCTTTTCAATTAGGCTAGGCCCAATGGTTTTTACCCTTTCCTGGGTTTTCCACGTAAAAAAATCTTGTGCTCTTTGTGTGTGAGTTGGATATCCTTGCAATGCTAAGAAGCAGAATTACAACTCTATCGCCTCATATATTCTAGCCCGCAACAATTATTATTTTTAATGCAACTTGGTCCATATGATTTGTTGGCTTAATATATCAATAACAACCCTATTCTGATACCTTAAAGTATAAAATAAATGGATGAAATAATATTGCTTAATGATACCACATAGGTGAGAGTGTAACTATCTACCCTATAAATTATGTTCGTAATTAAAATCTTAAATCGTTTTACATAAAATCAAATGATGGATGCTGAACATTTAGATAATTTTTTTATTGGATTATTATTTATGATCGAAAACAAAGAACATGCCACTTCATGCACCATCTTTATAAGGCATTGCTATGTCCATATATATAAATTTTAAATACCAAATTTATCTTAGCCATCTAAGTGAGAACCTCGAGATTTGTGCCTTTATGGCCTTCATGCAAATTAAGTTGGACTAAACAAATTCATTTTTCCTAATATTTTCTATTATATGATTTTATGATTTTCAAAAAATTATTCCATTGAATCCAAAGAACATGGCAATGATCTTAGCTCCATTTGGATTGATCTAATGGCCATATTCAAACTTTTATGTCACTAATCTCGAGATCTTAGGACTTTGTATAGCATCCTTGAGGACCTAATTGACAAACTTGTTTTTTGAAGGTAATGTGAATTGATGCCCTTGGATTGATCAAAGACTATGTTGGTCAAATGGATAACCCAAAGAAGAGGTGGAAAATCAATGCAAGTTGGTTGGTTCTATCAAAAGGACCGATGCCCTTAACTCAACAACACCCACAAATACCCTTTAGGGAAGAAGGCAAGGAGGCACCAAAGGAAGCCTTGTCAAGTTGCTTTCCGAGTCTCCTCTTACCTTCTTGCTAAACTTATACATCATACTATGTTTCCAAAGGACAATTTCTTGGAGCATGTTAATCAATTTTTGACCTTTCATTGGATAACAAGCCATGATAATGATGATATCTTTATTGAATCTAAACACATCCAAAATTATTTTCTCACACGCAACAGACATAGTGCCCATCCCATGAAATTATATATGAACACTAGAGGCCTGCATTGGGTACCCATACCCACTCCAACCCATACCCAATGGGCATGGGTGGGTACGGGTACACCCATGACATCGTGAGTGGGTATGGGTGGGTACTTAACATCAGGGGACAAACTGATTTACATTACTAATCACCATATGCATGCAGTATATTACAGTAATCATTATTACGCAATGCACAACACTGAACCGCACCATGTTCGCAATAAATTTTGATATTTGGCTTGAAATTTTGTAGTCAGAGAAAAGGGCAACAACCCTCAAGGCCATTAAACCATGTCAAACTGCATTCAAGAAGCGTGAAAAGTGGGTGGGTGGGTATGACATCCTGAAAGTTACCATAAGTGGGCGTGGGTGGGAAAAACCCACCAATGCAGAGCGTGGGTACCCAATGGGTATCAACCTAGGACCCCATGTAGGGCTTTGATGAACACATAAGTGATGACTAACCATTCAGATAAGAAAATCTTCAAAGTGATGCATGCTTTGCATGAAGTTCCAGTAAGAGCATTAATAACTAAAAACCATTCAATGCAAGAATATAAAACAAATAAAGGCAAAAGGTGCACAAGGTTGTAGAAACAATCTAAAAAAAACATAAAGACTAATAAAATCCCTTAGGACTCACGAGTTATGTAACGACAACATGGTCTTTCCATAAATACCAACACATATTAGCCCTCCTGATTGCGAGGGCAAAGGGCCATTTAAATGAGACAGTCACAAAAAGACCTAAGACTCTTAAGGAAAGAAATGCTCAACAAGAAGTTAACCCATAAAAACTAGCTAAATCGATTGCCATGAAACTTTCATAAACATTAATCACCTTCAAAAAGAATAGAAAATCATAGACTACCATCTGCCTCAAAATAACCCATCTCAACAATATAGTGACATAGCCACCCACACAATAACCATCAAACAACCCAAGCTAGCCTCCATGTTACCAAAAAAATGCCCATAACCATCCAGGGGGAAGGAAGGGGCCCACATCATTGACCAGAAAAGCTGAGAATTGAAAGAAACACAAAGCAGCCATATAGAGGAAGAAATAAAACCAAACCATTACAACCAGTAAGAATCCAAAATAAGCCAATTGAAGTCCAAAAAGTGTAAAATTGCAATCACCAGAACATCTCCATCAAACAGATGTCATAAAAGCTCCCCAAAAAGTAATGAAAACACTAATAACAGAAAACAACCAGCATAAGTAATATCCAAAAAGACCATATAAGAAAAATCAGAGAGCCAAAAAGTAAGAATTAGTAAAGTAATCATGATAGTAAGAATTAGTAAAGTAATCATGATAGTAAGAATTAGTAAAGTAATGTTGAACATTTTTCAAAAAATTTCCAACTGCTAATCATCGAATTAATAGCCTTAAGAAACTTAACATTAATGATACTAGACTGAGAATCCCAATTCCTTCTGCTATTTCTTTCTCTTTAGATATAGTAAATTAAAGAACAAATAGCCAAATAGTAATACTTTTTGGAGATAATTGATAGTTTTGGTCACCAAAAAAGCAATTAAAAACTTGACAAATATTAGGCCTAAAAAGAAAAGTAGCAACTCTAGGAAAAATAGATGTTAAAATATTAAATGAGAAATCGCATTCATAAAATAAACGTAAAACAAATTCATCTCTGAAGTTACAAAGAGGATAAATAGGGCTAGTAGGAATGCCCCTAAATCTCAGTTGATCAACTATTTTAAAGCCACCAACAAAAGTAAGTCAGGAAAAAGAAGAGAACCTCAAATTATAGAACCTTATGTGCCAAATAAATTTAGACAAGTCAACCTCAATGTGAGATTTATAAAAATCATTAATAAAGTTTCTAAATTTAGGGTTCTCGAAATTGTTCCAAAGAAGAAGATTATGCCCAGTAATATTAAGAGGAACGCAAAAAATGATGTTATACATATTTGAACACCATGCATAAGGAACAACCCAATCATCATTAGAAATAATAACAACCATAAAAACATTAAAATTTAAAAAAAAAAAGGATAAGAACTAGGGAAAATATCGGCCAGAAAGTTTCCATTACACTAAGGATCCCACTAAAGAGAAATACCATTGTCATCACCAATATTAAAGAAGAAGTTAGATTTGAAATAACAACCTTCACCAAATGTTTCCATCAAGCATAAACTTTACTAGAAATAGGTTTCCAAAAAGAAATATAATAATTTATGAACCAACAACTAAGGAAAGAATTAGAACAAAGGCACCTCCAGATCAAAGAAGAAGAGAAAGCATGAATTAAAGCCTTAATTGAGGGAAGCCCAAGACCACAAAATTTTTTGGGAAGACAAGTGCTTCTCCAAGAGATAAGATGAAGCTTTTTACAATGAATGTCCCCATGAAAAATAAATCTGGCACAGTATTTATCAATGAATTTATAGCAAGATTTAGGTAAGATAGAATCTCTAATCCAATAAGGAAGAAAATTTCAAATACCAAACTTATTGAACTAAATTCTCCCTGTAAAAGATACAAGCTTAGCCTTCCAACCCCCCAGCATCTTAAATGGGATAATCTAACATATCTATGCTTCCTAATAATAATAGGAATACCAAGGTAATTTATAAAGTTCTCACCAAAAGAAATATTGAGGATATTATTAATATCAGAAAAATTAGGGATATCTTTGGAGAAAAAAAAATGGAACTCTTATCAACGTTAATCCTAAGACCAAAGGCATTCTTAAAGTCCAACAAAATGTTATGTAAATTGAGAGCATTATTTTTAGAAGCCTTACCAAAGATAAGAAGATCGCCAACATAAAGTAAATGAGAGAAGGAAGAATCTGCATGGCAAAATCCTTGGAATCTGTAAATACCTTTATCACTGTCAAGAAGATTATAAAAAGCATCCATAATAATACAAAAAAGATAAGGGGGTAAGGGAAATCCTTGCCTCAAACTAGATGAATAATTGAAGAAGCCATGAAGACCACCATTATAACATATAGAGAAAGGAACATCAAGAATGCAAGCTTTAATCATTCTATGAAGAAGAAAACTTTTAGAAAACCTTTTTAAATCATTCTATGAAGAAGAAAACTTTTAGATTCATTGTCAAATGCTTTAAGAATGTCAATTTTAGCACAAAAGAATTTATACTTTCACATAGCATTAAATTTAGAGAGAATATCAAAGGTAAGAACAATGTTATTAGATGCAATCATACCATTAATAAACTTAGACTGACTAACATGAGTAATATAAGACATAATCTGTTTGAGCCTTAAAGCTAGAATCTTAGAAATAAATTTATAGAAAGTATTACATAAAGAAATGAGTCTAAAGTATTTGATATTGGAAGCATGATGCCCTTTGGGAATATGGCCAACAATAGTCGCCTTAACTTTTCTAGGAAGAAAAGAAGTGTGGAAGAAATATTTTATGGGTTTGCAAACCTTATTCCCAATCAAAAGCCAACATTTTTTACAAAACTCAAAAGTAAAGCCGTCAAGTCTTGAGGTGGAGGAGTTAGGACTAAAAAAAAAACACTTTTAATATCCTCCTCAGAAATAGGGGCAATTAAACTGGGAATAAGATGGGTGGATAGAATAGCAAATAAGGATATTGTAATGGGAGATAAAGCCATAATGATTTGAATTAAACAATTTAGAAAGTGATTATTCAAATCTTAACTAATACCCATGGAAGAAGAGAAGGACCCTTCCTTAGTAGAAATAGTTTTAATGACATTAATATTATTCCTCACTTTAAATTTATTGTAAAGAAATTTAAGATCATCTTCCCCACTCAAGATCAGTGATCTTGGGAGAAAGAAGATCAGAAGAAGCCTAATTATTACTTTTTATAGTACCTTTAAGGTTAGAAAGTATAGTATATCAAATACTAATAGGGTCACTATAGAAGTTGCAAATCAAAGTAGAAATAAGAGCACTCAAAAGATCATTGAAATTGATCCAAAAAAATTTAACATGAATCTACGTTTATTATCTCTCTATTATTGAAGACAACAATAAGAGGAAAATGATCACATAAATAAGGGCCTTCAGTATTATAATAAGACAAAGGAAAATGCTCAAGCAATAAATCATTCACTAGCACCCTATCTAATTTAATATGAATTGGTTTATCCATCCACATATTGAACCATGTGTAGAAAAGACTAGTGGAAGCCAAATTATGAAGACCATTAGCAAAAATCATATTATTAAAAGTTCACGATTTATTAACCACCATAAAATGCCACTTGCTTTATCATGAGACAATCTATAACAATTAAAGTCACCTAATATAGCCCATGGTTTAGAAATATCAGCACCAATATCAATAAGCTTATACCAAAGGAAATCTCTATTGTAAGAAGAGTTTGCAAAAATGATCTTTTAAGTGAGATACCATGAATAAATTGACTATCCATGCAAATTGGGATAAAATTAATAGAGAAAGCATTCCACTTAATCCAGATACAACCAGGAGAGGAAAGATTAAAATTATTACAATTATTCTCATAAAGAAAAATTCTATGAAAAGCAAAAAACCAAGAATCACTAATAACATCATTAAAAACCTTTGCTTTCAAAATACAAAGTAAATTTAATTTATGAGAACTAACCAAGTTTTTACACATCAAAAATTTTTCAAGGCTAGTAAACCCTTGCACATTCCAAACAGCTAAGTTAGGATTAAACATTAAACTTTTTGTTTGTGTTTGGAGGCTTTCTTAACCCCTTTGGCATGAGTAGTGATGGTTCCTTGAACATTAGCAAAAGGAACCGATGCTACCACAACCACAAAACTTTCATCATCATTAAGAACATTAAATTTATTGGGAGGATTTAACTAGTTATAGTGTCCCATTACTAATGAAACACTAATGATAGGGGAGGATCCCTAGAAGGGAAGTTTAAATTTGAGATAATAGAAATAGAATCAGTAGAAGATGAAGCACAATCTTCAGCATTTGAAGAGTTGATCTTATCATAATTAGTTCCATCTTGATGATCAGAGATAGAAGAAACAAGTTGAACAATGGATGGAGGCTTAGAAAAGTTTAAAATATCAACATAATTCCCATCAACAAAAGTATTGATATGCTCAAAAAAATTTTCAACCTTAGAAACAATAGCATTTTCAAAACGATTCTCATTAGTTTTATTAACATCAGAAGGCTAGATCCCCAACAGACCCGTTGGGTTAACTATAGGTTTAGGATTGAAATGGCCAGGGAGTTTAGATTTGGATCTAAATCTAGACCCTTTAGGCCTTCTATTAATGTTTCTCTCATGATTAGAGATAGCGGTGGCATAAGTGATATTTGGGTTTGGATTAGAATTGTTATGGTAGAAGTTATAAGAGTGAGCAAATAAGCCACAATATTCACACACTTCGAGCTTCCAGTCATATTGAAACCAAAGATTACAAAGTTTACCATCCAGTAATACAGGTATTTCATCCGAAAGTTTGGATTTCCCATCCACCTGAACACATACACGATCAAAAGAAAGATGAGATCTCTCTGCAGTTAGCCGATCAACCGCTAGAGGTATTCCTATATAACTAGCTATCATATCCATCCCTTCAGGGTTCAAACAAGAAAGATCCCAATGTTTCTCACCATTCGCAAGCTGGTCGTAAGAGAAATTAACCACATTATCATTAGGAGGAAAAAAAGAAATAGAAAAATCTACCATAGAAGAAAGCATATGTCACGACCCGACCCGAGACGGATCCCGCCCGCACCGGGCCGCGACAGCCAAACAAGCAGACAGACCAGGATCTGGCTTTGGAATTTGCTTCGGAACTGATTCTTCCAAATATTTCAACTAAAAAACAGACCATCACAGAGCTACTATGAAACATCAAATGCAGCGGAACAAATCATCTATATTTTTCTTTTTCTCAAAACAATCATCTACAAATACAGTACATGGCTGACAGAAAGAACAAAGAAGAAAAGCCATGACTGTACAAAAATCAAAAAGTACAAAAATACCTATAACTGATCAGACTCTGAACTCTAGTCCAAGATCTCCTTCCCTTTCCCAGAACCTGAAAACCACGCAGAAAACAAGGGTGAGCTCAACAGCTCAGCAAAGCGACAAACCTCCAATCAAAACTTCCAGAATCCCAAAACCAAACACATCAGACCAAATCCAATCAGAATATTCATACAGATCAGAACAAACAGATCAAATTAGAACTTATACAGACATATATCAAATCAGAATCAGATTTGCTTACAGAACAGATACGAAAATCAGAAGTCATATAAAATCAGATATCAGATAGTATTGTAATTAATAGCTAAATTCCCTGATACTGACAGAATCTCTACGGATTCTGGCCCCTTATGCCTCCCTTTGTGCTCACGACACCAGAACAGATGTGCGTATAGCACCAGAACAGATGTGCTTATAGCACCATAACAGAATTCATCGGATCCGTAACAGAACAGATAGCAGATTTCAGATTGAGCTCATTTCAGATTTCCCAGACACTAACCGAATCTCTTAGGATCCGGGCCACTTATAACTCCCTTTATATAGCATATACAAATAGCATATCAATTCAGAAGAAATCCGGACGAATTCAGAAATCACACGAAAATCGGGTAGCACAACGGCTGTATACGAAATTTACACAATTTTCCTGAAAAATCACAGAATACCAAATTTGTACAAAATATAGATAACAACATTTCAAGACTTTAATTCTATTGCTCAGACAATTTTAGACTACACAGAAAAATACAGTCGACTGAAAACGCCGTCAAATCAAAACTACCCGGACAAAAATCTCCAGAAAATAATCAAAATGTGCACACTCGGCACGTCAACAACATACGGAAAATTACGCGGTAAAAACTGAACCAGACGGAAAATACGGACGAAAATCCCTTACAAAAATCAATTCCGGACAGATAATACCGCCAAACACGACGGTTCTGAAAATTAAGAAAGGCGGATTGTGCCTTACCTTGCGTACACCAATTCCTGGAACTGTCTCAACGGACGAAAACGGCCCGGCGTCGCCCAAAAATCAACTTTTCCACTTTTTCCTTCATTTTTCTCTCTCCTGGGCTTTTTCTCTCTCTTCAAAATATCTCATTTCTATATATATCCAGACTGATTGTCCAAGACGATCGCAACTTCGTCCCGGGACGAAGTGGCTCTGAACAAATTTCGTCCAGACGAATTTCATGAACGTCCCCGGCGACTGGTCCTCTGGAAAATTTTCGTCCAGACGATACAAATTTCGTCCAGACGATCCATGCAGCCAGAACTGTTTTCCTGCCTGTACCGATCGTCCCGGACGATCCAACTTCGTCCGGACGAACCTGGAGCAAAACTGATGTTACAGCATAGCCTTCCATTTGAGGGAATTCACAAGATCTTCAACATTAGGGTTATTAGACTTTGGCAAATGAGGTCCCGAGAGCAAAGGGAAAAAACCTAAGATGGAGAGGGGGTCCACTGCATCCATCAAAGGAAGTTAAGGCCTCCGGTAGGGCTGGATGAAGAAGAGAAGAGGGTGGATATACAACGTGATGGCTTAGTTTTTCGAAGGCTCCAGAAAAACCAAGGGCAAAATAATGCACCATAGAAATCCATTACGGATTAGAAATTGTTTAAAACACATTAAATGTTATAAGCTATGTGTGCTAATTTATAAATTAGTGTTAAATTAACATAGCATGTAACATAGCTCACTTTGGTCTGTTGGTTGCGAGCTTAGGCTACCAACTAAAAGTCTTGGGTTCGAGTCTTGTGTATGCAATATGTGTGTGAGTCTATCGTAATTGGCCTAAATGTCCCAAAAATAAACATAGCATGTAAAGGCAATTCATTGAAGATTAAGTAAGGCTTTAAATGAGAAAACGTAATTAATCTCTATCCATTAGCATGCTTCCATTTAAGTGATAAAACTGCAAAACGCATGGAATTTATTTCATTAAAAGCATTGATTAGCTCCATCTATAGAAGAGGTTTAATTAAAGTTAAAGTTATAGCTTTAATTAAAGATGCTTTAACGGCTTTAATTAACCGTCGGTTATTCCAAAGAAACGGATTTGCAAAGAGAAGGAACCGTTGCATTTAAAGAGCAGTACTGTTTCTTCTATTCAAAGAAAACTTTTTTTTTTTTCAGACAAGAGGTATTACTGTATAAAAAAAGCTCAGTTAATTTAAATAGATTCTAAGTGACAGTTTGGGATATTTTTATTAATTTTTAACATGAAATAAAATATTTTTTGCTTTAAAAATAGGCTATGTTTTTATTTTTAAAATATTGAATAACTTAGTTTATGTGATGATGGTTGGAGCTTTCAAGAAATGTGGTAGCGACAACTAGTGCTGCAGTCAGGGGTAGTTGGAGTGGGTATTAAGATGGTCCGACAGTGTCAATTGTGGTGGCCATTGTGATAGCTAATGGAGGTGATTGGTGCTGTGATGACAACGAATGGCAATACTGACTGCGATATATGGTGATGGGGTTGTGATCCCTAGTGGCGGTGGTTGTCGCTTGTGGCAGTTATTTTTTGTAACACTCGCTACAAGAAAAACAAGGATTTCTATTGGATTGGGAGCAAATGAAATTTCATATCACAAAACCTTTGGATATTTCACTGGAAACTATTTAGCTGTTTCTAGCAGAATTTTAGCCAAAAATTTATCAATGAAAAATTCCATCGAAAATTTTGTTGAAGAAGGCTTCATTTTGTCCCTTACATCTCACTACTATTTCACGTGAAACAGACCTCAACCTCCAATATTATCACCCTCTCGGCCTCGTCTAGTGTAGGTGCTCGTTCGAAACGATTTCTCGACTGATTTTCTTTATTTGTTTAGGATCTAAGGATAAACTATCAGCTCTTTTTAATATTTTTAGATTTTTTTTTCTTTAGATTTGAGTTTCTTATTTTATGATATATTTTCTATAAGACTATACTAGTGATTTCTAAGCTATGGGCTTAAAGATAATTGGAGAAAATAATATAAGTATTTATTGATCTAAACTTAGCTTACATAGTTAAATTTGTCAAATTACCTTGAATGGCCAATTAATAGGATAAAAAAATGGTTAATTAAAACTATTGTCTTGTCAAATGATTTATGTATTGAACAATTTTATTAAATTTTGTAGGATTGGTCCTAAATTGGCAAATAAGTTGATTTGTATTTAATTTTACCTTATATTCAGCCACTTGATTTTTATGCTTATGCTTGTCAGATTAGATTTCACATAGATATTTGAAATCAAAGGTCATGGATATAATAGACTTCCCATGGAAAGAAAGTGTAATGTCTATTGAAGCAGTATATAGTTTTACCTATTTTGACCCATGCTAGTAGGGCAAATATAATGAAATTTATGCAAGTAAATCTTTTGCATATTTCTATGAATATTTTGTATACATGTGAGTGTTTGAAACTATTCTTAATTGGATCCCAAGGGTCTGTGTGCATGAATCAAAAATCAAATTTTTTTTTTGTTGGGAGCATTGTGGCGCTAGGTTGGGCGCGCTGCAGCACCGAGCTCTCGAGTTTGGGCCATTTAATTTGATCTGGGTCGGTGCAACAATGTCGTTGTTTAGAGTGTCGTAGCACTAAGTCAAATTTTTATAAAAATATCAATTTCTACTTATTTTCATTTTATCAAATTCATTTCTACCCATAAGTAGACTGCTAGAGAGATAAAGGAAGAGATTATTAGAGAGAGGAAGTTTATTTTAGGATACTCTAGTCCATTTTTTACTATCTATCTAGTTCAGAAGTAGTCTGAATCGACATAGGTTCTATTTTACAGATATCAGTTTCAAAAATATGGAATTTTTGGATTTTTTAATTATAATTTTGTAGATTAAAAATGAGGATAACTTTAAACCTATTGAATTTTTATTGGGTAACTTTTTATATATAGTAGATATGATCATTCTAAACATTTATATGTTTTTGGGAGTGGCATGATCCATAAATACGTAGAATGTCTAAGATAAATTAAGAGTGATTCATCCAAAAACCCATATTGATTCCTTTGATCATAGAGCTTTTATCAAGCATTTAAGAGTCTTAATGATATTAGAATCAAGCGATCTTGGGCTTGTTAGATTCGTCTTGTCGAACCAATTGATTTGACTATAAGCATGCCATATTCAGAGATCATTTGATTATTCAATTAATGTTTTGAAGCTTTCAAATATGTTTTGACCCCTTTATTTGGACCAATTTGGGCTTGGACTGGACCGATTTTGGTGTCGTTGGGTTTGCCTATTCGAGACATTCAGTTTGGCATTTCAGATGATCCCGAATTTAATTTTGAAAATTTACAACTTGAAAATGCCTCAAGATTCATGCTGAATCAAAACTATTTTTGACGACATATCAAAACTAATGAACATTCCGAAACAACTTCAAAATTTTTCAAACTTATTTAATATTTTCATAATTAATATTAAAATTATAATAATTACAAAAAATATCAAATAAATTTGATAATTTAGAAAGTTTCAAACCTTTCAATATAATTTTTCAAATGTTAAAATCATGCTTCCCAATTATTCCTTATATATAATTATTTATTTATTTATTTATATTTAAAAGAGGGATACAATGTATTGAGACCGTATATTGTTTGGGCCCGTGATGACGAATATAACGTAACAGAAATTGAAATGTTAACTATCGTACTAATAATTGTAGAATTGAGGGATTCGTATTAAAGGTTTCATGAGGATTTTTTTTTTCTCTAATTCTCACTCTATTCTTTATTAGAGATGTTAGTAAATGATCTCATCTAACGATTCGGTTCAAACCCAACCTAAAAAATATGAATCCGGATTAGCCGGTCTAATAAACGGGTCGAGGTGGGTTAGAGTTCGAAATTCCAACTCATTTAATTGATGATCAATTAAATTCATGTTGACGTCCAAACTTGAATTTCATATGTTTATTTTTTTTTTTTCTTGAAATGCTTTTACTCGTTATGCTCTTCTTATTTTTGATCAATTAATCTAAATTCGTTAAATGACCTATTATAATTTTATATTCTTTTAATCAAAATGGATTAATGAGTCGGGTTCCGATCATCTGAGTGTCGGAATTCCAACTTGTTTAATTGGCAGGTCATGCTCAAGTTGATTTGATAAACCCGTCTTTTAACTTGTACTAACTCATTTAATTATTTTTCCCTAAGTTCTTTTGTTTCTGAGTAAGTTATTATTATTTTTTATCAATTAATTTAATATCTATAGTTAATATGTTTAAAAAAAAAATTTAATCAAAATGGGTTATCGAGTCAGGTTTAAATCATCCGGGTTATCAGTATGTCCAGTCAACTCCACCTTTCTGACCCATTTATTAAACGGGGATAGATTCAAATCAACTACATTCATATCGGATCAATTTCAAGTTGAACAAAAATCCGATCCGTCAATCCGTTTTAATACCTCTAACGCCTTTTTTTCTCTTTGGAAATACCCCCTGAATAATTTTATATCCTTCACATGTATTCAGACACTAACTTATCATTGAATAGGTGTCTGAACCCATTGGGACTTAGGGTGGTTGGTGGGCAAGCACAGTTGGGAAACCCCTATCCCGGGTCCGAATCCCCTCTACTACAGCCTCGCCTATTCAATGGGACAAAGCAAGTGTCGGCCCGATGCCGGTGGGTGGCCTTGCTAAATTTCGCCGAAGAATTTATTATGCTGTCAAGCGCTCTCTTTAGAGTTACAGCGGATAGATACCTCCATTCAAATTAAAAAAGAAAAGTGTCTGGTATAAATCAACGTTAGGCCTGATTAAATGCTGGACAGGGTACTTAAACAATTAATTAGAAGTAACATGTTCCGATGATTATGCCGCATTTCATCCAAGCTGACATGATCATTGAATCTGGAAGGCGATCACAATAAATTCATTGGCGAAGAATATTGAACCGTCCATATGTCGGGTATGGCTTCATGCTTGGTGATAGGGACATTGACAAACTAGTCTCTTTGAACAAGATAAGACTCTTGCCAGTTAAGATAAACTTTTGTGTTTCAGAAGAAGAAAATGATTCAGGACTTTGCCGTCCATGGAGTTTCCAACCCACACATTACACGACATTGCCATCTCACCCAATCTCACAAGAAATTATTTCATACGGAGTTCGGACGGGAAGAACCATCCAGATTTTGAGTATGCATACTTGATACGTCATCAAAAAAAAATCCTGATCGGACATGATTCTCTAGGAAAAATTCAAGTTGGAAACTTCAAATATTAAATTTGAGATCATTTGGACGCTGATTTCAGCAAACTTATTGTCAGACTGAGCATCTCGGAAATACGAACCCAACGACATCAAATTCAACTCAATCCGAGCCCAAATGGGTCCAAATCGAAGACCCGAAGAACATTCGGAAGCTTCAATTCATAATTTGGATTACCAAACAGTTTTCAAATATGAGATGCTTATAGTCGAATTGAGCGGCTGGATGAGACGAATCCAACGAACCCAAAATCATCAAATTCCAATACATTAAGACCTTCAAATGTCTGACGAACGGTTCATGATCAAGGGATTCAATATCGGCCGTCCATCCAATCCACTCCACATTTGCCCTTGAATCTCCCCCTATTTATGGGTCATGCCACTCTCAGAAAATTATAAATAGCCCCTCATTTCTCTTAAAAGGGGACCCAAACAGTAAGAAGAAGAAGAAGAAGAAGAAGAAGAAGAAGAAGGATAAGAGAAGAGAAGAATAATAGGAGGGAAGAAACTCCTCCTCGACCACCGCCGGAATTCTGCCCGACTTCCACAGGACGCAGAAATTCTGCCCGACTTCCAAGTGACGCCAGAATTCTACCCAACTTCCAAGTGATGTCGAAGTTCCGCCCGACTTTTTAGTGACGCTTGAACTCTGCTAGATCTCCAAGTGACGTTGGAATTCTATCTAATCTCCAAGTGACTCTAGAATTCAGCTCGAATACACAACTTGTTTGTAACTGAATTTTAGTCCAAAAGTAAATCATTATAATCTGATCATCCTAAATTTTAAGGACGGATCAGCCTCTTGTACCTCAAGCAAACATTAGTGGAATCTTTTCAACTAGGCATGGCCCCGTAGTTTTTTTCCTTTTCAGGATTTTCCACGTAAAAATCCTGGTGTTCTTTCATCTTTTATTTGTGTTCTGGATATCCATACAACGCTGAGACGAAAACTTTCTAACTCTATCGTCGTATATATTCTAGTCCGCAACAATACTATGTATAAATAATGTGTATCAAATTTGTACGCAGTATGTACACTCATAGTCCGGACGGTTCTTCCCATCCGGACTAAATAATTTCCCCAATCTCACAGCCTTCTCCCTGATCTTAGTGTCGTTGAATGTTATGTATGCAAGCCTTCATCTTTTAAATTGATCCTTTCCAGATCTCCATGATCAGAAAACTGAGATCTGAGCTCAAATATTGATTTCCAAACTTAGATCCCAATCTGCAAGCAAAGAGGGTCATGCTGCAAAGGTATTTGATGACAAATGTCATTTAAGGACATAGTTGTTGAGAAGGTGAAACAAATGAGGAATCAAACAATACTAAACAAAAACTGATTAAGTTTTGAAAGGTTGCAACATTAGCCCGAGATTGATTGGGCTCATAATTTAATGTGAGCAGAGCTTGAACTTAATTTTTGAACTTGCCAAAGACGAGGAGCCCCCACAATTTTGCTCTTTTTTCAAGATCTATAGTGCATTACATGAGTTTTTTGTTCGATATGTATGGCAGAAGCTTTGCAATGCATTTAAACTCTTAAGAAATGGCAAGCGTATGCTCTGTTAGGACACGTTCCACGTCAACAACCTTAAGTGGTTTTTGCAAACATTAGATTAGTTTAATGATATATGATGTAGATGTATATAGGCTATGTATTTGTATTCCAAGACAATTCATCAATATAATTTCCTTTTCTTATCTCGGTTTCTGTTTCCTTCATCTCCTTCACCAGTTCTCTGTTATGGTATCAGAGCAGGCTATTGGCGGATCAAGAATCGGCCGCCTCCCTCCCTTCCTCCTTGTCCACCCTCTCTGATTCCCTTTCTGGTTTCATTGTTCTTGCACCTCTTAAATTCTTGATTTCTAATCTCCTCCCTCCCTTCCTCCTCGTCCACCCTCTCTGGTTCCCTTTCTGGTTTCATTGTTCTTGCACCTCTTAAATTCCTTATTTCTAATATCAAGAACTTGGTTCCAACCCATCAGACACCCGACAACTATGCGATCTGGCGGCTACAACTTCTTCAACACTTTTCAGCAAATGGATTCATCGGGCATCTTACCCGCGACACTTCTTTTCCGTCCACCACCTCTAGCTCCCATTATAACCTCTAGGGACTAATTGATCACAATCTGATCTCGACATTATTCTCCACAATCTCCCCCTCAATTCTTTCCTATGTTTTCTATGGATAATTCTTGAATGTAGGTTGCAACCCACAAATCACTCTCAAGTTATTAAGCTCGAGAACGAACTTCATTATATTCAAACGCGAAACTCCTCCATGCAATAATATCTCACTCAAAATAAAACTCTTGTAGATAATATTGTCGCCTCAAGGTTCAAAATCAACACCGAAGATATCATCCTCTATATGTTGAATGGCTTACCTTCAACCTACAATTCCTTCAAAATGGCTATTCACACCTCTCTCAATCCTATCGATCTCAACACCCTCTACTCACTTATATGCAGTGAAGAAGTTAACATACAGCAAGAACAGTAAAAAAAATCTTTCCCCTTCTCGGACACTACTGCTCTCTATGCAAATCATACAAATGTCGTTCGTAGGAAAGGTTAGCCTCGATATTCAAAGAATCGAAATTCCTCCGTACGTCCGTCTTCCACCTTTCCCTCACATTAGCTGTCTCCAAATTCTCGGTCCAATCGTCCAACATGTCAAATTTGTGGGAAAACCGGTCACTTAGCGCTCAATTGTTGGCATCATTGCAACTTCAAGTATGCACCCACCAGATCTCGTCTCCTCATGCTCTTCTCTCATAGCAATCTACCGCCCCTCCAACCGATTAAGTTCTTGATTCTAGAGCATCTACTCATCTTACACCGGGCATCAACAATCCACTTCATATAAAGGGGCCGATATGATCCTCATTGTCAATAGCATTTCCCTTCAAATACATCACTCCGAACTGGGTCTGCACTACAGGAAAATAAGGGTTTATATGCATTAATTCCGGAGATCAAATAATTAGCGGTTAAACCGGTTGTCTGACCGTCGGTATTAACCCGCATTGGTTAATAATACACATCCGAAAAAATCGATGGTATAATAACCCCCGGGTAGGCCGCCGATTATCCATTTTCCCGGTGCCTTTACCGGCGACCAAGCCACCAGTGTTAAGTAATTTTTTTTTCGGAGATCGAAACCACTAAGAACCTTTAAAAATTGACCTAATATTGGTCAAACCGAGCCTTCATCCTCATTTGTTCACATATCCTTTTCTCCAGACGCTCGCGCTTGTGATTGCCTCCGACTACCTCCGCGGGAATATGGCAGAAGATCTCGCCTTCACTCTGGCCACCGCATACCCACACTCTGCTGCCGAAACCCGTCGATCGAGCACTCCGAAAATGCCCCGAACCGAAGGTTTGAATTTATTTTTTCTTTTACTAATATTTTTTAATGTTAATGTCTCATACATTAAAACTGGAGGAGAGAGTTATGGAGCAAAATTTGGATTCAAGCCGGGTAGGTCTACTATGAAAGCCATGTATTTATTGAGAGGTTTGATGGAGAAGTATAGAGAGAAAAAAGAAGATCTTCTTATGATATTTATTTATTTAGAGGATTTTGGAGGTTTACATCAACAACATTCCCATCAAAAATAAAGATCCACTCAGTCACCTTGTTAAATCATTTTTCATAAGTCTAATATGAAGGTTAACCTTTCATGTTTGTGTTTGTTGTATGCTTTGAAATTTTCATGGGTTGATCTCTTGATTAAACAAAATCTAGTTTACACCTTATTTAACACTATAAGTCTTCGATATTGGACTCTTTTTTTAACCGCCAAAATTTTAATATAGCCACCGGTAAATACCGGCGATTTACCGGCAATCGGCGGCTAGAGCGCCAGTAAAATCAGCGTTTAAGATGGTCAGTAAGCCGCTGATAATTAACCGGAGGTCAACGACATTATGACAGCTGGAAATTACCGACGTGTATGAATGAGGGCTCTATTTATAGTTTTTCTGGATGGCATAGCTTGTAAATAGGCGTGAGATCGAGGGCGAATAGAGAGTGGTCGAATGGACGGCCGATATTGAATTCTTCGATCGTGTACCGTTCGTTGGACATCTGAAGGATTTAATGATGTCGGAATTCGGTGATCTTGGGTTCATTGGATTCGTCTCGCCGAGCCGTTCGATTCGAGTATAAGCTCGTTAAAATCGGAGTCTGTTTAGTAACTCAAATTGTGATTCGAACCTTCCAACAGTGCTTCTAGTCTTCGATTCAGACTCATTTGGACTCAGATTGAGTTGAATTTGGTGACGTTGGGTTCGTATTTCCAAGATGCTCAGTTTGACTATAAGCTCGTTGAAATTGGAGTTCGGGTACTTCCGGATTTAATTTTTGAAGTTTCCGGGTTGGGCTTTGCATCGAGATTCGTGCCCAATCAAGATATTTACATGATAACGTATCAATTGTTATGTTTAATAATTTTTTATCACACCATACTCATGATTATGTAGGCTAAATGCTAGTGGTGATGATGATGATCAAAGCAAAATTAAGGATCCTTGCCAAGAAATTTTGTGTTGTTGTGTGTGGACATTCAGGTTTCCTATTAAAAAAAAAATGGACTTTTGTGACGATTATAACCACCACTAATGTCCATAATTGTGTCGGTTTTACTGGAAATAAGTTCTTATGGGAATTATTTGTGGCGGTTATAACCAACACAATTCTAAAGATTTGCATCATTTATAACCGCTACAAAATCAAGCACTTCACAAAATCTAACCTGCCGGTCGTCAAACCGCTGTGAAATGCCACTGCAGTGCATTGCAATTACAGGAGGGATGAAGCGGTTTTAAAATTGCTGCAAAGAAAATTATGACAGTTATAACTGCTGCGATACGTAAAAAATTATGCTGCAATAGCCCTCTTTTTTGATAGTGGGAATTGACCAAGAAAATAAAAATCTCACTTAATTTTGATTCACTTCTCCCCCCTTTTAAATCTTGCATTTTCTATAAACATCAACAATATGAAATTGCTTTTATCTTCATCTTTATTATATTCTGGCAAATCAAGCATCGAGGAGTTCCTTGCAGTTTGTTACTAGAGTACATGTAAACACATCGCTTATTCAGTAAGGGATAGAATCCAAAAATCAAAATCCATTTAGCAAACCATGAAAGCTTTGCTTGATCTCTTGTATAGAGATTCAATAGATAATTATCTCTTGGACTTTGCTCTTTTGTCCCTATTTATTCAATCTTCTCTCTTTTTTTCCATTACTCATATTTATAATTTAGTCTAGAAGCCTATGATACACAGACACAGACACAACGATACGGATACGACACGACATGAACACGTGACACGTCAATTATTGAAAATATAGGACACAAAAATCAAAATCCATTTAGCAAACCATGAAAGCTTTGCTTGATCTCTTGTCCAGAGATTGAATAGATAATTATCTCTTGCACTTTGCTCATTTGTCCCTATTTATTCAATTTTTTCTCTCTTTTTTTCCATTACTCATATTTATAATTTAGTCTAGAAGCCTATGATGCACAAACACGAACACGGCGACACGGATACGGACACGTCAATTATTGAAAATATAGGACACAGACACGGGTTAGACACGGTGTTATAGTTTTTATATTTTAAAAATAGTGTATAAAATTAAATAAGTATAATTTTAAAAATAATTTGAAAATAATATGTCATTTAACTAGAATTTGTGTTTAAAATGATTAATATTAGGATGTCGAGAGTCAGGCGTCAATACCGTTTATCAGTCGCCGAAAGAGGAGATGAAAATACCTTCATTGCCAAAAAGAAATGAAAAAGAGAATATTCGATGATTGTGTATTATGAGCGGACGTTGATTTGTTGGTGTGGATAGGAAATAAGAAATTTAGTTTAAATCCTGCCAATTACTAGAAATTATATTTAAAAAAATTCATAAAATATTTAAGATAAACGTGTCGAACACGCTTGTCCAATTTGTATTTAATATTTTTTAATCTGACACATTTTCGACGTGTCCGACAAGTGTCGGAGGAGTGTCAGACGAGTGTTGTGTCGGATACGATGTCAGACACTATACGCCTCTTTGAGGAGAAGTGCCGATGCATCATAGCTACAAGCTCAGTAATATATTATTATTATCCTCTCTCTCTCTCTGCACAGTATTCAAGAGCGTAATCTCTCTCCACTGTATTCATTAAACTTATAAAGAGCATACTTAATATTTAGTGAAATTTTTTTGGGGAAATATTTAGTAAAATTCAAAAAAAAAAAATCATGATATTCCCAAAGAACTTTGGCATCTCTCTCTTTTTATTTTTTATTTTTTATAATTGAAAATAGCAAAAAAATGTTCAAAATCTATCTCAAATGAAGTCTTAGACTTCGTTTGGGACGGCTTTTTTATTGCTTTCTAAAACGGAGTTTTAGTACAAAAATAAAAAAATTTGTACTAAAACTCCGTTTTAGAAACGACGTTTTAGAAAACGAAGCCTTAGGTTTCATTTGGGACAACTTTCTTGCTGCTTTCTGAAGCAACTTTTTCATACAATTTTTTTTTTAAAAATCATGATATTCCCAAAGAACTTTGGCATCTCTCTCTTTTTATTTTTTATTTTTTATAATTGAAAATAGCAAAAAAATGTTCAAAATCTATCTCAAATGAAGTCTTAGACTTCGTTTGGGACGGCTTTTTTATTGCTTTCTAAAACGGAGTTTTAGTACAAAAATAAAAAAATTTGTACTAAAACTCCGTTTTAGAAACGAATCTATCTCAAATGAAGCCTTAGGTTTCATTTGGGACAACTTTCTTGCTGCTTTTTGAAGCAACTTTTTCATACAATTTTTTTTTTTAATTATAATTTTTTAATTCAAAAGCTACTTTACAAAGCAGCAAGAAAATTATCCCAAACAAAATCTTAAAGTAAGGAAATTAAGACCTCATTTGGGACAACTTTCTTACTACTTTATAAAACAACTTCTTAGTAAAAATTTTATTAAATTAAATATTTTTGTACTAAAAAATAGTTTCATAAACCAGTAAGAAAGTCATCTCAAATGAAGCTTAAGTTAATCATTAATTCAGAGATTATAAAAGTTTCATGTCTTATCTTAACTTCTTCTTCAATCCGAACAAAATGAGGGTCAATTTATGCTACTGTTATGTAATCAATCATTTATTAATGATGAACATGAAAAATCATGCACCACAGGCTCTTTAATTAACCGACAGTTCATTTATACTGATAAATGATGGAACCACGCCTTATTAATGAAATCAGTAAAGTACTTTAATCATATATTCAAATATTAAATAAATTTGAAGAAGCGATCGAGTTTAATCAGATGGCTATCTCTTATCTGCTTAGTTCTGTTGATTTACCATGTAATTCCCAACGGTACCTTTCTTTGCTGAGGAAATTGACTCTAGAGCTAAGGATGGGAGGTTAATGGCACTTTAGTGCTATTGATATAGGAAAAAGACTTTGGATTTTGAAAGGTGAGAAGAATCTCCTAAATCTGATTGCAGAAATTTTTTAAGTCTTTCCTATTTCAATTATGTGGAGCAGTGGCGAAGTCAGAAATTTTTAAAGGGGAGCCTAACTTTAATCTTGCTCTAGCTGATTTTTATATTCAGATTCAATTAATCACTTTACTGTTTATATGTATTATGAAAAAGTAATATATTCTATGAAGATATGTTTGTAAATTCCATTTGAGTTTTTTATTTATTTATTTAAAACAGCTCGTCAAAAGTGTCGGACACGGTCTTTTTGAAACTTGATTTTATCGGGCAGGAATCTCGATGGAAAATTAAGTTGGAAACTTTAAAAATTAAATCAGAGACCATCTGAATTACGATTTCAACACATTTATAGTCGAAATGAACGTCTCAAAAATACAAACCACCCAATTTGACTCAATCCGAGCCCAAATGAGTCCGAATCAAAGACCCAAAGCGCATTTGGAAGGTTCAAACCAATGTTTAAAATTGCGTATTCGGGTATTGAGGCATTTTTCATTCGTGAGGCGAGGCGTAAGCCTCGAGGCGTTTTGAGGCGTAAGCCTCAAAATAAAAAGATTGCGTAAACATAAAATGATAAATTTTTTATATACTAATGAGTGAATAATATAAAACATAAAAAAGGTCTGAAGCACTGTTTGAGGGTTCAAACCACAATTTGGATTACAAACGGTTTCCAAACACGACATGCTTATAGTCGAATCAAGCAGCTCGATGAGACAAATCTAACGAGCCTAAGATCGCCGAATTATGATATCATTAAGACAAACTCCAGTTTCTTATTATATTTTTATTAAAAATTTATTAAAATTTTTATATATTTATTTATTAATTAAGAAACCGGTTAATATATATCCACTTTTTTTGGATTTTTTTTTGAAACTGGAATTTTGTTATCCGTTTTCTTAAGAAACCAGACTTTTAAGATCCAGTTTTGCTCCTTTTTAATTTATTTTTAAACACGATTCATTTTTTAATTTATGTATTAAACAAACTCCTTTTTATAATTTAGTCTTTATTAAAATGAATTTTTATATTTCTATTAAAAATAATTTTTTTTACCCAATACTACGATGCTCAAGACCCAAGTGCTGCTACGCTCAATCAAATTCCATAAAATTTGAGCCCATGGGGCCACAGCAACGCCCAACAACCTTAGCGCTCCCTTAATAAATTTTCAAAAAAAAAAATAGTGAAATTAAACTTAAGGCTATTACATATATATATCATCAAAACAAACAACAATGTCCATTTTTGTAGACCACCTTGACTATTGATGCACACTGTCAACATAAATGTCAATGCCTACCAAATTTGTTGTCTATGATCGTGATTAATATTGATGCATGTTATAGCTTAAAAGGATGATACACGTTATTGAAAATAATGATGATGCATGTAATCACCTATAATATCGATTTACGTCGTTGATACAAAGGCCAATGAATCACCGCTCACTATAGCCACCAATGCTAACATATACTATCACTTTTAAGCTCGTTGCATGCCATCAACACAAACATTAATGTCCACTGTCATCACCAACATCAACACACATAACTGCTTATTAGATTAGTGCACAATGTAGACATAAAATGCTAACGCTAGCCAACTTTGTTTCTTGGCTTTGTCAATAATATGGATGCACAAAATTGTTTACAATATTGATGTACATAGTCGACATCAACATTGATGATTACATATTTTGTTAACCCTCATCATCAATAACGTCAATACATGCTAAACCTGATAAGATTAATGCGCCGCATTAACGCCAGCTTCATGCACTAACATCAACATCAACATTAAGATTTTTACTCGGCTTTTTGGTCTCTCACTAGAAAAAATGACCCTACTAACCAAAAATGATATTTTGAAAATAATTTTAATCCTTTAAAGCACCTTCAATAGTTCATTCTACTATAATATATCAATATTTTTCTCAATTACAAGAAATTAGGTAAATCATCCGACCCTTTTTTTTTTTTAATGTTGGCTTCTGAAAAATATTTACTGAGATTAAAAAAAAGGGTATTTTCCGCAGCTTCTCTTGATGGACCGGCTTTCCACTGAGCAAGGCAGCTCTTTCCGATTTCCGCCCATAGCTCGACCCTCTCCACTATCTCCACGTTTATTATTCCGAATCCCTGTTCATAGACAGTCCTAGGGTTTCTTCCCGGGCCTTCCGCCCGCCGGGAAATGCGGTGACTCCGGTAGCGACGCTTTCATGGACCATCCAATTGGAGGCGGCCTCTTCCCCGGTTCCTCCGCCGGAATTCTCGACCTCCAACCCTCCACTCGTCATCGCCTTCCCCCTCCCGCTGCTCAGTCGATGTCTCTATTCAGTGATGACGAAGACGCCGCTATCGCTGGAGGCGGTGGCGAGGACAGTCCCAGCCATGACTCCCTTCATCGAGGCAAAAAGGGCTCACCTTGGCAACGCATGAAGTGGACCGTCGACGTGGTCCGCCTTCTGATCTCTCTCGTGGCCTCGATCGGTGACGACGCTGGTTCGATGGATACCGCCGGGCGGAAGCAGAGCGTTGCGATGCAGAAAAAGGGGAAGTGGAAGATGGTGTCTAAGTTGATGATGCAGAAGGGATGCTATGTTTCACCCCAGCAGTGCGAGGACAAGTTCAATGATCTGAACAAGAGGTATAAGAGGTTGAATGAGATTCTGGGCAGGGGAACCACCTGCCAGGTCGTGGAGAATCCCGCTCTTTTGGATTCTATTCCTCATGTTTCTCAGAAGGCTAAGGATGATGTGAGGAGGATTTTGAGTTCTAAACATCTGTTCTATCGAGAGATGTGCGCTTACCATAACGGGCAAAGGGTACTGGACTCAAAGGTTGGATTTTTGAAGTGCGGTGATGCTCATGAGGTTGAGGATGAGGATGAGGAAAATGAGGAGGAAAAAGAAGAGGATGATGAGGATGAAGATGACGGATGTGGAAGCGATGATTTTGGCAAGGTGGGCTATGATAAACTTTGCGCTGAGATTGATTTGGTTGTTCAGGATTCAACAAAAACCCAGTGTGAAAGGAGTGTCTGGATCAGGAAACGACTTTTGCTGCTTCAGCAGGAGAGGGTGGGCATACAGTCTGAAGCATTTGAGCTGCAAAAGCGGCGAATGAAGTGGAAGAGGTTTTGTAGCAAGAAGGATAGGGAATTGGAGAGTCTGAGGATGAAGAATGAAAGGCTAAGGCTAGAGAATGAGAGGATGACACTGCAAGTTAGACATAAAGAGCTGGAGTTGGATTCCATGAGATCAGGGGAAATGGTTGAACCTTTTGTTACTCAAGTAGAGGGCGAGCGGGTTAGAGCTCACAGTGGAGTTGGAAGGTTACAGTAAGAGTTAACAATTTTTGCTATTTTTTTTCCATTTTGGAATGTCTAGTGCTGCCCTTTGAGAGTTATGTGTACAGTCTGCAATAATTTTGTTAGTTTGTAGATGTTCAATCTGCTAAATTTTATGAAAATCTTGTACATGAAAGAAACTGTGTATCTTAGCGAGAAGTAAGGTTGTTGCAACTGTTGGTTTCATCTTTTGCAGGTTGAGTCAATGATGGTGGAAAGAGAATTTCACTTGGATTGATATGTGAGTATGGTGGAGATGCTCCTCTTGTTTGTACTACGGCTAAAATCTTAGGTGGGGAGCTTGTCAACATGGCTTGTTGAAGCTGGGTATTCTAATTGGCATACAAATTTAACACAATGTAAATGGGCGTAGAAGGGGGGCCATGGAATGTGAAATTCGATGCATCCATATGGAGCACTTTTTGATGTGATACATACAGGATTTGCAAGGAATTAATAAAATATTGTAAAACTTGCCACTTTAAGGTTAATGTATAACAAGAATTAACTTTAATAATTTTCAATTGAAGTTTGATGTGGCATGCGATTACAATCTTGGAGAAGAAAACAATTAAAATAATATCAGAAAAGTACAGTAAAACTATTTATGCCGTAATAAGAATCCACGGGTTAATATTTAGAATATTCACCTTGAGTTTCCCTCACTCAATCTCTTTTTGGCTTAGCGGAAGAAGAAATTTAGCACTATTGACGATGTCACCAAAAGAAAGAGAGGGGCTTACAATACCGTCCAAGGAGAAGATAGCTGGAGTTGAAGGAGTGGGTGGACGATGTTGAAGTTGTCACGAGATTGGATGTTAGTGGTCGTCGATGGCGTTGGTCAAGGAGAATAAGATCTTGTCAACGTACTCCTCTACGTTGTTGTCGATCTCCCGATTAATGTTGAACAATGGTGATTGTAGCACATCTATTTGACCTTGAGAATCAAATCACGATTCCATGGTCGAGATATGGTTTGGCCATGCATGGGAAGAATAGGCCAATTGGTGGTGGATCCTTCCTTGGGGTTTTGATGGAGCAAGGGGAGATAAAGAGATATGGAGGGCAAATAATTTAAAATTTGAAATTTATTTCAGATTTTTGTTAGTGGAGAGGGAGGGATAATTTGAAATTCCATAATACCTTAATGGGGAATTAATTAGGGGAAATTGGGGAGAGGGGCTGACGGGTTAAGAGGGATTAAGGGGCTTAATTGGTGGGATGAGGAATTAATTGGGGAGAGGAAAAGGAAAGGGGAGGGGGCCGGCCAAAGGAGGGAGGAAATCTGTCTACATTCAATATATGTGGTCTCAGGCTTTAATTGGTGATTAGTTATCTAAATCTGAATTAATTTCAGATTTATTGAGATTGGGGAAGTTTCCTAAATTAGATTTATTGATAAGGAAAGGATTTTGAAATTCAAATTAATTTGAATTCAAATTAGAAACTTTCCAAATCAATATTGGGATGATTTAGGAAAGTATTTAGGAGGTAAATTGGATTTGAATTCCAACTTAGCCCTAGGTAGGCCGGCGGCTAGGCATGGGGGTTTGGGCTTGCCGGCAGTCTAGGAAAAGAGGTGGAGAGGTGGAGGTGACGGTGGGGACTAGGGAATTGTGGGCAAGGGGTGTGGGAAGGGGCCGGCGGGTTTGGGTGGAGGGGGTGATGAAACCGGCGGTTTGTGAAGAAGATGGAGAGGGAGCCGACGGCTATGGTAGGGTGGAGAAGGGAAAGGGAAATAACAACAGGTACAAACCGTGAGCCCGAATTCCTCCAAGGCTGGCGGGTATTGCTTTCACCCACACCACGGGTCTCTCTCTCTTCTCTCAAGTGCTCACACCAAGGAAGAAGACAAAAGCTGAAATTTTCATTCAAATCATCCTCCAAATACAATAGTGGGGGCTTAGGGCTAAAGTGCCCTTAGGGATACAACATCAAGTTAACTACCCATAAGGGTAAAATAGGAAAAACTAAAATATAATATAAACGATACATAAAATGCATAAAAAATAAAGGCTCCTGATCGTAGCCGTCGATCTCCGATGCCTCCTCTGATAAACGCACCAAAATCTCCTGCTGATGTCCTCATCACTTTTTCCTAAGAACGTGTAATTGAATGGAGGACATAATTTGGTGAATCAGGTTTATAGGTAGTTTAAGTGTGTAGAAGCATAATCAATTCCTTCCAGGCTTTTATGTTTTCTATTCTACTATGAGTCTATGATAACTAGGACTATTATCCAGTATGTGTACACCCACACTTAAATATTTCAAGAGCTTGATTCATTAAAGTTGACTTGGTTTAGGCCTCTAATGAACTTAACGTGCTCATGAGAACTCATAAATTTGTAATGTGGTGACTTTACCTAGCAAGTCGGCCATACAATAAGTTGGTCACACAACAGGACGACTACTCGACAAGCACCCTTGTAAGTCAGTGACTTCATCTAACAAGTCATCGACCTTAGTTAGTAGGTCGACAACTTCATCAAGTACGTCAGCAACCTTATCTAGCTGGTAGAAAACTTTATCATATAAATTGACGGCTTCTCTGGCAAGTTAGCCTAATGGGTTACATCAATTAAGGACTCCAAAATTCAAGATGGAAGCTTTGATCAACATGCCGATGGTTCGGATATTTGACATGTATTTTTATATATTTCTTGGCTACATGTCTCATGTAATTAAATATGCTTTATAATTATTCGTTCAACAGCGTTCCCTATGATGTCCAAAATCCTATAAATATGGAGTTAGTGGGCCATTTCAAGGGGAGGACACACAAATCATGTCATTATAATCATTTTTTTATTGCAATAAAATCCCCATAGTTTCTCGTTCTTCAAACTCATTTCTCTAAGTTCTTTTCTCTCTCTCCCTATCACTCTCTCACTTC
This sequence comes from Dendrobium catenatum, assembly GCF_001605985.2. Lineage (NCBI taxonomy): Eukaryota > Viridiplantae > Streptophyta > Magnoliopsida > Asparagales > Orchidaceae > Dendrobium > Dendrobium catenatum. The sequence continues at coordinate 362,493 of NW_021319432.1, forward strand.
GGAGTTTTTGCTAAGAACCCCATGGTCATGTGAGTAAAAGGTTTAGGTGTCATTTGCAACAACTCTAGATCTAACATATTGAAAGATGCAATGAACGTGTATTGATGCCAAGGAGTAGAAATTAGGCATTGCGAAAAGAAGAACTCTAACACAGTGAATAGAAGATCCAATGTTCGCACTCAATTCTAGTACTCAAAGAACTCATTCTATGATCTTAATAGCAGCTTTGGGAACTTGTTCTCAGATCTAAGCTGTGGCTCCGGGAACTCATCCAATGTATTAAATCAGATGGGAAATTGTTGAGAATTTGTAATCATAGAAGGCAAGATTGTCCTAGAAAGATCTCAACTAGTTGATCAACAAACACTGAACCGGGTGAATTTGTTCCTAGTATGAGACTTAATTACACACACAATATATATATATGCAAAAGAAAACTATCAAGAGTTGGAAAACTCAATTAGTTGATTTCAACACACTTCGAATCAGTTGACACATTGGTAATTTAAATCAATGTTAGAGAACTAATTTCCTAATTGAACAATTAGCTGATTAAGTAAATGAAGATTAACTTATGTTTTGGATCAGAATGATTTAAGCATAGGATTGTCTAAAAGCTACAAGACTACTCCTTATAGGAGAACTAGGGAACTAAGGCCCCTAAGACTGAATTCTTAAATTAAATTAAATTCAATCCATGGAAATCATCAAATTTTCCATGAGCTTGCTAGAACCAAATTAAAATCACTATTGCAATTCACCTATTAGAGCTCAATTACTCAACACATACCACAATTTTCCCATTGAAGTTCAATAACTCGGCAAATACGATAATTCACCTGTTGAGTTCAATAACTCGACACAAACATCAATTTGCCTATTAGAGTTCATTAATTTAGCACATGTTGGAATTCACCAAATGGATTTCAATAACTTGGTGCATATGAAAATTTTCCTATTTACTTGACAATATATTTTTTGAAAAATAATTAACTACTATGCAATTACACTTGGGGAACAAAAGTCTATCTTTTTGAAAAATTTAATTTAAAAGAATTCTTATTAACTTTTGAAATTAGATTTTTAGGATGAAGGTTTAACCCTAGAATTAGATTCCCCTTTTTGCGACAAGATTTGACTATTATATCCGAGACTCTGAGATGGTTAACATCAGGAAGACAAGATTTGGCGAAAGGTGGGGTCCATCTAAGGTGTCAATTAAAATCCAACTATACCAACATTATATTCGGTTAAATAATTTGTTATGATTTTTTCTCCCTCCGTGAAATGATCATTTGGAGATTCATTACACTCGATAATGTGATTAAATCATTTTGAGATTCATCATATACAAGTCATAAAACATTTGACAAAAGGTAATAAGGTGGATTGATTCAAATCACATCTTATATTTAAAATCAAATTTTAATGTCAAATAAAATGAAAAATGCATTAAAAATGATGTTTTTTAATTTCATTTAAAAAAAAAGATAAATTACAATTACATGATATTTGACAAATATAAATATAAGAAACAATTCAAGTATCATAACTTGATGAATGACTATTATCCACATATCCTGAAGATGAGCTTGGTTTCTTCGTTATTTTGTTTGGTCTCTGATGAATCAAGGTAGGGGCTAATTTGGAGGGGTTTTTGGTGGCTGTTTGATCTTCCAATGTGGCTGTTTTGTCTTCCCATGGTGGTTGTTCAATTTCCATGTTGTCCCTTGGTTTCTCGTTGCTGATTGCCTGTTTGGATCAGTTTTTCCTGCTGCTGGACATTCAGATTTTCCTCTTGCTATTTCCTATGTTGTGTGCTTTAACTTCACATTAAATGGGTTGTCTTGATAGGTTCCTATTGACTATTTTTGGTGGCATAATTATGTGAACTATTGAATGTTATTCTCCCTTCTTTCTCTATAAATTGGGGCCGCATTCCTTTTTGAAAGAGAGTTTTGGAGAGAGAGAGATGGGATGAATATTTGAAATGTGAAATCTGCGAGTTTGCCATAGCTTGCAAGCTATCCTCTTTTACCTTCCTTATATTTTGTCTCAGACATTTATCTATTCTTCTCTCCACGATTTCCATTTCACCTATAACTTTCTTCTCAAAACTTAAATTAATTGTAAGTTATTGTTGTGCCGTGTTTTATTGAAAGTTGAAGTGTTGTTGTGTCATGTTTCATTATAAGTTGTAAGAAGTTATGTCCTGTTTAATGTGAGTTTGAAGTGGTATGTTTTTATATTCTATCAGTGTGTGTTTATGTTATTTTGATAGGAAGTTTGTAATTTGCATTCCTAGAACCAATGTTGTTTTTGGTTGCATAAATTTGGTATCAAAGTATTAGGTTGTCATGTGAGTCTTTCTTTACTTTAAAAAAAAAAAAAAGATAGTCAAATCAATCTGAAGTTTTAATTCAAGAGGAAGATCTCCCATCAGAAATAGCGCATTCGGAACATCATGGAAGTTTTGAGGCATTCTCATTAGGGGATGAGATTCTTCCACTAGGGGAGAATTGATGCAGTCAAGGTAGGAGCTGATTTGTAGGGGTTTTTTGTGGCTGTTTGGTCTTCCCATGTGGCTGTTAGGTTTTCCCGTGGTGGCTGTTCGGTTTCCATGCTGTCCCTTGGTTTCCCTGCTGCTGGTTGCCTGTTTGGATCGGTTTTCCCTGCTGCTGGCTGTTCAAATTTTCCTCTTGTTGTTTTCTATGCAGCGTGTTTTAACTTCACATTCAATGGGCTATCTTGATAGACTCCTATTGGCTGTTTTTGGTGGCACAATTATGTGAACTATTAAATGCTATTCCCTCTTCTTTCTCCTAGAAATTGGGGCTGAATTCTTTTTGTGAAAGAGAGATGTGATGAAAATTTGGAACGTGAAACCTGCGTGTTTGTCATAGCTTGCAAGTTATCCTTTTCTACATTCCTTCTTATATTTCGTCTCGGATTTCTATCTATTATTCTCTTCACGGTTCCCATTCCACCTGAATCTTTCTTGTCTAAAACTATTATAAGTTTTAAGTTGTGTCATGTCTTATTCTATTATAAGTTGTAAGTGGTGTTAGTAATGTTTTATTGTTGTGTTTGTTTGTGTTATTCAAGGTTTAAGTGAATGAAAAAGGAAGTGTGTTTATTTTTGCATTCCTAGAACAAAGTTTGTTTTTAGGTTGCACCATTCTTGCCCCTCAAAAATCTGTCAGTATTTTCATAAAACATGCTAATATTATACCACACATTTTTTTATCTTGTTCTCATTGGCCCAAATGTTCAGATTGAAAGTTATGGCCTCTTAGAAATTTGCTCCTCACTTCGTCTCTGTATTCGGCAAGAGAAGGAACTTGGCAAGTGCATGAACTTGGGAAGTCTCATGTTGACTTGAATTTGATTTTCTCATTGAGTCCTCCAATTCAATGATTCGCAGTTGCTTCAAACACAAGGACTCGACAATCTCTTATGTGGCCAATTCTGATTTAGTGAGAGAAGATTCTAAGGTAACAATTTTTCTTTACAACTTGGCAACTTTTTTATTCATAGAAGATTGAATAATCACCAGCTTTCTGTTCATATCTTATAAATATTAATGTATTTAAAGACCTTTTTCCTAAAATATTCAATGTAAACTATTGGACACTAGCTTGGCTAAAAGTAAATGCTTCAAAGCCTGGCTCTCTTTTGTATGCTACTCCAACTTGCTAGTCAATTTATTGCTCTCTAAAATGAGTGTCTTGTGCGAATTTGTCATATAAAATGTGCTCTACCAAGAAGATATAAACTATCTCATGAGTGACATATGAAGATGTTATTGTGTCAACTTTTCTAAATATTTTTTTAGTTTTAGGGCACCACCCTTCAGTCGATTTCACAAAAAAGAACTATTTTTTCAACCCTGCATCTATTTTCTAAGCCTTGAATTTTTACATATTTGAAGGCTAAAAGAATTGTTCCATCATTATATCCTTTCATTGTAAACATGAATCTAAAAAGATTTAAACTCCACTTTACTTGGTGCTCTCGTTGGTTTATGTGACCATGCTTGTCAATGAGTTGGGTACAATTTGTGTGGGTACCAAGCCATAGAAGTGAATTATTGTCGCAACCTCAGGAAAGAAAGGAAGTTGCAATCCAAGATGAAATTGATTCTTGTAGAAACATAGCTTATGCTCTTTCATAACATTGCGAAACTCTCCTGCCTCTAGAACTTGAACAATAAAATATTCTCTAATCTTCCATTCTTGTATCAATGACTTCAAGTTATATTGAGAAACCAATGAAGTGCATTTTCAATTAGAAGTCAAAAAGTTACATGTATAGTTGAGACAAGCTCGGGACATTTCGTAGCTTAAAAAAAAATTCACAGAAGAAGCAAAGAGAGAAGATGAGACTCAGAGAAGTAAAATGCTAAAATGAAACTATGACAAAACCACTTATAGGAAAAAATGGATGTTGAAGCCTTTCACCATCATATAGAAAAAGTCAAATCATCATGATTATAAATATATAAGAGATCTAAACATCACATCATTGCCACAATAAACAAAAAAATACATATTATTAATAAAAAATCATCATAAGTGATTCAATTATGGTGACTACTAGTCATCACTACATGTAAAAATTTAATATTAAAAGAAGTTACTCCTCTTACTATAACTTGAACAATATGGTCAGAAAGTACTTCTGTGGCGACTAAGCCTTTATGAATAAGATGCCAAAATAAGAAATCGGCCCAGTAGATTGATTCAATTGTGAAGAACTTAACAGTTCTTCGTAGTATAAAGACCTCTCCCTTCAAGTTGTTAATCTCTGTCCTAATGTCATTGGCCACTTAAGTAGCAATGACTTCTAGGCAACTAGCTTTCTATTTCAAATCACTAGGTGAATCTTCTCGGATTCACCAAAAAGTTGAATCTCAGTAATCTTATGTGACATCTTCAATTTCTCAGCATTGAACTCAACTTGCAAGTTGGCAAGAGCTTTTCTCATTGTCTTAAAGTCAAGAGCCAAAATCGTTGTACCCTCAATCGACAACTCAAAGAGGTTTATCGACTTATTTTTTCAAAGCTACTTTCTTCGCCAATCTAACTGCAAGGTGAGCTGGGGAATTGACTAACTGATCACCTTCAAGTAAATCATATGCAGCAAGAGTATCCCTAAAGCTCTCTTTGTGGCCTCCATCCAAGTATAACTTGCTAGAGCTATTGTTAACCTTCGTTGTTGGGAGATATTTTCTTGAAAGTCACATATAGTAGGAACTTCAAGTTCAGTTTTCTTCCCACTCTCATCCATTTCTTTATCTTTTTCAAAGGAGGGCAAGAAGTCTCCCAATATCTCTCTTAGCCTCCCTATCCTTGTTCATTTGTGTCATTGCTGTAGCAAGATTCTTAAAAAAAAAAAGGAATATGATCCATAGCTTGGAAGGGAGTAGGATGTGGAGATTAGTGTTGAGAGCTTCAACAAAGAAAACATGGAAGTGTTTATAGAATTTCTCTGTGTGAAAATCAATAAATGTTATTTAACGATAATTATTTTTCATTGAATTGATAATTCAGTAATTATATATATTTTTTATAAGTCTCTTCTTTTTTTTGCAAGTCGCTTTCTAAAAGATATAAGAGAATATACAGATAAACATTTCAAGATCTCGATTCAATTTGAACCAGTCTAGGCCCTTGATGGACTTAACTAGCTCATGATAATTGATAAGTTAGCAATGTGGCGACTTCAGCTTGCAAGTTGGCCATACTACAAGTCGGCCATATTGCAAGTTGACCACATAGTTGACTACAACGTGGCAAGTCATCCTAGCAAGTTGGCAACTTCATCCAGCAAGTTGGTAACCTTAATCAGTAAGTCGATGACTTCATCCAGTAAGAAAGGTTTAGGTAAATTGACAGCTCTTTTAGCAAGTAGACCCAACTGGTTAGTGATTCCTTCCAGCATGTTAGCGGTTGGATCAAATCAATTAAGGATGGTAACCTTCAAGATGGAAACTTTGATTTGTAACTATCCACATGTCAATAGTTCACATATTCTACGTATTATTCATATATTTCTTGGTTATATTTTGGGCTACATGTCTTAAGCAATTGAATGTACTTTATTATTATTTCTTGAATAGCTTTTCTTGTAGCACTCAAAATCTTATAAATATATTCAAAGGGTCATTTTAGGGGGAGGACACAAAGATCATGTATAACTTTTTTATAAAAAATAAAATTCCTAGAGCTTCTCTCTCTTGCTTTCATGGACATGTCTTAATCCAAAAATATGTTTACATTACCTGAAGTTAATGGATTAGTGGATTATATTATGTTGAATTTAATAGGACTCATAAAAAATGCAAAACATTAGTGTCATAGCTGGGATCCATATCTTGGTTAGGTAATTCTTTGCTAGGTAACTGCAAACGATGAACACATACTCTAAGTACCATGTTTGATTGAATTTTATATGCGGTTGATTTAAGTCATTTTATTGTCCATTTTGCACCGTAATTTTAGGGATAGATAAGGAGTAGCTTCTCGAAGTGACTTTATAAAGGTTTGCTCACAAATGTATTTATCATGTCTTGTGAATACTTTAGATAAGTCCTACAACTAGAAGCTTAGTTTTAAATGATCCTAAAACAGAGTTTAATTTGTTTATTAACATATATTCAGACTTATGTGAACTTTTATCCAATGAGTAGAAGGCCTACTATTCATAATAACTACAAAGTGGTGACGAAATCATTACCTAACATCATATCATTCTCATGAGTAACCTTATCCTAACTTTTTTGAGTACGACTAATGAATCCTTCTTTTCATTTTTTTGCTATTGAAATTATTAGCAAAGCCTGGAGCTTATCTGTTGCGTTTTGAAGAATTGGTATTGACTTAGTATTCAAATGGGGAAGTAATTATACAAATAATAAAACAGGCAATTTGATTTGTTTATTCAACATAGCTTCAAACTTCTGCAAACTTTTATCCAATAAGTAGAAGACCTTCTATTCTTAGGGCTCGTTTGTTTTCACATTTTTCCTTCTTTTTCTCAGTTTGAAATGGAAAACGTAGTTGTGGAACTTGTTTGGATGTGAGCCAAACTTTTTTAAAAACTCCTTTTCTCTATTGTTTTGAGAAGCATTATATATTAGCTTTCTCCGTTTAAAAAAGGCCTTTTCTACTATTGACGTTTTTGATACCGTAAGGGGAAATAAACCAAACGAAGCCTTAGTAACTTCATAATGGTCAAGAAATCATTACTTAATTTCATGATTAGCCTTATCCCAACTTTTTTGCGTTCCATTAATCCATACAAATAATGCCCTAAAGTTACTACCTTACAAATATAAAAATACCTTATATTTTATACTAAGTAAGCTGATAACCATATTATGCAATATGCTATAGAAGACCATTTCCTAATTCAAGCATGTCTAAATGAGCACTCAAGTCAACTTCACCTCCTACCTTCGTGGCAGACCCATCCAATATATATGGCGACAACATTGGCCTTTCGCTATGTTAGTATAACCAACTTATAGCAGTCAACTGCTGCGCCTCAACGCATGTTGGAGATGGTGTAATTCTCAGTGTTTGGTCCAATATTATGTGACCAAGCTTTTTAAATGCCTTGAGAAATTCTTGATTCATGGCTGCCACTGGTTCATTTGCTGTTATAGAAGAACAAAATAAAGCATAGGTGATGTTGAAGAACTTATGAGGTGGCTTAGCCGCTACTCTTTTGGTCTTGATGATTAAAGAAATCATGCGTAGTGGCCAACCATTAGGGCCATCCTGTGGCATGCTCGACTAACCCAAGCTTATTGCCTAGTCAAAATTCAAACAAAATTTTCGTCTCCGTTGCATTGTGGCCCTTCTTTGTTCCACAATGATTTGGATTGATTATCTGCATATGCACTGAATATTTAGTCATTAATTAGAGATGTACTTAATTGTCAAGGATTTAATACTCATTTTACTGCCTTTCTTTGGCATCCATATCACATAGATTTACGTTTTACAAGCAACTTAATCTATTTCCTTCTTGTTTTAGAAGCTCTGTAACTTTTCAAGTTGATGCTTTCAAAATTTGGTACTTCATGAATTTGGAGTCATCTCTTTGATATGCTGAGATTTGGATATTTTGTTTAAAGGCATGTTTATCACCTTCGTGATGGTACAATGCTACAAATTTGCTGCAATGGATGATTGTCGACTTTTTTGCATGTGAAATTGAATGAGAAGATGTTGAACGAGAAGATAGACTTCTTATATTTCACCCATTGTTTAAAATTGCGTAATATGAGTCTCACCTTGAGGCCCATCTCAGTGCAATTCTAGTGAAAAACTCCTTGAGGCTCACTCGAGTTTTTTTTTTATAATGCTTGCGCCTTAGCTTGGTTAAGGCCTGTCTCACCTCACTAGCATGAGGCTTACCTATTTATATATATGTTTTATTAAAACTTCCATAATTCCTAAAGTAAAACTCCGAACATATCACACCTTCATGCGCCATCGAGTCGCAACAACTTCCTCTCGACTGTCTCAACCTCCAGCCCGTCACTTTTGCCACAACCATCACCTTCATAGCCTCCGTCAAGGATCACTTGAAACTCGCACACCACCACTATCTCCTCTAAAATTTTTGGAGCATTAATCTAATCTTCATGTTGATAAAAAATATTTATGAAAGAGAAAGATGACTGAAATAAATGAAGAAGAAGCATATTGTGAGGTATTGGACTCTACAAAATGAGACTGGTGTTGACTAGTTTTAAATTAAAAAAGACAAAAAAAAAGAAGGGGTATGCTGTTGCTTCTCGGTTTGGAGAAGATCGTGATTTATTCATTCAGATGCCACCCGCTGTGAACGATCTCACCACCTTTAATTTGATTATTGATATTTGCATGAAAAGCTCCAGGTTTGAAGAAATTCTGAATCTCTTCAATAAGATTCTCCTATTAAAAATTAAATGTGGCTTTGTCCAATTTGTACTCAAGAGAAGGAAAGTAGGAAGATGCAGTTAGGATTCATAAGCAAATGAATATCTGTGGATTGGAGAAGGTCCCTAGCTGCAGTTCTGTTGAAGTTGGAAGTGTAGTTAATGAATTTATTGCGGGGAGGGGACTTAATAGTATGAATTGAGATGGAAGAGAATCGAAGGATATTTCTTGATATGTGCATTGCTTGAAATCATCATATAACATGTAATTGTGTCAGAGTAGATGGTTTCTGTGGTATCAATGCATGGATGTTATAAGAATTATTGGGCTGTTTGGTATGCAGAATTAGGAGGGTAAAATATTCGGAATGCATGCATTTGATAAATTAGGTCATTTGGTTGGTTTAGAGCGGAAAGTAAGGAAGTCCAGCGGTGTATTGGGGCGGGCTTTCGTGCGGCTTTGAAACCCGCTCAAATTGAGCGGGTTACAAAATCTCTCGCCCTTGGCTAGAAAAAGCGTCATTTAGCTGGTGAGATTAAACGCTCCAGTGATCCAGACTCCGATAGGAAAGTAGAGAAGCGTACCACTGGGACGATTTAAGTGCTCTATCCGATAGATCGCCTCCTCGAACGCCTTCGTAATCAGCGTCTGCCTGTCTCCAACTCCTCCAAAATCCACAATCGACTAGGAAGGATCGCACTACAGGAAAATCGCCGATTTCCGGCGGTCATGACCGGCGGTTATTGGACTGCAAGTAATAACGGCGGTTTGGCCGGCGGTTTAGCCGCCGGCTATTACCGGCGGCCTAAACGGGGGTTTTGTAACGTTAAGCCACCGCTAATAGCGACGGTCATATAACCACCGGACCTCAATATTACCGGCGGTTTACCGGCGGCCTAGACCGTCGTTGATAAGTGACCCCATTACCGGCGGTCGGCACCGCCGGAAGGCCGCCGGTAAATGCCCTAAAATTAACAGGCCCGAGCCTCGCATTTCATTTCTATTCTTTCCTTCTCTCACTACGGACGAGCTCTGCCGTCGCCTCCGCTCGCCTCTCGCTCGATCGAGCGCTGTCTTGCCGCCGACGACCTCTCTCCGACCGTCGGCTAATTAAGCCGCCGGCAAAAACCATCGGCAAATTGTTTCCTACGCCATTTTTTCCGGCGGTTTGATAACCGCCGCAAATCCGCCGCTTTTTTCGAAAACCGCCGATGTTACCACCCAAACCGCTGGAAAAAACCGCCGGTTTTGGGTGATTTTCCTGTAGTGGGATGCCACCTCCAAGTCATTCAACCGGTTGTGAGAGGTAAGGCGGAGCATTGGACTCACGCTTTCGAATCTTTCGTCTACCGGTGTATTTTTTCCGACTTCCATCATTGCGATTTCGGCATCTCGTTCGATGGGCGGTCGTTGCTGGATCGCTGGAGATTCTTCTAGGAGTTCCTCGAGTTGAGTTCGGGAAACTGGTGGAGGCAAAAGGAGCGGAGCTAGGGAAGTTCTTTAGAACGAAATATCTTAGCTTGGTGCACCCAAAGATGGAGGCTTCCTTCTTCGGGGACCTTAGTCGGAGGGTGGCCATAAGCTCCGGCCAAGGATTTTCGGACTCGCAGGAGTTCTTCGCAGTGTTCGCGGAAATGGCAAAGAGAGTCTGGCTTCTTCACCGCCTCTATTTCTCTCATGGACCAGCGGTGGAGGCAGCCATTTTCCAGGTAAAGAGAGGCTGTTGTTTCTTAGAGGTTTATATGGAGAGCGTCACCACTTCTCCTGCAACAAGCCAACAATTTAATTGATTGGCTTGATGCAGGATAAGCATGTGGATGAGGTTCTTGCGTTTATTTTGCAGACAACCAAACAGTCTCAAAGTATTCAGATTGCATTGCATTTACTTTACATTGCATTTACTTTATACTGCATTTTCTTTTCAGGCAACCAAACAGCTAGTGTGAATACTCCACTTATTCTTAGAAGCCAAAAAATTTGTTTGGAGCACCATTGATAAAGACGCATCTCTTCACGCTCTTGATCCAGCCCCACTGTAAGCAACTGATTGCTAAAAGACACTACTTTTCGTTGGTGCAACTGTCTTCAACAATCTAACAATAAAAGAAGAAAAAAAAAAAGAAACTCACACTTTCGATTCCTTCTAAGTTCCTGCTCTTTGATTGAACTGTCGACGGTTGCTAACTTTAGACGCGAACGTTACACGCGCAGACACCTCCAAGGCTCCAATCACGATCCAACCTTCTATTGAAAAGCCCACTTCCCGTTCGAGAGTCCGCTTGCTAACCACGAGCAGACCTTTCCAGCGAAACCCGCCTCCCGAGTACCCAGTCTGCCTCAATCCACACACCTTTCACGTGACCAAAACCCCCCACACACGAACTCTTCGCTTGTCTGACTAGCCGTCCGCCTCCAGCCTGCCCGTGCCCTTGTCTCACGCGACCAATCCTCCACCGGTCGGTTTGAAGTCCAGATTACCTCGCTCTAGCACACGTGAACGCCTCCTGTGCAGAATCTCCCATTCGAAGTTATATTTCCTTGTGAAGCTGAGTCTGTTTGCCTTGTTTCAAAACTGCTATAGTGAGTATTCTTCCTATGGAGACTACTTAAAGGAAAAAAAAAAATCGTTTTTACTTTACTCTGGATCTATCTAACCAAATAAGGGAACGCCTCAATCGTTTCCGTGCCCTTGTCTCACGCGACCAATCCTCCACCGGTCGGTTTGAAGTCCAGATTACCTCGCTCTAGCACACGTGAACGCCTCCTGTGCAGAATCTCCCATTCGAAATTATATTTCCTTGTGAAGCTGTCTGTTTGCCTTGTTTCAAAACTGCTATAGTGAGTATTCTTCCTATGGAGACTACTTAAAGGAAACAATATGCTCGCTAGTTCGAAGTAGCAATTAGAAGTCGTCTATTGCTATCCATTGTATATATTTGCAATTGCAGCCGATAATTAAAGTTAAGATTTATATAATTGAATAAATCTTAAAGACGGATGAAATCCAGTAGAAGACCTAAGTCATCGATCTTAGATTTGACTAGGAGAAGAGCAAATTAAAGACCTTGCGTCGTTGATTTTAAATCTAACCGAAATAGTTTTAAATTCAAGACCTCCTGCTATGATCTTAGATTCGGCTGCGATGGTTTTAATTTCAAGACCTCACGCCGTCGATCTTAGATTTGGCCGGGATAGTTTTAAATTGAAGACCTCATGTCGTCGATCTTAGATTAAGTTGGGATGAAATCCAATTAAAGACCTTGCACTGTTAATCTTAGATCCGAGCAGGAAAAAATTAACGACAAGTGCTGCCCCGGTCTCCCCGCTAGGGGAGGGGACGCCAGGAGATTACCGAAATCTCTTAGGAGACGAGAAATTCTCTATTGAAGCAATCAAAGAGTAAATTTGTATTTTAATTAATCAATTGACTAATTTAATTAAAATTAATTAATTTAAAGAATTAATTAATGGAAACTAATTAATCAAAATTAATTGAAATTAGTTAACTAAAATGAATTGATTAATTAAAATTAATTAATTAATGGAAATTAATTAATTGAAATTGATTAATAAAAATTAATTGTTTAATTAAAAACAATTAATTATTTGAAATTAAGTAAATAATTTTGATTGATTAATTGTAATTAATTAATTAAAATTAGTTGTTTAATTAAGATTAATGAATCAAAATTAGTTAATTAAAGTTAGCTAATTTAATTTAATTAATTGGTTAATTAAAATTTGAGAGGAATTTTAAAAAAATATGTGAGCAATTTAGAAATTCGAGAGCAATGAAATTTAAATTGATTGAAATTAAAATTTTAATTAATTAATCAATTAATGTGGAAAGAACCACTTTGAGTTTTCTTATAAAATGCAGAAAAAGAAATTATCATTTTTTCCATTAATTGGCCATAAAGTACAAGCTACGCTGAAACTCCTCTCCTAAATCTACGACTCAAACAAAAGAAAAGCATCTTTGATGCTTCTCTGCAAGCTTTCCAATGCTCCTCCAAGCTCTCCAAAGTCTCTCCTATGCAAATTCCTGCAAACAACCAAATAAAACTCATTAGCATTGAAATTAAATTGCTAAGGCAAGAAAAGAACAAGTGCTACACTAAAATACGGTATTGAAAACAAAAGAAGAAGGTACTAGTATATTAAAGTAACTATTGGTATAATAAAGTAACTTAACTACTCGTACAGTAAAGTAACTATTGAAACATTAAAGTTATTACTGGTATAATGTACAATATTGAAAGAAAAAGAGCAAGGTACTGTAGTAAAAACAATTAGTATCAAATAGGAACTACAGGCTAGTAAACAACTGAAAGCTAAAGGTCTAGTGTCAAGCTAGCAAGCAACCACAAACTAAAGTACTTATGGGTAAAATCTAAAATCTAATATACTCTAAACATAAACAAGTAGGCTACTTCCAAAGGAAAGCAGTAAGTCCTATAAATCTATATGCTACTTCATAAGGGATGTTGTAGAACCTAAACAATTAAACTAATGAGCAGCCTTGTTTACAGAGCTTAGTTAATACTCACCATTGGCCTACTTCTAAAAGGAAGCAATAAGACCCATCCTACCCAAATAACCAGATGACTTCTAACGAGAGTCGTGAGACCTATTATTTGGGAAATTTCTAAATGAAATATCAAATCCTCAATCAAAACTAATGGGCAGTTTAGCCTATAGGACTATGTTGTAAGACCCGCTAATGAAAAACTTATAAATGAAGTCATAAGACTCACACGTTAGGGATATTGCTAAATGAAGTGCAATAACCTTAAACTCCAAACAATCAAAATCAAACCAATGGACATCTTAGTCTATAGAGTTAAGTTGTAAGACTCACCAGTGAGGTACTTCTAATGGAAGCCGTAAGACCCGCTTTACGGGCTACTTTTATGAAAGTCGTAAGTCTCGACTCAAATTCAAACACCCGGACTACTTCTAGGAGAAGCCGTAAGACCCGCTTCAATTCAAACTTATGGGTATTCTAATAGATGTAAACCCCAAAACCCAATAAAATTAAAATTTACATCTAACTACTTTAGTTTACTAAGGATTCTTTAGAGTGGGCAACCCATGGCTGCTAATCAGATTCCCTAGATACTACCATCACAGATTGCTAGTGTTGCTAAACTGAAACTTTGGGTATACCGGGATGATGGAACCATGATATCTTGATCGGGTTTACCTCCATTTTCCCTACAATTGAGGGTAAAATCATCTAAAATTATTTATCCTTAATCGAGAGTTATCTCTTATGCGTTATGCGTTAAGAGGGGTAATTAACTATGAGTCTTGAGCTCTTGGGAAGTAAGGATCCAGATCTAACTAAACCCTGACACTACTTTTAGGGAAAATCTAGTTAACTACAATCTGACCCAAGGAAGATGGAATCCTTGTCTGCAAAGAGGAATTTATGCTGACGCGCCGTTTTTCTTGAGGCAACAATAGGGGAGAGATCAATTTGTCATGATGATGACTCAAATAAAGACCCCCTCAATGATGACAGTTCAGATGATTTTCTAATTGTTGCCAATTATTTTAACATTTTTTAGAAATTAAATGTGGATGAGTAGGGAACTGATAAAGAAAGAATTTGGAGTTGAACTTAACATTATATGATATTTTTATGCAATTTCTATATTTAATATTTTTTGCTCATGTATATTTGTATTTCATTTATATTTCATATAATTTATCACTTGTCACTTTACATCTTGTGCAATTTTTGTTTCATATGTATGTCAGTTTGCTACTGCATAATTCAATAAAAAGACAATATGTCATCTTTTAATATATTATTTGGGAATAATATAAAAAATCACTTATAACTTTTATTTGCACTTTAAGCAATTTTTTGATATTGAGGCTCACATCTCAAAACACCTTGATGCTTACACCTTGCCTCACGAACGAAAAATGCCTCAATGCCCAATTGCGCTATTTTATACCTTGATTTAACCTGTAATAATAGTGTGAACTTATCACTATTTCATCATGCTCTTGACTTCTATAAAATCAAGGTCTAGTGGAGCAATATAAATAGCATTATAAGCTGTTCATCTTTTCTTTCTTGATGTGGATTTGCCTTCAATAATTTATATTTCTCGATTATAAAGGTACAAATTACTTAGGATCATGTTGCTTATATTTAGAGATGTAACCTCACATTTGAAGTCATCCTTGTTTTAGTTGCTGATAGTAAAGTTTATGATACACTCTGGCTATTTGCAATTCCATGTCTTATTTGATCCATCCAAAAGCATGATAGCGGTATGGAGTGCAGAGAGCACCAACTTCTTTGATATGAGGATCTTCTAACTCTTTGATTGGCCATGGTTGATATTACATCATCATGTGGATGTTGACTTTACGGAGATCTTTTTGGTCCTCCTTACTAGTGTCTTTTGGGTGCATAGTAGCATCATTTGGAGGTTGTCCTTCTTAGCCTATAGTAAACTTGATCAATATTTCCAATGTCTTAATTTTCTTTTGTTTTCCTACCTCTTTATTTAAAGGAGACCTAAGTGAAGCTTTTAAGCCCTCCTTAATGCCATATGTCTTGTGGCGGGAGCGCAATGACTTAGTGCACTTCTTCCTTGTTAGTATTTCTTGCGTTGGATATTTTCTTGCTTGCTTCATTTTACTTTTAAATAGCATTAGCTTTTGAATTGTCATTTATCATGACTTGTACCAGGAAGAGTTTTTATTCTTGAAAAGCCTTCATAAAGACCTAAAATATGCTAGAAGTGAGATGGTTTTCCATCTATAACAATTTCTAAGTCAATTGTTTTCCTTTGAAATTCAGTAGTGTGTTGTGGTTGGAATGTTCATACTTTTGCTGTAATTATTGTCATATCATACATCTATCTCCATCTTGTCTGTTGCGGTAAAATTGGAACTTTATGTCTTTTCAACTCTTCTTGTGGGAGTCGTGTAATGCTATAAGTTTTAACATTGAAATATTTAATATGAAGATATGGAAAATAGATTTCAAGTTAAATAAATTTCTTTATTGGAGTTTTAATGAATAACAAAACAAATCTATAATTTCCTTAAAAAAATGTCCATATGATTATCATAATCAAGGAGTTGCTTGTTGATTCCTATAAGAGTTCTCGGAAGAGAAAGCCAGATCAAATCATTATGGAGTGAGCAAATCTTAGTTCAACCAGGTTCTGAACATTGAGTTGGATAAGATTATTGAGGCTTGCAAGTTCCTCGGTAAATAGTGGTCGTGCATCTAACACATCATCTACGGGCAAATACAGAAAGGGCTATAACAAATTTGAATATCTACAAGCTATCATAGTAGGAAGAAGATCTGTCAAATTTCTAGAGTGCCCCCTGCACATGTACTGTAATATGTATGCATATAGCCACACCAAAATGCACATATAACTTTAAACCCGCATGGGCCTCGACGAGCGTGTTATGGGTATACACGTGACGTCTAGGGATGCTGCGCGGGTTAATAAATGAACCACAGTTCGAGCCCGATCCTTCTATATAGATAGATAAGAGTCGATATGGCTCGACTATCAAATAGATATACGGTTAGGGTGTCGACCGAAATATCTATTTTATACGATCATATAAGACCTTTAAGGTCTATGACAAAAAAAATCATCAGCAAAACATAAAGCCTATGAACCCTATCCTCTGTCGACAAGTTGACAGAGTCGACATAATCCAACAGACAAAATACAATGACCCTGTAAACACCCCGATGATGACCGTGTTGAACGTAGATCTTAATAGGAGGGGTTAACTCCACATTTTTTTTAAATGCCACCCAAATATCCAAAATTCAAAAAACTTCAAAAATTAAAAGTTCAAATAACTTCAAAAATTATCTAAAGTCTAGAATTTTAAAATTGAAATTCAATCATAAAAAAACTTAAAGCACAAAATCCATCCATCATCTGCAACAATTTGCTGAGGTGGATAAATTGAAAGTTACTTTAGCTCACAAAGAGCTAATGTCTGGTCGAGAATATCACTAGAATTTATTCTCAAACAATCTCTTGCATGTCCTCTAAACGATGGGTTTGTCGCCAAATGACACCGCAGGATAAACGGTTTTGACCGGGGCCCTCTGAACCGCTTGATTTGCTGCCAAATGACACCACTAAATTACGGTCATGGCCAGAGCCTGTATGCTCCCCAATGGCATCAAATCATTGAGATATGAATCAATAGGATATAATCGACAGGACACAAAACCCTCTGTTAGCTAAGGTGGATTCAAATTTGTCCCCTTAGACAAATATTCTTCCAGGTCTGCAAGGTACCCTTGGACGCAGCAAACTATGACTGCTGACAATGTTCCTTCTATCAGGATGGGTCGACTACCTCCTCTGACTAAGTAAACCAAGGATCATGATGGCTCGGGACGACGAAACCATGAGATCTTGATTAGGTCCATCATTCATTCCTCCCCCATCCGCTTTAAGTGCATGATGGTAAAATTTCCAATTTAAACATCAAACTCCCAATACTTAAGCCCATGCTGCTATTATATGCCAAATACCACATATATTTACGTATCTGATTGACGACTAGCCTTAATCGAAAGTTCTCTCTCGTGATCAGGAGGGGTAATTAACTATAGGGGCTTGTGCCTATAGGAAACTAGAACCCATATTAGAAAGTCCCCTCAAAATGAGGATGAAATCTCTGGATAGTATCTTATCTACAAAACTTATCTGCCTTCCCAAAAATTTACCCTGGAAATTAATCCATTAAAACTCCCCTGAAAAGCAACAGGGAAGGCCGGGGCCGAATTTTCGGAGCCCACAGGCCGTTTTTGCATGGGTTATTCGACAAAGTTGAGGGGCTTATCCCATTTGACCAGTTTGGACTTAATTAATCTTCTTTATTTGGAGGAGATGACATCTCACACGTTTGCATGAGCTATCGGACAAGTTGATGAACTTTTCCCACTTGTCCAATGAGGCCTTAATCAGTATGACTGGTGTGTCCTCCCCCTTGGATGTTGGCTTAGATTTTTTTATTTAGTTGGTTTTGACAATGTTTGTTATTTTTTCTAATGGGTTGAAAATTTTTCTAGTTAGTGGTTTACTTAATTCATGCCCTTGAATATTAATCTTTCAATTTAATCCTTCTGGGAGTTGAGTTGCAATGAATTGTGGGCACCTACAACAGCCAATTACTACCAAATCAAATCATGCTAAGTTAGTTCAAGCTACATTCAACATTGCTTTAAATAATTTGGGTCGATTGTACAGATAACTCAGTTTATGCATAATTGCAAGTTTAAGTTCTTTATAAACATTGAGACATTCTATTTTTTTTTGGTCGATTAAGAATTGATGATCATAAATTCATTTTGAACCTCTCATCTAGCAACTCAATCAACTAAAATTTACTACCGTGCAATAGGATATAATAAAAGTCCTGCGCGTATTTCATGAATGATCCTTGCTCTTAGGTCAATCCACTGACCGAATTTCCCTCGTTCAAAGTATATAACATTCCATCACATTTCTAAAATGGGTATGACATAATAAAAATGCTTTAATCTGTCAAATTAATAAGAATGCGCTTGACCATGACATTTCTCAGTTGTGGTAGTTCACTCTATTCTTTCCTTCTCTAAGCTGCTCTCAAATTTTCTTATTTCTTTTACCTACAATGTCAATTTCCTGGTTTAGGCTCATATCACTTTTTATTCTGAGGCTAGAAAATTCATCTTTATTTGTGTACAACAACATCAACAACATCAAACCTTTATCCCACTATGTTAGGTTGGCTACATGAATCCTATTTCTCCATTATGCCTTGTTAAAAGTTAAATTCTCATTTAAATCTAATAAAGAAAGGTCATTTCTAATATTTTCTGACCAAATCTTTTTAGGTCTACCTTTACCCTTCTTACCATAAGTCAAATCTAATACATCTTCTTTCCAAACTGGATCATCGAAGGCAGCCGTTCAACACTGCGTTGTCAGGTCCCAAATCCTAGATGAGAAAAGTGGAAGGTTTTCTACCAGCGTAAAATTTATCGAATAATCATGACATCTTTATTTGTGTACATGCACATAAAATATTTTCAAATTAAAGACGAGTTCATTTGAGTGATCCACCTGAATAAACAATTTATGTTACACAGTATGTTTCATAAAATTTTGATCTGAATTTTCATTTGGAATTTAGCTTTGGATGATGATTTTGATATGTCCAATACTTAAATATTTACTTTGGCTCCAAATCTATACGAGACATGCTTTCTTTTAACCATGCATGCACGCATAGGAATATTGTCCTTCTGTTGTAATAAGATATTACCAGTCCTAAAATAAGGCAATGTTAGTGTGGCTCTTTGATCGGGACATATTCTAATACTTTTCGCGTAATACAAAAGAGTACTCATATTAGGACATGCTTATGTTTTTCACTTCCTATTGATTTAAAAGTGGTGAAGAAATTATTACTTGGCCAAAATTGTTACCTTACATCTTTATTTGCTTCTTTGTGTGTTTTTTCTTTTCATTGCATGATTTATCCATGTCACCAATCCATGAGATGGGTTGTTACTTCAATCAAATATTCCAATCACTTTTATTATTGATTTTAAAGTATGCTTCATTTACATATAATATATAATATAAGTTTAATGAAAATATTACATTTCTCTATTTAATTTTAGTTGGATTCAAATATATCCATTGACAATACTAAAATTTTTTTATGGAATAAGCCTCACAAAAGTGAGGGAATCAAGAAAAAGACAGAATTGGAGAGAGAAGCTCTATGATTTTATTAGATATATTAAAATTTATAAGCGGATATGCTGAGAGTCAACTAGAATATGAGGCCCTATCCATTAATCTAGGATCAAGGTTCAAAAATACACGAGAGGGTACATTTTAGTAATGTAAGTGAAATTACATGATAAGATTTAACAATGTTTTTTATAAAATGAATAAAGCTTCATGTGGGATAGTTTTTTGCCACTGTTGTTTTGCTAGTTTCAATTATTTTTTTTACTGGAAGGTTGTTGTATTAAGCAGTAAAAAAGCTGTTCCAAACAAAGCCTAAGACTATTTAACTTGTAGTTATCAATATATATGTGTACCTCTGGATAAGCTTTAGGTAAACAATGAGATCGTTGAAAAAAAATATTTCTCTAGGAAGTATTTACTAACTTCACTTTAAGCTGATGAGTAACTTTAAATGCTAAGATGACTTCATTAATCAAATTTGTTGGCATGTTTAAGTTATCTTGCGATTGATAGAAGTTTAACCAAGATTATGTGATGAATATGATAGCTTAGCACTAAATAGCCTTGATGCCATACATATAAATAAGCTTTTAATTATCTAAATATCAAATTTAAATTTTAGTACTTGGATTAGTTAAATTTGCATGTTTATAGGAAAATATCGCACAATAAGAAGCAGTAAGAAAGCCCTTCCAAACGAAGGCTTAGATAAGAATGTATATCAAGAAGTAGAAAATAATGTTACTCTCTATTTCAAGTGGGATATATACTTATCAAGAAGAAACAGATGCTCGACTGTCTGGCTTCTTCACCCAATAAATCAGATCAGGAAGCCCGTTCTCTCTGCAAAGTCCAATCTTGGAAATCAGTTTCTTACCTTCCTCTACGTGGGTTTCTCAGCATCCAAGGAGGCGGTTAATGGCACCAATCTGGTAATAAAAAACTGTAGCCTCAAATCTTCAAGTATCGTACTTTTCAGTGTGATAATTATGAAAGAAAGAAATCGTTCTTGGAGTCTACGCACCTGTGCTCGCTGTTATATCAGCATTTTCAGCTTTCTGGTCTTATTTTAAGAAATTATTCAAGGCCAAGGAAGAAGCTCTTCAAAACCCATATAAGGATTCTACCATCTCAAACTTACTAGTTCGATTCCGAAAGTTTACATACAGTGAACTTAGTTCTGCAACCAAACATTTCCACCAATCAGAGCTGCTTGGAGATGGCATAGTAGCTTAAATATATAGAGCTTCCTTTCCTGGATCAATCACCATGTCATGTATGCAGTAAAGAGATTCAACCAGAACTTCTCTAGCAAGAAATGCTATGAAACCGAGGTCAGAACAGTCCATCTTCGCCATGAAAACATACTTGAGCTGATGAGGGGATGGTGTACTGAGAACCTTACTGAACCCTTGCTTGTATACGACTATATGCCCAACAAGAGCCTCTACGATGTCTTCTCGAGTGATAAAATCCTCTTATGGCCTTACAGATACAATATTGCCGTAGGTATTGCTAAAGCTCTAGTGTATCTTCATCATGAATGTAATCCTGCTGTGATCCACTCAGATATCAAGGAAGAAAATGTCTTGCTGGATGCAGAATTGAATCCCAAATTGGTAGACTTTGGCTTGTCTTTAAGTAGCTCTTCTTGTATATTACCAATTCAGGATACGGATGAGGATCCCTTAGGGTATCAGCTTCAGGAATGGGCGACACCGAAGATACATGTTTTTTTATATGGCTTATTGGTGCTTGAGCTTTGCTGTAGGAGGACTGAGGGATACTTGAATTTTGTAGGAAATCTTCGGAATCTGAAATCGGAAGGCAGACTTCTGGAAGCTGTGGATGAGAAGTTAGGTGGGAAGTACAATGAAGAAGAGATGTTGAGGGTTCTAAATGTGGGTCTGAAGTGCGTGGATGAAGAAATTGCGAAGAGGCCTTCAATGGAGAAGGTGCTAGAAAAACTATTAGGTGATCAAGAGAAACAAGAAGAAGAAGGTCCTTGTTTCATAATTGAAGTAAATGAATGAGTTCAGATGACATGATTTCTTTTATGTTCGATCACTTTCATGGAAGAGTTTAATTCGGAGTTTTTCGAATTGGATTTAGAGAATAACGACTGTAACATTTGTTTGTCTGGTTGCCTATTTGCATAAACTGGGAAGCAAAGAAAAAAGCAAGGAAATTGAAGTTGTCATACACTTTTTATCTACTTTCCTCCTCTCCCTTGCCTTTCAATTTTTCTCGTGCATGAAGATTTGGGCTTTAATTTGGGACAGATTTTTTACCTTTTTGTTTTTTTAAACTGCAATCATAATTTTTATTTGATCTAAGCGAAGACTAGTTGACTTGTAGATCTGATCTCCTGAAGAATGAGAAAAGAGAGCCTGTATCAAAACAATGAGGTATTTTATGGATATTCTTAATGCAACGCTACGATTCACCTCTAAGCAGAAGTAGGAAATTAGTAGTAAAACATTATAGGCCACTGAAGCGCTATGCCATGCCATCAAATCCACAACACTCATGCAAGCGGATAGAAGATGTTTGGAGATTCTTAAATGAAATTTGGTGCATTTATCAATAGTAGTTATTTGCATAATTGATAATCACAAAAATACCCTTTAGCACTACATACAAATATTTTAAAATGTCCCTCATACATGTATTGCAACATGCATGATAATTCATTTAAACATGCATGTTATCTAGCATCGTGAGATGAATTTAATTGTAACAAATGTATTGCATTTACATGCTAATATATTACATATGCATGCGTTGTAACTTACAAAATAAGTTATGAGGGCATGTCATCCGACATTGTAAGTATATTTCAAAGTGACATTCAGTATGCATTTACATGATCTTGAGGATTTCATTCTAGCATGTCGTTTGACATTGCTACTACACACCAAAATAACATCCGGATTGTATTTGTAAGATGCCGAGGGTTTCATTCTAGCGTATATTTCTAACATCACTATTGGATTTCAAAATGACCTATTGCATGCATTTTTAAAATGCAGAGGGTTTCATTCAAGCATATTATTTGACATTGTAATTATATTTCAAAGTATCATCTCGTATGCATTTGCAATATGTAAAGGGATTTATTATAGTAATATCATGTATACATATAAAGTATCATACAAAATACACTCAACAATATATATATTCGTATGGGCCATGACATGCAAGTGATAGATACACACTTGATGTCTGAGGATCCTGCGCAGGTTACACTACAGGAAAATCGTCTATTATCGGCGGAATTTTCGGCTGACTATTTTCCGGCAAATTTTTCTGTGGATTTCTGGGAAATATTTCCGACTAATTTTTAAATAGATTTTCCAGCGGACTTTATGCGAATTTATTTTTGGTAGATTTTTCGACGGATTTTAATAATTTCTGTAAAAAAATAATATATTTGTAATTTAATTATTTAATAATTTTATAGTTTATTTTAATTAATTTTTAATTTAATAAATCATTTTAATTATGTATTAATTTAATGATTTAGTTTAATTAATTTTAATTTAATAATTTATTTTATTTATTAATTAAAATAAAAAATTTTAATTAATTATTAATTTTATTAAAGTTTAGTTAATCATTGATTTAATAACTTATTTATAGAAATTAATTATTTGAAATATTTAAAGAGTGGCGGGAAGCTGTTGTGGGCAACCCAGGGGGGTCGACAGGAATTCTGAAACTGGCTACCTTTTTTATTAATTTTCTTTATTCCAGCGATTTTTTTTTTTTCCAGAAAATTTATCGGCGGAAATATTCCGCTAGAAAAAAATATTTGACGGTTTTTTTCGATAGAACATGTTTTCGTCACTTGTTTTACTGGCGAAAAAAATTTCGTCGGAAATTCACCGGAAAACATCCAAATTTGCAAGAATATGAATAATTTCCCGTCGGAAAATTCGCTGGCAATACATAATTTTCTTTTAGTGTTAAAAAGTAAATTTAGATTAAAACTTGATACTCTGTCAGTAAATTGATAGAGTTGACAAGTTTCGATCAACAAAAATGTAACCCATGAAAACCCCGATGATGATTTTGTTGATAAAAAAATTCAACTGGAGGAGATTACAAACATTTAAAAATAATATCCAAATGCTAATAAAAATTTAAAATCCCAAAGCACCAAGATTTAAATATTTAAAATTAAAATAAATCATCAAATGATTAAAAGAAAAAAATATTTATCCACCCTCCATAATAATTTGTCGGGGTTGACAAATTAAAAATCACTTTTCACAAAGAGCTAATTTTAGATCAAGAAAATCACTATGATTCATTCTCAATCTGTTTCTTATTAATAAGGTCTAGACACATGTCCTCTAACTGATGGTTTTGCCACCAAATGACACCATGCTAATAGTCTTGCCGCTAAATGACACTATTGATAAACAGTTATGACTGAGGCCCTTTGAACTTGATGGTTTCACCGCCAAATGATATCATTATATTATAATCATTGTCAGAGCATGTATGTTACCCAATGACATTAAATCATTGAGCAATGAATCAATATGATATA
Organism: Dendrobium catenatum; assembly: GCF_001605985.2. NCBI lineage: Eukaryota > Viridiplantae > Streptophyta > Magnoliopsida > Asparagales > Orchidaceae > Dendrobium > Dendrobium catenatum. Next base: position 386,750 of record NW_021319432.1, read on the forward strand.
ATCAATATGGCACAAAGCCCTATGTTAGTTAAGATGGATTCATGTTTATCCCCATAAATAAATATTCACCCTAGGTCTACAAGGTACCCTTGGACGAAACAACCCATGATTGTCGATAAGAATCCTTCTGTCAAGTTGGGTTCACTATCTCCTTTGACTAAGTAGATCTGGGACCGTGATGGCCTGAGATAATGGAACCATGGGATCATGATTGGGCTCATCACCATCCACTTTAAGTGTAACATAATGAAAATTTTAATTTTAAATATTAAATTTTCACATACCAAACCAGCTGCTACTATACGCCATATATTTCATATCCATTTAATGACTAGCCTTAATCGAAAGTTTCCTCTCGTTATCAAGAGGGGTAATTAATTATAAGGGCTTGCGCTTATAAGAAATCAGAACTCATAGCATAAAGTCCTCACAAAATGAGGGTGAAATCTTTAGGTAATGTCTTATGTCAAATCCAATATGCCTTCTTGAAATTTGCCCCATAATCTACTTGTTAAAACTCTCCTTGATGACCTGAAAAGAAAGGAACGTGTCTGCGGTGAGGCCAGGGCGTAAATTTTTAGAGCCCACATGTGTGTAGGCAAGAACTCCATTAAAATCTAACTGTGTCTTCTCATGTTTAAAATAGCTATGAGTAGCTTAATGTTAATATCAAAATATCAACTCGACTGCATGATTGAATTCAAAATCCAAAATGGTTATATTATTTTTCTAAAGATTACAGTGATGTTATGTTAATTATTTTAGAATAAGTTGAGGATATCCTGGTAGTTGTCTTAGGTGACTTGGTAATGTTCACGACATATGGTAAGTAGTCTTAGTTTTGTTTATTGTTCTTCGCAAAAGTGGCCTTTTATTATGATATATTGCATATTCTCGAGCTATTTGGTGACTCAGAAATAGAGGGCGGACAATGATGGAAGGATTTAGTTACTCACAGAAAAGATAATGCAGAGAAAGGAGAAGAAGAAAAAGGTCTTTGATTTTTCATTGTTTATTTATGACAAATAGCCAATTATAACAATTTTCTATTATGATATCCTCTCTTCATTCTTAAAGCTGAGCATTGAAATGCATCCTATTATGCTAACTACCTTTACAACTTAACAAACAGACTCTGAATACTTCTCCATTATACAATAAACTCCAAAATATCAAATCCATTAATATTTAGGTTTCATTTGAGACAGTTTTCTCACCGCTTTATAAAATTGTTGTATATAAAGTAACTTTTTAAAGCTATTGTAGAAAGAAACTTCTTAGTACATTTTTTTTAAAGCAACAAAAAATAGTACCAAAAAAGAAATTGTAGCGTGATCTAAAAGCAACACAAAAAGCTATTCCAAATGAAGGCGTTGTTTGAGACAACTTTTTTATTTCTCTTTGAATTAAGCTACTTTTTTATATAAATTTTTTTTGAATTAGAAATTTTTCAAATAGAAAATTGCTTTAGAAAACAGTAAGAAAACTGTCCCAAATGAAACCAAAGACTTGATTAACCCACGAACACCTTATTGTAATTCATTCTCCATGGAGTAGCCTTTAAGCCGTGTGGGTGTCTAATGATCTCATCTTGGTTGCTTGGTGACTAATCGGTTACTTACTGAATTAGTAGTGATTCTTCACTGTGTATCAATTCTCACATCCCTTTGCAAAATGACCTTATCGTCAAAGTAGAAGTTTGGGCATGTAATAAGCATTTTGCCCCATGAAACATAAGCTGTGCTACCATAATCCATCCCATTGGATGAGCTGTTGTCAATGTGGCCTTGAATAGTTTATTAAGAACTGAATGCTTCAATTGCTTAAATTGGGTGGACAACCAAACAGTTGAGCCAGACAAAAATTGGAAGGCTTGAGTTCTCAGCATAAAGTCTTAGGAAAAGAGAACATGAAAAGTAGGACAGATTTAAAATTGAGATGGTAAATGTAGCTTGTAAGTACGATATGAATCACTACACCTTTAGACCGTAAAAGGACCAAAATAAAGTCAGTCATGTTTGGAGCAATGTTGGATATGTAAAAAATTTGATTGTAAAGCTGTTTATTGACTAGAATAAGAGTATTAGATTTCATCAACTGGAAATTTCATTGGGATTTCTGATAGAAATTGCGGCAAAAAACTTGGAAGAATTTTAGAAGTGTGGCGGATTAGAACATTTGCGGCGGTTAGAGAAATATGAATTTTAGAGTTCTAATTTTGTACAAAGATCCAACACATAAACAGATAAAAGATAATTGTATAACATTCATAAGAGATACAAGAGTTTTTATGTGAAAACCACTGAAAAAAAGAGAGGAAAATCACAAGGGCATAGTTTAAGAATCCACTAGTGTTTGAAGATAATGGTATAACATTCATAAGAGATACAATTGTTGGTGACCAGACAAAAGTTCGATGAAAATTTGACGACGATTAGCGGCCAGACGGTGGTCGAGAGGAGCTTTGTGGCAAGAGAGATGTCAGATTTCTCTTCCTTGCTTCTCTTCTCCTTCCATTCTCCTCTTGATTCCCCCCTCCCTTAGTGAAGAATGAGGGGTCTATTTATAATTTTTTAGGAGTGGCATGACCAATAAATAGGGAGAAGATTAAGGGCATGTTGGGAGTGTTTCGGATGGACGACCGATATCGACTTCCTTGATTATGAACAATTTATAAAGTATTTGAGTATTTTAATGATATTAGAATTTGGTGATGTTGCGCTCGTTGAATTTGTCTCATCAAGCCACTCGATTCGATTATAAGCATGTCACATTTAAAAATCCTTTGTTTGTCAAATTTAAATTTTGAACATTCTAAATGTTCTTCAGGCCCTTGATTTGGACCCATTTTAGCTCGGATTGGATAAAATTTGGTGTCGTTGGGTTCGTTTTTTGAGATGTTCAACTTGACTATAAGTTTGCTAAAATCGGAGTTCAGATGATCCCGAATTTAATTTTGAAATTTTCCAATTCAAAATTGCCTTGAGATTCATGCCCTAACATAAAAATTATCTGATGATATATCAAGATGGAACTTGTATGAAGCCGCCATTATTCTCATCTTGTATATCCATAGCATCACACTTACCAATTCTTAAATAAATTTGCGATGCATCATTAGTAGGTGCTAAACTAATTGACCTTTCATTAAATTTATCTATTAGCATCTGCTTTATGCCAACATGAATGCTTATTTTTGTGACTATATCTTGTAGTTAAAATTTTTATTGGTATAGTTCATGCGCAAATAGGAGATTGATGTTGAATAAATCTAGGTATCTCAATGAAGAAGAATGCATGCAAGATTATGTTCTAAAACTATTTATGTTGGAGGAATTGATATCATAGATTATTAATATTTTTGAAGTAATTACGCGCATTATAAGACAGATTAAGCTAAATTTTCGTTTAACAATTGGTTAAAACTGAAACCAAACACCGATTTATAAAGCCTAAGTAACTATAAAGCCCACATTATGTGTTTCTCCTCGCCCTCTGTATCATTTTACATCAAAATCTCTTCATTCGAATGTTCCACCTTCTCTATTCTCCAAAGCTTCGTCAATGGATGAAGAAAGAACATCCTCTATCATCTTTCTCGTATTCTTCCTCCTCCTCCTACCCATCCCTATCTGTTCCCTCCATGGCAATGACAGCTCTGCTTTGATCTGCAATCTGAGCCTTCACATCTCCGCATTCTGTGTGGAGAATGTCACTCTCCTCAGTGACCCCTCCTTCACGAACAAATCCTTTACCCTTCTTGTTCCTTTTCAAGAGATGATAATAAAGTCATCTGTTTCCTTCAGTAAAGAACTCTTCTTCTCAGTTCAAGGAAGCAACGGTCCTGCGCTCTTCTTGTCCTCACAAGAGCTACTTCTTGATGAAAATGTTCTTCCATTGGGGCTAAAAATGTTCAAGAATGGAAGCAACAGATGCCTGACTGTCTGGCTTATTCTACCAAGAAACTGGATCAAGAAGGTGGGAAACCAATTTCCACCATTCCTCTGCTTAAATTTCGCAACTTCCGAGGTGGGAAATGCCACCAATCCAGTAATCAAATGCAGAAGCCTCAAAACCTTCGGGTCTGATACTTCTCAGCCTGAAAAGTACGAGAAGGAAGTCATTGTTCTTGCGGTCTACACACCCGTACTTGCTCTTATATCAATAATTTCAGCTGTCTTTTCTTATTTAAAAAAATTGTTCCAGAAATGGAAAGAAAACCACCCTGAAATCCCATTATCGGACACTACTGGTTGGACTCGGCATTCTTTCTACTCATTTTTGTTAGATGGATTTCATAAGTTCACATACCGTGAACTTAGTCTTGCAACCAAAGATTTCCACTATTCAGAGACTCTTGGAACAGGACGATATGCTTCAGTGTACAGAGCAATCTTTCCTGGATCAAACGCTACGTATGCAGTGAAGAGATTTGATCAGAGCCCTACAAGTAAGTTCAGTTTTGAAATAGAGGTAACGGCTATCCACCGCCTTCAACATGATAAGATACTTGAATTAAGAGGATGGTGTGATGAGAACCTTAATGAGCCCATTCTTGTATATGACTATATGCCCAATAAAAGCCTCGCGGACGCCCTTTGGAATCGTGAACAACTACTCTGGTCTCACAGATACAAAATAGCCGTTGGAGTTGCAGAGGCTCTTGTCTACATTCATGAAGAGTGCTCGCCCAAGGTGATTCATGGAGATGTCAGAGATGGAAATGTGATGCTGGATGCTGATTTCAATCCAAAATTGGGGGATTTTGGACTTGCTATTAGTGGGCCGCCATATATACTGTGGAGGGAGATAACGGAGCTGGATCCTCCAGAGTGTCAATTGAATGCTTTTGTGACAGAGAAGCTTGATGTTTATTTGTATGGATCCATGGTGCTTCGGCTTTGCTGTGAGAGGACGCAGCGGTTGACCATATTTATTTTGTTCCTTCGGAATCTGAAACTAGAGGGTGAGCTTCTCCGGGTAGTAGATAGAAGATTAGGTGGAAACTACAATGAACAAGAGATGTTGAGGCTGCTAAATGTGGGGCTACTGTGCTTGGAAGAAGACATTCAGAAGAGACCTTCAATGAAGCAGGTGCTTCAAATACTGACATCTGAGGGGGACACTGAAGAACTGGTCTTATAATTTCCTCTGTTGAATATCAACTTGAAGTTAAAAATGTGTTTAAATTTTTTTTTTCTGGTTGCTGCATTTAGAGAATAAAGCATGTAACATTTGGCAATCCAAATCCTATATAAGGGGATGCCTTTTGTAAAAATTGGAAAGCAAAGAAAAATGCAATGAAATTGAAGTTGCTATGCAATTGGCCTGTCCTCTCCCTCTTTTCCTTTATTTATTTGTTCTGGTGCGTTAAGAGAGAAGGAACTGAATAATGAATGCATGGGTGAATTTTCATGTGGAACTTCTTTGGAAGCATAGAATGAGAAAATTTATGGCATGCAAGCGAGATCAAAAGCTGTTGCTGCAGATTGCCATGAACTCCACAAAAATATGGCTATATCGATCTTCCCATGTTTTACTGTAATGAGTAGCTTACAGTTTAGGAGAAATTATTCTAGGCGGAGATCTGGCGTAGAACGTCGTTCGGAGATCAATCAGAATGCGCCACATCAACGGTATTGAGCCGTACCGAGCAGTACAGAACTGCAGTATCAATCACAGGGGTGATGTAGCACATTCTGGTCGGTCTTCGAATAGCATTCGGCGTCCGCACAGAATAATTAATCTACAGTTTGAGCATTATAAATGACTTTGCTTGCCACTTATGTGAACAAGTTTTTTGTTTATAGGATTCTTGATTATTTATTGTGCCATAGGTTCTTTTTTGTGATGAAATGATGGGAGTCATTAATCAACTTTAAAGAGCCTTATGTACGAAAGAGGGTTTGAACATCAAAATATAACAAATCATGGAGAGTAATCAGGATTTATTTTATCAAGGGATCAAATTTTGTTATGGGCGTAATTGTTAATTACATTTTGGGTGCAATATCCAAGAAAAATCTTGATTAACAAATGTTATTAGTAGTTGGAAAGTATGATATCAAGGATTTAGATCAAAACTACTCTATCTAGTGATGATAGGGCTTGTTATAGTGTGAGAAAAGAGAAAGTTTTATGAAAGAATCAAAAGCTAAGGGATTATTTTATATTTATTTTTCTATAAATAGTATGTTTGTTAGAGTGGTATTGAGTGTGGAATACGTTAAACCCGTCCTTTGTCTCTTTGCACTTGACTTAGGGTCGATGATACTTATGCACTGAATAACATCACATTATTAAGAGAATCAGTAGAAAACATATTAATTTTACATTTCATCAATCCAAAATATTTTATTCATATAAATATATTCATTACTTTATTATTGATTTTACTGAAGTGGTTGAATTTCCACCAAATCATATTTTTATCGAGTATGATAATTGTTGTAATTGAAGTGGACATTACTAGTATTTGCAAGTAAACATTCGTCTTCGTGAGATCGATACTCTATCAATTGCCGCCTTATGTTAGATTAGATTGAAAATTTCCTTCAACCCCAAACTGTCGGGTGAGTTTTCTGTCACCACTTTGGATCAGAGCAATGTTTTCATCAAGCTATCCAATGATCTGGACTATGGAAGGGTTTTTAACATAGATCTTACTTCATTTATGGTTGTTTTATGAAGTCTATAAAATGGACGCAATTTCTCAATTTATCGGAAGAGTCTCCGGTCGTCCATATATGGATCTTATTTCTAGAGCTTCGCCATCATCTTTTTTCTCCACGCATTATTTCGGGTTCGACTCTTTATTTGTCCGATCACTGCAAATGGATAACGCCATTGATGTGGGTTCTAGGCCGTCTGTTATTGCTCATATTCTTGTGAAAATGGACATTTCTAAGACCTATCTAGATTTTTTTTGGCTTGGTCCCGAGAAATTTTGCTATAATCAAAAGGTGATTTTGGAAGATTTTTTTGGTTTTTGTGTTAATTGCAAATATGTGGGTTATAAAAATTATGAATGTATTAGATTGTATCCTCAGTTGAGGAAGGCTGAAATTACTTTTGATTAGTCTTATGTTAGTTTTGTCCCTATTCCTAGCTATTATGGAGTCTAGGATTTTGGCTTTAATTGATCCAAAATCCAATAATGCCTCTATTCTTTTTAGGTATTCTAGTAAGGTGACTTTGAATGATAACATTTCTGCTCTTGATAATGTGCATTTAGGAATGTGATCTTTGATTTGATCTCATATTTTTCCTCCTTCTGAAGTTGTTTTTGTTAACAAAAATATTGATTCCCCTATGGTTAATCTGGTGTTAATTCTTTGAAAAAAAATGAATTGTGGTAGTGATAAAATGGATAACATTGATCTTATTCAGATAGTTTTGGTAAGCATTTAATTTCTTCTTCTGTTGGTTTGAGTAATTTGTGAATGACGGTTGTGATATTATGAGTAAATATGTGGCTTCTAGTTCGAATCCTATCATGGATTCTGATCTTCTTATTTAAGGGATGTATGTTTCTAATAGCATCCCTATTATTGATTTGTCTGTTTCTCCCATGCCGGATGTTGCATGTATTGACTTGGATGATGAGTTGCATAAGGGTTTGATTGGCCCTGTTGATCACTTTGATTGTATTATGGAATTTGTGTGTAATAAGTGTTGTGATGGGGATATTTATGGTAGTTTTTCTAATTTTTCTTTATAGGATTTTGTTTTGGATGTGATGAAAATTGATAAAGTTGGTTTCTCAATGATTTTAGGGAAGAAAATAAGAAAAAAAATGTTAATTTTTTTTATTGAGCTTGGTGTTGCTGCTAGTTGTTCTTTTGCAATGTCTGCTGTTTTATGGGGTTTTGTTGGTGTTGTTTGGGCTTTGTGTTTTTTATCTTGGGCCAGGGGTTTTTCTCTGGTGGTTGGCTCGCACTATTGGGGATTGTGGTTGTGCTCCTGGTCCTAGTTTGGTTGCTCTTGGTTAGTCTGGGTGCTGCTGAGTTTTGCTTGGGTTTAATTCTCTTAGCCTTTTAATTTTCTATTTTTTCTCATTCTTTCCCTATATTTTTTGTAGGTTTTTGATGTTTGGTGGCTTCTTGGGTACTTCCTGTAGGATAGAGGCTTTTTTGGATGGATGATTGCTATCAAGCTGCTTACATATTTCTGGAGGCCCTCTTGATGGTTTGGCTTGCCTCCTTTTCTTTTTGCTCATTTCATGTATTATATTGAATCAATGGCTCATATATTTTATTTTAAATGTTGTATTTTTAGAGAGCTTTTGATTCATTAAGGACTTCTAACCTTTTATTTAAATTAATGTGAGGCCCCTATGTAAGTTTTATTCAGAAGAAAAAAAGGAGACTTTTAGTGATATTAATATAAAGTATATAATGATATAATTTTTTTGATTTATCCACCTAAACTATTACAAGAGTAAAATATGTGCTTTCCTGTATTGTGAATCGACAAGGACATGCTGATTAACCCACAATTAGTTTATAATTAGACCTACAATACTTTGTGTAATGCCAAAGAAAATCATATATTACCTTTTTAGGGAACAATTGGGAAGGAAGAATAATTGTTAAGTAGAAATTCTAATTTTTCAGGGTGTTTTTAGCTTTGCATCACAATAAGATTTAACCATCGGCAAACAACTCATGTGCACTATCACAATGTCATGGATATGTGTGTATATATATATATATATATCTATTTATGCATATATCTAATGAGATGCCATATATTATTTTATTAATGTTAGGACATTAGGAGCATTGTGGCATGGTTATGAGTAAACACAAAGAAAACAAAGTGTGAGGAATGTGTATGTGTAAATGCAAGCCAAAAGTAGGTGTATAGAAAACATGTGTATTCAGTGTAGTATGACATAAAGAATCATGTGTTAAGCATTTTTTGTAGTCATATGCACTAAATTTTATGGTGCACCATCAAGAATGTGTATATGTCAACCCTAATGGATGTGCACTATTAACTTAGGATCTAGCTAGCTTAGCTTAGATTTTAGGGTATCAGTGTGTCACCTAACTACATCTATGATGATTAAGCTTTATTATACTAAGATGATATTAAACCTAATAATTTCTTAATTCTTAAAATTTTAAAAATTAGATAAATTTAAAATGCTTTATTCCATCTAGAAAATCATTTTAAAAAAAATTGTATGTTGTCTTAAATTTTGTTGATTTTCAAGTAGTTTTATATATTATTATGAAATTTTATTTGAAATATAAATTTACAAAATTAGGAATTTAATTATTTAATAAATCTCATTAAACAAGATAATCTTAGCTAAATTTGATAATTTAGTAAAAATTATCCTAACCTTTCATAATTTTAAAACAATTTGTTAATAATTAAAATCATTATTAAAGTATTTATGATACATAAATGTTTACATAAATCATTTTGTTGCGGGCTAGAATATACGCGATGATAGAGTTAAAAACTTTTTGTCTCAGCGTTCTACGGATATCTAGTACACAAATAGGGGAGAAATAACATCGGGATTTTTACGTTGAAAATCCTGGAAAGGGAAAAAATCATGGGGCCACGCTAAGTTGAAATAATTTTACTAGTATTTTCTTGAAGTACAAGTGGCTGACTCATACTTAAAATTTAGGATGATCGAATTACAATGCTTCACTTCCAGATTGAAATCCAATTACAAATAAGTTGTATATTCGAGCTGAATTCATAGACACTTAGAATTCCGGAGTCACTTGGCAATCGGGCAGAGTTTCGGCGTCACTTGGGCGTCGAGTAGAATTTCGGCGTCGCTTGGGCAGAATTCTGATGTAACTTGGGCGTCGGGCAGAATTTTGGCATCACTTTAGCGTCGAACAGAATTATGGCTTCACTTGGGCGTCGGGCAGAATTTCGGCGTCACTCGGGCTTCGGGCAGAATTCCGGCAGTGGTCGAGGAGGAGTTTTTTCCCTCCTACTTTCTCTTCTTCTTCTTGCTTGGGTCGCCCTCTCAAGAGAAATGAGGGGTCTATTTCTAGTTTTTTGGAGTGGCATGGCCTTTAAATAGGTGAGAGATCTGGGGTGTCACGACCCAACCCGACCGGGACAGATCCCGCTCGCATCAGGCCGCGACACAGCTAACAAATCCAGGATCTCCTTCCCTTTCCCAGAACCTGAAAATCATGCAGAAAATAAGGATGAGCTAACAGCTCAGCAAGACATCAATCACCAATCAAAATCATCAGAAACTCACATCAGAAAAGTATCCGTACAGAGTTCGAACAATCGTACAAAAATCGTACAACATACAAAACAGATAACAGCTCAATCAAAATCAAACATTGAATACGGAAACTAAAATCTTATCAAATCGGATATCATAAAGCTTTCATATCACAGAGCAGACAGAATCATATGGAATAATCAGAGTCGTACAGAAATCAGAAATCAAATAATTCACAGAATAGATTCAGATAATTCATAAAACAGATCAGATAAGTCACAGAACAGATTATCAAATATCAAACAACAGATTTCAGATAACATCAGATTTCAGATTTCAGATATCCCTGACACAGACACAACATCCTGATAATTTGCAGTTCAATTAAAACACCGCAGAATCCAAAATATTCGGTAAAAATCTTCTAGAAAATACTCAACACGTGCATAATTATCATCTCAGAGACATACCAAAAGTTACGCGGTAAAACCTTTGTCAGAAGAAAATAATACCAGAAATTCGCTAACGAAAACAAAATCCGGAATAAAAAATGCGTCAAAAATCTCATTTCAGAAAATTGAGAAAGGCGGAATGTGCCTTACCTCGAGTCGGTCAACTTCTCTAACTACCACAACGGACGAAAACAGACAGGAGTCGCTCAAAAATCCTCTTTTCCTTTGTTTTTCTCTCTCCTGGACGTCCTTTTCGTTCCAAAATATCTCATTTTCTTATATATCCAGACTGATCGTCCCGGACGATCGCAACTTCGTCCCGGGACGATTTGGCTCTGGACAAATTTCGTCCAAACGAAATTAATTATCGTCACGGACGACTTGGGCTCTGGACGATTTTCGTCCAGACGATCCATGCAGCCAAAACTGTTTTTCTGCACAACCTGTACCGATCGTCCCGGACGATCCAACTTTGTCCGGACGAACCTAGGAGCAAACTGGCCTTTACATGGGGTAACACAAATTGTGGTTTGAACTTTCCAATAGCACTTTGGGTCCTTGATTTGGACTCATTTGAGCTCGGATTAAGTTGAATTTGGTGTCGTTGGATTTGTATTTCCAAGACGCTCAGTTTAAATATAAGTTTGTTGAAATCGGAGTTCAGGTGATTCCAAATTTAATTTTTGAAGTGTTCAACATGATTTTTGCCTCGAGATTCATGCCCGATCAATATAATTTTTGTAGTTTCCAACTATTTAGGCGTGCGGTTTGGCCAGCGTTTGCCTTTTAAATTTTTTTAATCATTTTTTAACTCAAAAAATTCTGAAAAAATCTCAAAAATTTCCAAAAAAATTTAAAAAAATTCAAAAATTTTGGAAATTCCAGAAAATTCTGGAAACTTCTCGTTTTTTCCAACCAGGGCTAGGGGAAAACTTGCACCTTCTCATGTTCTCTTTTTGGCTTTCTGACAGTTGAGGTTTTTCAATGTTTTTCAGTAGGTGACTTTCCCTACTTGACTCAGCGCCCCTCCTCTTATATAGAAGTTAGAATTTCTTCTCTTTTTTCTTTCTTTCTTCCCCATTTTTCTTCCAACTCTAGAGGCTTTTCGCTATCTTTCGTAGGTGACTTTTCCTACTCAAATTTAACGCTCTTCTTTAGTGTAGAAGAAAAAAAATTTTCTCCTCCCTCGTTCTAACTTTCTAACATTAGAGGCATTCCATTATTTTTCATAGGTGACTTTACCTACGCAAAATCAGTTCCCCTCTCCTCGTATAGAAGTTAGAATTTTTGTAGCATTTCTTTTCCTTTCTCCTCCATCTTCTTCTCACCTCCTTCTAGCTTTCTGATAGGTGAGGCCTTATGTTATTTTTTAGTAGGTGACTTTCCCTACTTAAATCGGCGCCCTTCTTCTTGTGCAGAAGTTAGAAATTTCTTGGCCTTTTCTTTTCTTTCTCCTTTCTTGTTCTAACTTTCTAATAGTGGAGGCAGTCTATTATTTTTTGATAGTGACTTTCCCTATGCAAAATTAGTGCCCCTCTCTTCTTATAGAAGTTAGAATTTTTTTTTCTTTCTTCTTCTTTTACCCCCATCTTCTTCTTGCTATAGAGGCCTTCCACTATTTTTTGTAGGTGATTTTTCCTATTCAAAATCAGTGCCCTTCTTATTGCATAGAAGTTTGACATTTTGCAGGTGCTTCTCTTCTTCCACGTCCCTCTTCAAGATCCTGCGGTTGGTAAAAAAATTATTATTGTCAACATACGGTTGGAAGTCTGATGAAAGTCCCATAATGGGTAGAAGTCCAATGATGGGAGGAAGCTCAATGTCGGATATATTTCTGACAAAAGTCCCGCCATATGTAGAAGTCTTGCGACGGGAGGAAGCTCAGTGTCGGGTGAAATTCTGATGAAATTCATGCAACATGTAGAAGTTATGTGATGGGAGGTTAACCGGAAGTGGTGAGTAGACAAGAAGAATTTTGATGCTAATTGAGAAGAAGTTCGTCGGCAGTCAAAGGTCAAGTGGAGTTTTGAAGGAGAGAATTGGAGGGAGTGCTGCTATCAATAGTTGAGCGAGAAGCCGATAATGACTGATATCATGTAAAGGACTGCCGACATACACTAGACAAAGGGTCGATGATGGTGGGTGTTCAGTGGCATTTTGCAAAGGCAATATGCATCCATGCAGAAGTGTGTCGTCATTATAAATCTTATTATGTGGATGATGTAAATGTATTTTTTGATTTTAACTTCTAGTGAGAATAAATATACACTTCAACTTGATGTATAATTTTGTAATGTAACTCCAATGATATTATATATGAATTTGAGACTATTGTATGAGCTCGATGCTTATTTTTCATTTGAAATGAACTCATCCTCCAAAGAAAACTAAGCTGTTTATGACTCTTTGAGATATGCTTTGATAAATGTGCCTTCCGAGTTTTTTGAGGTTTTTTTAGCCTACTAAGATTTTATATTCATGTGTGGAAGAGGGCAAGAGAATACACCAAGGATGTATGACCTATCAAAGGTTGTATGTCAGAGCCATGCTTGATGAAGTTAACCTGTATGGAAGTGATCGAGAGAATCTACCAAGGATGTATGACCTATCCAAGATTGTATGTCAGAGCCCTGATCGATGATATTAACCTGTGTAGAATAGGTCAAGAGAATACACTAAAGATGTAAGACCTATTCGAGATGGTATGTCAGAGCCCTGTTCGATGACGTTAACCTGTGTGGAAGAGGTCAAGATCAAATCCTCATAGGATTGATCATCCAGTTATTTATATATAAGAAAGATTGTGTATTTCTCAAATCACGAATAAAGAGATTATATTCATCAGTAGTTTTTTATTATCATTTTTTATCTTTTAAAATGAGACAATCTTAAAACAGAGTGAACAACACATTACTATGTCATATAAGATAATATAATAAGTCACTATTATAACTTAGGGATATACAAGTTACAATGTATTCAACATATAAGGTATACATACAAGGATAATATAATGTTTAACTTGGAAGAATATATTAGGGATATCAAAGTTACATCCTACTTAACATAATTGAGACATGATGAAACACGACAATTAGTATTACTAATACAAATGCACAAAGTACGCGGTTATTCAATCTCACCAACCATTTGAATATTATTCAATAGTTACCTTTGTTATTGGTTTTGCCCCTAACGGGACGAGCTTCCTCTCGAGCAGATGAATCTCGAATAAATTGTCGAAGATAGCCCTGACGGATAAGTCTTTCAATCTCATCCTTAAGTTTCTTACATGCTTCAGTAGTGTGACCATAACTATGATGAAAGTGACAATACTGATCTAAATTTTTTGTGTTCGACTTAAAAGGATTCAGCCATTTCACTATATCTTGATCTCGAACGGCCATCAATATATTTTCATGATATATGTTGAGTGGGGTATACCCCTTCTCATGTCAAGGTTCCCATCACGATAATGGAGGCCTAGGTGTTAGATTATTATTTCCTTGCTTCTTCTATTATGAGGATGAATTTTCCATCCCAGGTGCACCTTTGCGTTTCCCATTAGTTTGTTCAAACTATTTTCTGTTAGCATTTATGGCTTCATCTGTCGAGATTTGCACCTCCACATGATGAATCAGGCCAGCATATGAACGAATAGTATCCCATATGAACGCCAAATAGAAGGGGCCAGGATGAAGGCCTCCAATAAAGACCCCTCTAAATAATTCAGGGGTCTACTCCTAGAATTTGTCGAGCCTCGGTGAAAAATTGCTGAAAATACTCATTCAATGTTTCTCCCTCATTTTGACAAATCCTAAAGAGATGGGAGGAATCATTAATAATTTTTTAATTAGCTACAAACTATTCGATGAACATTTTGGCCACTTGATGAATGAAGGGATCATTCTGGATGGAAGCGAGCAGAACCACGTTCAAGCCTGTTCTTTAAGGGTAGCAGGAAAAATCTGGTAAAAGAGTACGTCCGAGGCTCGCTGAATATGCATGATGGTTCTATAGTGGTCGATATGCTCGTACGGGTCGGACGTCCTGTCGTAGGACTCGATGCTTGGTAGTTTGAAGCCAACCAAAATGGGGTACTGAAAAATAGCTTCAGTTAAAGGTGATGACTCTTAAAAGTTTCACTGTTGAAGAGTGTGCCTCATATCTCCTCCAGGGAACTCTTCCCGTACCAATCTCTGCAGTTTATGATGTAGGGCATTACGAGGGAGTTCAGCAATGTGTGGTTGGGCTAAGTCTTCTAAGAGATCTGGAGGAATGCGAGGTTGCCAAGTTGTGAGAGAATGATGGGTAGAACTTATTGTATCGGCAAGTTCGTTATCCTGGAGTGACTGCGGATGTCTTCTTGATGGAGGAAGATGAATCTCCGCTTGAAGATGTTCGAGTTGAACATTTTCGGCCAGTGGTTGAGCTCGAGGGAGAAGAACCTCCTCCCATTGTGGTAATGCTGGCTGACGAGTCTCTCGTAGGAGTTGAAGGATCTCATTTTGAGATTCTTCTATCTTTTGAATTCTCTTTTCTAAGAAGGTCCCGAGGTTCCTTCACCAGTAGCAAATTGCCCTCTAGGGTAAAAAGAGGTAGATATTGGGCGTCTATGATTTATATACTGATTTTTGGATTGGTGAGAGTTGGAGCGAGAAGCTCCAACGATACGACTGCTAAGCCTGTTAACCATCATAACAACACTTAAAATTATGGGATAATATTTCCCACAGACGATGCCAAACTATTACCGGCTAGAATATACATAGCGAAAGAGTTAGAAAATTTTTATCTCAACGTTATACATATATCTAGCACATAAACACTATAGGAAAACAGCTCCATTCCGGCAAAATTTTTGGTGAAAGTAAATTCGTCACAAATTCCGGCAGATTTTCCTGTGGATTTCTGACAGAAAATTTTTGTCAAATTTTTGGCATAATATTTTTTTATTCGATTTCTGATGGATTTTTTCCAATAGAATTTCCGGCGGATTTTCAACATAAATTAATATTTTTTTAATTTTAAAAAATAATTTCAATAACTTATTATGAAATTAAATATTTTAAAAAATAACTTAAATTATAATAAAATAAATTAAATTATAATTTAATTATTTAAAAATAAAAAAATTAAATGATTTAAATTAAAACTTAAATTATAATACAATTTTATAATTATTTATTTTATTAAATTAAGTTAAATAATAAATAATGTAATATTTTATTGTGAAATTAAATTAACTAGTTTAATAATTCATTATTAAATTAAATTATTTATTTTTATATTTAAGAATATTTTTTCTTTTAAAAATTATTTATTTTTTGTATTTTTAAGTTAGGATTTAAATAAAAGAAAGTAGCAAACTTAACAGTTTTCCTTTGATGACCAGAAGGTAGATGGCGTAAGGCCTTAAGCGTTCGGGGGAGGCGGGGCGGGGGTTCGAACCACGCAGGAGACATTTCGCGCGGGCTGCTGGGCTTGGCGATCCACGCGGGGGCTGGGTCTACCGAGCCGTGGTTGGGCGAATTTCATGCGGCTGCTAGTGCTGAGCTGAATGTTAGAGTAGCGGGTGGGCTTTGCTAGGCGGGTCCGGTCAAGTTGAATTTTTTGTTTTTTTGTTTTCTTTACTTTCCAGCGCAAAAAAAATCCGCCGGATTCTTTACTTTTTGGTGCAAAAAAATTCACTGGAAATATTCTTCCAGCAAAAAATTCATCGAAAATTCACCGGAAATGTTTTCGGCGAATTATTCTTCACTGGAAGGCCTTTTCCGACGCGTGTATTACCGGTGAGATAATTTCAGTCAGAAATCTGCCATAAATGTTAATTTCCGACCGATTTTGGGCATTTTTCCAACAAAAATGGCCGCCTGAAAATGACTTTTTTCCTGTAGTGAAATAGGGGAAATAAAACCAAAAATTTTACGTGGAAAACTCTAGAAAGAGAAAAAACCACGGGGCCACGCCTATTGAAATAATTCCAATAGTGTTTACTTGATGTACAAGAGGCTGACTCGTCCTTAAAATTTAGGACAATCAGATTGCAATGCTTCACTTTCGGATTGAAATCTAATTACAAATAAGTTGTATGTTCGAGCTGAATTCAGAATCACTTAGAATTCCGGAGTCACAGCTTGGTAATCGAGCAGAATTCCGGCGTCACTTGGGCGTCGGGCAGAATTCCGGTGTCGCTTCGGCAAAATTATGATGTCACTTGGGCGTCCGGCATAATTCTGACGTCACTTGGGCATCTAACAGAATTTTGACGTCACTCGAACGTAGGGCAGAATTCCGACGGTGGTCGAGGAGTAGTTTCTTTCCTCCTACTCTTCTCTTCTTCTTCTTGCTTGGGTCCCTCTCTCAAGAGAAATGAGGGTTCTATTTATAGTTTTTTAGAGTGGCATGGCCTGTAAATAGATGAGAGATCAGGGGTAAATTGGGAGTGGTTGGATGGACGACCGATATTGAATCCCTTGATCGTGTACCATTCGTTAGACATTTGAAGGTCTTAATGATGTCAGAATTAAACGATCTTGGGCTCGTTGGATTTGTCTCATCGAGCCGCTTGGTTTGACTATAAGCACGTCATGTTTGGAAACCGTTTGGTAACACAAATTGTGGTTTGAACTTTTCAACAGTGCTTCGGGTCCTTGATTTGAACTCATTTGGGCTCGGATTAAGTTGAATTTGGTG